>NW_020799097.1:80515871-80560792 GCF_003259725.1 Athene cunicularia
TGGGGTAGGGGCGGGCGCCTCTCGGAGCGTGCGGCCGATGCGCCGCCTTGTTGCCGCAGCCGAGGGGCGGTCCAGCCGCAGCTGGCCGGGGCCGACGGCTGTGCGGGCTTTCCGGGGCCGGTTCAGCTCCCTGAGCTGGCGGGAGACAGAGGCGTGAGGAGTTAGAGCTGGCGAAGGCGGTGAGGAGGCCCTGCAGCTAGGAGGGGGCGGGGGCGTGAGCCTGTGCGTGAGCCAGTGGTTCTCTTCAGCTCTGTCACTGAACTCTGCCCTCACGCTGAGAGAGACCGGTTTTTCTGAGGTGTTGCTGCCTTCTCACTTGGGCTTTACAAATATGTCTGTGAATGTAGTTTTAGAATGTTCATCCTTGGCTGTTAAAAAAAACAGTTGCTACAGCCAGAAGCTGAGTATGTGTTAGGCCTGTGAAGTGCTTGTAGCAGTAATGAATTTTCAATAATGCAGTATTTGCTTTGTGGCTTGTGTGTTATTTTAGCCTGCGCAGTCTCACACACCTCCCTTCAGCCAGAAAGTAAGCTCTGCAACAAGGAAGGTGGCTTTTTTAATTCATGTTTTTTAAAATTAAGGCTAAGTTACTGTTATTGCAGTCTGTGGTTTTCTGATACTCAAGTTGTTGGTTATTTAGTGGAACCTCATCTCTCTATTTCTAACCCTCCCCACACACACATTTGAGGAGAGCCTGTTTTTTCCTGTAGGTCGTTATGATGTTCATAACTTTCAGAATACTGCAGAGAGTTTAATTCTCTGCACTATTTCAGGGGTTGTGTTTGTAATGTTTTCAGCTGTTACAGGAAAAACAAAACCCTGAACTCATGTCCTAACAGAAAAGAAGGAAAAAATGATTTTCAGTTTCCTCTTTTAGAAAGTAGCTACGCCCACTTCTGGTTTTGGTTTGGGATAATAAACAATTAAACGGAAGCATTTTAAAATCCAATGTTCGTCTGTAACTTTTAAGTAGCTTCCTTTTGTTCTTTTAAGGAAATTGAGAGAACTCCACATATTCAAAAAGGTATGCTTGTATGTAAGAGTTTGCCAAATTTTGACCTCTGTTAGGAACACAAAGCGTACAGCTTACCCTTAATGAGAGGGAGGAGTGGTTAAAACATGAATGACACAATGAGTCAGTGCTAGGTGAAGGAAGGACAAAAGTGTAAATCGGTAGTAAAACACAGTCCAAAAGAGCTGAGTTCTGGGTGAGGGGTTGAAAAGGGAGTTTAAGGAAGAGGCATATAAGGCCACATGAAGGGAACAGCTATATCGGTGTGAAAAGAGAAGAAACTGGTTAATGGGCAGAGTGTAAGGACTTAAGATGCTATGTTGTAGGAGCTTAACTTGAATACATGGATAATGGTAGTCCATGAAGGGCCATAATGTAAATAATTGCAGTGATTAAAACCTTGTAGTTTTATTGACTGCTGTCAAGCTGAATATTTAAAATAAAGAAATAAAAAAAAAGGGGTGGGGTGGGGAAGGTCTGATCCTGTAGATCCTTGCCCACACAAGGATTTCTATGCAGCAATTCCCTTCCAGAAAGGAAACATAAAAGGGTGTGAAGACCTTACAAAAAAAAAAAAAAAAAAGGACTTTGGATCCTACCACACTCATCCATTGAAATTGGTAGGATTTTTTTCTAGTTTTCACTAGGCATGTGGTGGAAAAAGTAGCATGCTAATGTGAAGATGATGTCAGTTGGTAATGAGGTTCATCCAGTTATTTTATCCTGTAAAGTATGGCTAAAGTCAGGAATGCTCTGAAGATGGCTTCTGATGCTGCTTATGCTTTGGCAAAACTACTCTATTTTTAAATATTTTTTTTGTGTGTATCTCCTATTAATAGGATCGGGTGGGTTCAGAAAACGAAAGTATGATAATTTTCCACATGGTCAAAGAAGAGAGGAAAAAGAGAATGTTAATCCATCTTCAGCTTTGATGACATCTTTTAAATGTAAGTAAGCATTTGGAAAGCCAGATTATAAAAATGTGTGGTGTAGAAATTGTTAGGAAATTACTAATATTTAGTGATGGAATAAACCAACTTTCTCCGGGGGAGAAACATGAAACTAGTTGGACTCATGCTTCATACATTTAGAGCTTGGTGTTTTGCTTTTTGTGCAGTAAAGTCCTGAGAGAGGGATTTCACACAGCTCCACCTAACTCATGACTTGCTCCCTTTTTCATCCTACTTGCTGTTGCCCCTGCCGACCCCACTTGTTCTGACCCTGATGCTAAGCAAACTGCAGAAGTGTTCAGCCAGAGAAGAGCTGATGAGGCCCTTTGATGGCAGGAAACTAAGATCTGTAGAGGTGTAATGCAAAATCTGAGCCATGGTGACAAGAGGAGGAGATGGCTACCACTGGGGAGACTGAGGGTCTTTTAGCTGTTGGCCTTAGCTCTGGTGCAGAGATGACTAAGCTACTTTAGTGTAAATCTGGATGCATTGCTTTGCGAGTCGGTAGCTGTTTATACATGCACTTTTTAAAAATATGAGTTTTGCTAACTAATACAGACCTGTATGTAGATACTTATTTCAGTTTGAGTGCCTCTTTAAAATTAGCTTATATTTCGGTTTCTTAAATAAGCAAGTGTAAACTTCCCTCCCAACAAATTGTTTTTATGGATTTTGCACAAAACCACATTTAAACTCTAGTAAATTTAGTTGAACTTTCTCATTCGACGAGCCCTAACAAGGCAAAGTTGAGCTTCAGAAATGAGAAGCCTTGACAGAAAAAAGGAGATGTGGTGTGGGGAACAGATTAATTCTTGGTACAATATTTTCCCCATCCCACCTATTTTTTTATGAAGCTAAGGAGGATGTAGAAGTAAGAGCTGGATGGCTGTTACAGGTGGTCACTTCAGCATTGTATAATTTCCTTGCTTCCTTTAAAACGCATAGTTCTTTTTTCTATGTAAGTCAGCCTGGCAGATGATTAACATTAACCCCTGAACTTTTATACTGAATAACATACGTACACTTGCACTTGAATTGAGTAGTGCAATTGTACTTTCAACTTAAATTTTCATCCTTAGGCATATCAGTTTATCATAAGGTTCCCATTAATTCAGATTCAAAACAACACTTGTTTTGCTCCTTTCACATGAGAGACAGTCATCAGCATTTGGTTAATTTCAGAGAGGATGTAAGGGACATGTTTTTTTCAGCTTTTCAATGATCCACTCTTCGTACTGCACTAGTGCTTGTAAGTGCCAGAGACACTGGTGATCTTTGTCTCCATGTCAGGCACAAATGTTAAGAAAAGGTGTGCTCCAGATGGCTTCTAGTTGAGCAAGCTGTGTCAGGTGGAGTGGTACACTATTTCTATGTATGTTGCCGGAATCTAAACAACTTAGTGTGTGAAATTAAATGATTATACACATTTTGCTCTTTTTCATCTCTTTGGAAAAATGTTGTACTTGACATAGTTTTCTGTTGGCATCAAAGATTTCTAAAAAATGAATGAGAAATTGTCTTCTACAATAAAAATCAAAAACCAAGGAGTATTCCATTATACCTTTTTTAGCTTGGTTTGTATGGTTAAGATTTATTAAGTGTAATTTTTAATGGTCTGATTCTGGACCACCAAAATCAATTGAGTATGAGTCCTTGCTTTCAGTGATAGATTAGACATTAAAGTGGAATGTGTGGAGGAAGTGACAGTGCGGTCTTGATGTGTTATCCTGGGGAATCCTCTGGGTTCTAATCCTTTGCAATTTTAGGCAACAGTACAGTAGATTTTCTTTTAGGCTAAAGATTACCAGTTTTGTCTGTGTTTTACTTTAGGTGACAAGACTCTTGCTAGTAGTCCCTAACAGGTTAAAAATCTAACATAGAACTCTAAAAGCCACAACTGTCCAGAAGAGCTTGGGGCCATTGCTGATATTGTAGATCTTCAGAATAGTGAATTTTCTAGTAGATGAAATCTGTAAATGGTAATTGGAAATTGCATATATGCATCCTAGGAAGGAAAGTACCAGTCACCTTCCCTCAAGTTCCTGTCACTGTGATCTGAGGGAAAATAGTTTCTTGATGATAATTCAGTGGTGGACTTGACTCTCAGAATTTGAAGAGACACAGCAATCAGACACATGAAAGATTTGAAAGATTGATGGGAGCGTTTGTGACTTATTTTAGGGTTCCAGATGAAGATTGGGGAGAACAGAACAAGATAGGAGGAACCAAGTTTTTATCAAGATGATGAGAAATACAGTTATTTTTGTATCTTCATCTAAACTTTGATTGCTAGCAAACTGCTAAGCTTTTCTAAAGGATATTCACTTGCTAGACCCCTTAAAAATGTAACCTCTTAGCTTATTTTCACTGTCTTCTCACACAGACACTTTAACGCTTCAGACAGTTAGGCAGGAAATATTTTGAATTTCTTGTAAGTATCTATTAATGGTTTACTTAGTGGAGTAATGGTGTATCAATTTTTAATGGTATGTGAAACATTCATAATATTTGAATGTGGTAACCAGATACACGTCCTCTCTTCTCTGTGTTCATTGTAGTCAGAATTTACATCAGTAAGTCAGAAATCTTATTTTATGTAATCGATCTCACTTTGCTTTAGCACTTCTGTTTCTTAGGGATATTGAACTACTAGACTTTTGGCCAAAGCTGGGATGTGAAATGCAACCTTTCTTTTTACTAAATGATGTGTTTTTAGCAGTATATGTGCCTTAGTCAAACGCCTTTTTTTTGTTTGATGTTTTTCTTTTAGAGACTGTGAATATTATTTAGGGATTTTACGGTTTTATTTTTTGATTTATCTTGTTGAATTTGGGTGAAACTTTAAGTCAGTTTCTTAAACAGCAATATTGCAGAATAGATTTTACGGGTTAAAACAAGTATTTTTACCTTAAAATTGTTTGGGTTGCCTTAAATCATCATAAGGGTTGAAGTATATTTAAACCTGACTTATTAAACAAAAGTATTATTAATGATGACTGTTGCAATTCTGGCAGGTGGTGGGCAGTGGTGGCCTCTGCAGCCCTGCCCTGTGCAGGAGCAGCTGCGCTGCCCAGGCTGAGAAAAGGCACCCTGGGGAAAAGGCTGGTGTGGCTGGGGCCCATAAGCAGTTACTGTAGTACAGGCTCTCTGCTCTTCTGCACTATGTACATGTGATAACCATGTTTGTTACTGTAATGATTGACTCTGCAGCGTTTCAGATGGAACTTGACACCAGGCATGATAAATATGAACGGCTTGTGAAGCTCAGTCGTGATATAACTATCGAAAGCAAAAGAACAATATTTCTGCTCCATAGGTTTACCAGGTGAGTCACACTTGCATGGAAGTGTTTGCAGAAAACTAGAAGCTGCCTTGTAGTGTTCTCTGTATTTGTGATTAATAGTTGCAATGATCTGTTGAGAGGAATTTAATTAACTTCCTATAAACATCCTTTAGGCTGGATGTGAGCTAAGGAGTGCACACTCCAGTTAGAGAATTAAAAGATGCTGGTTCAGGTTTCTCAGTTATTGACGTGTTAAATGGGATCAGAGTAGTA
Organism: Athene cunicularia; assembly: GCF_003259725.1. Classification (NCBI taxonomy): domain Eukaryota; kingdom Metazoa; phylum Chordata; class Aves; order Strigiformes; family Strigidae; genus Athene; species Athene cunicularia. The sequence continues at coordinate 80,521,390 of NW_020799097.1, forward strand.
GAGTGTGACAGCAGATGAGAGCTTTCCAGCTTTCAGCAAGCTGGTAGAGCATGCACCCTTCCTTCAGGTTAGTTGCCTCTGCAGTCATTTCACCATTTTGTTTTTTGCAGTCCCACCGCAGGTCATCAATGCAAAGAGGAGGTGACCTGGGTTCTGTTTACTCTAATACATACTGCAGCCTAAGAGGCTTTTTATGGAGTTTTGAGCTTTTATGTGATCTCATGAGCCTTCAAACAATCTTTGGAAGCCACAGACAACGTAGAAGAATAACAGGAAAATGTGAAGCTTTGCATAGCCTGTTGTATAAAATGCTTGTTGTATGTGTCAGACATTGGTCTTATATTTTACAGTTATAACAACTCTACCTGTTCCTTTTATTTTTAATTTATTTTTTGTTATCTGTTAATGCATTTCTGCTGTAGTAGTAACTGTTTAAATTTATCGTAGTAGTAACAGTTACAAATAGGAATTTTGAAGTTGCCCTGTTTTTAGCTTGATCGTTTTCTGCGAGGAGGCATTGTGATAATTCTAGTAACTGCCTTGACTGTAAATAGCTACTCTCACTGCAGGGGCTGAATAGCTGGGAACTGGTAGAGGAAAGAACAACAGCAAAAAACTCCTCTTTACTCCAAATTTTAGATTCCTGTTTTGTAAGACATTCATGCTCTTGTGAGAGTGGAAGCTTTCCATGCTGTAGTTTTATTTCCTCCTCCTTTGCTTTTTGCTGTTATTGTGGCTTTACTTTCAGAAATCTGTTTTTAAATGCTTTCTTGAGACCAGTTGATCAGTAGTCCCTTAAACAGACTAAAAACTAATGTACCATGTAGTTTATTAGGGGGTGGGGGAATTTTTAAGGAAATTAGATAAACTAAAGTTTAAATGCCAAGTATATATTGTGGTTGTGAATCAGGTATTTCAGCTATTCCTGAATAGCATAGACCATAATTACTTCTTAAAAAAAAAATAAAATGTAGGTCATGTATTGTATTATGCAATACCGTAATATATTGCAAAGTACTGATTTTTCTTTTTTAAAGGTTGAAGGACTTCTAAAAATACTTTAGTTTTCTGGAATACTCTTCTGAAGCCTTTGCACATTTTTCTCATTGTTCTTACTTAAGCAATAATTAAAATTCTAATCTGGAATAATCATCATGCTACCAGAACTATGTTTGGCTTGTTGATTATTTTCATGTAAGGAATTTACAGAATTTCGAATCTGCAGCAGATAGCAATGTTAAACTGTTACTCATTCCAATATCAGCTTTGCTTTTTTCCTGAAGCCATTGAAAATGTATTGGTTAGTAAAAGAAAATGTGTAACATTTTCTGTTTGGTCACGGTCTGAAAGGTGCTCTTTCAGTTTCTTGTTTTGTGATTGCAGTGCTCCCAATGGGGAAGAAATACTAAATGAATCTGAAGTCAAGCTAGATGCTGTCCGACGGAAGATTAAGCAGGTTGCCCAAGAACTGATTGGGGAAGACATGTATCAGTTCCACAGAGCTATATCTCCAGGTAAATTATTTTAAAATAGGGGAAGTAGGCTATTTTGCACTAAGCTCAGTTTCTCTTTATGTACCAGTGGTTCCTCTTCATGCTGCAGGTCATTTCTGTCACATTTCTATGGTTATAAATTAGGAGTCAGATTAATCTTTGTTGTTAGTAAAGTTGGCTCTGGTATTAGAGAGGCTGTTTCCCTACAGTCGTCTTATCATTGCAGTTAAGCAGAGACTTAAATGGGAGACTACAACTGGAAAAATTTGGACCCTGACCTAAACTGAAGCTGGGAGAAGTTCTAATGAATGCACTGGCTGGTCCTCTCTGACTGAGAGGAGTATGTGCAATACAGTCATTTACCCCACCTGAAGGGTTATCATTTCTGGGAGGGGAGCAGGAGTGACTGACTTGTGAAATGATCCCATCTTGAGTTTATAAAGTTCATGAGTTAAAACTTTTAGATCAGTATTTTCTTCTAAAGACCCAGAATGTGCTTCTGCTCCTGTTACAAGCGTTAAATCAGAGTTTATATCTGTTTCAATCACATCTTTTCTGCTTCTCTCTGTAAATAGCAGTCTTTACTAACATCCTTGAGATACTGTGTCCCAGTGCTTTCATGACTCTTGCTGTCAAATCATATTTCTTTGCTGAATCTTTGCTGACAGTCTGAATCTTACCTAAATTGTTATGACCTGTTTGTGGCAATACATGAGTAAAATATGTAGCTGCCTTTTTGTCATCTTGATCACAGCATGAAAGTGTCTTGTGTTTATCAATCTTGTTTTAAACATATTGGAATCTGAGACAAACGGTGCACAGGTTAACTTGTACTTATGTCTTACAAAAAAAGTTTGTTAAGAGTGAGACAGCTCTTCAGTGAAAACTCAGTTTGGCACTTCTGAACCAGAAGGAGCTTGCCATGCTAGTCTGCAGTGGCTCTAATTCAGTTCCTCAGTTCTCTTGCCTGTGGTACATTGGGTTGTTCAAATTAAATAGAAGTAGTTATTCTTAGAGACAATCTGTGTCTTGCTGCTTTTTATAGCTTAGTACTGTAATGAGACAATGAAAAGCAAGATAATTCAAAACTCTGACACTACAGGTGACTTCAAACTATGAACAATACTAGTCCAAGTGTATTATGAGTACCTTGACATGTTGAAAATGTGTTTGGATTCTGCTTGTAAAAGCTGAAAATCTTTGCATTCAGTTTTATGAACAAAAATTTCTGAAAGCTTCATTGAGACTTGTAAACCTTGTCTGAATAACCCCTGAAGTTTGTAGTCCCATGTGAGTCATATAATGCTGTTTATAGAACAACAGCATTTGAGGTCTGCTATCTCATGAATCTTTGTGAGACCTCATGATACAAGCTATCAGTCTTGCCACGTGAGCAAAACTGGTACAGTGCAACCAGTTACCCTGCATCGACTGCTTCACATGGATTGTCTTTATTTTCTTAGTATGTGGCTTTGTGTGGGTAAATTCAGAGGCGTACCTACCTCTTGTTTTTAATGAGGGGCAGTTTGCCTGGAATTAGCTTGCATTCATCTCAGATGTAATAGAGTGCGCCTACATAGCAGACATACAGAAACTTAATGCACAATAACTTCTGTGTGTATCCATGTCTTATAAAGCAAGTGAGCAAACCTAGGTTTCTACTTCCAGATTCTCTCCTCTGAGTAAAAAAAGATTATTGGTTTTGAATATATCTTTCCCAACCTGAAAAGTTAGATATTTTTTTTTTATATGAAAGATATGTAAACTTAAGCTAGCCATAGCAACCTGAAAATAGAGAATTTAATGAAAAAATTTCCATTCAAGTTTGCTATTTGTATTTGGTAAATACTCATCCACAGTCAGCTACACTGGTTCTCCTACATAATCTGTTTCTGACTTGCATAAAAATATCTGTTAATATCTAAATGGTCCTGAATAAACTCTTTAGAGAACAACTGAAAATATGCTATCAGAAAAAATTCATTGTTTCTAAAACTTTCCCCCACTGTTTTAAATTTTAGCCTCTTAAAAATGACTAATATTGACATTGTAGAGCCAGCCAAATTACTATAGACTATAGAAAGTTAGAGGCCTGCTGCATGTGTATGATGACTCAATGCATCCATAGTTGCAGAGGTTTTAAAATAGACTATTTCGGTTGGAAGGACCTACAATGATCTCCTGGTCCAACTGCCTGACCAATTCAGCGCTGACCAAGTTAAAGCATGTTAAGGGCGTTGTCGAAATGCCTCTTCAACACTGACAGGCTTGGGGCATCAGCCACCTCTCTGGGAGGCCTGTTCCAATGTTTGACTGTCTTGTTGGTAAAGAAATTCTCCAGTCTAAACCTCCCCTGACGCAGCTTTGAACCATTCCTATGTGTCCTATCACAGGATACCAGGGAGAAGAGGTCAGCACCTCCTTCTCCACTTCCCCTCCCAAGGAAGCTGCAGAGAGCAATTGAGGTTCCCCTCAGCTTCCTCCTCTCCAAGCTAGACAAGCCCAAACTCCTTAGCTGCTCCTCATAGGAAATTACTCCGGCCCTTTCACCAGCTTTGTTGACCTCCTGGATGCATTCAGGACCTTAACATCCTTCTTAAATTGTGTGGCCCAGAATTACACACAGTTATATATATAACAGCACATCCATAACACTTGCATGGGACTTGGAGTGAGATTGTTATAAAATTAAAGAATTTTCTTACTACAATTTTAAGACAACATAAGAGGGTGAATCCTACTGACCTTTCTAGGTAGGAAGAAAGGATGACAAAGAGTTATTAATTAGTACACTAAATAATAATGGAGAGGAGAAGCAGACTCTGCTGTCCATCTTTCGAGCAATCAGGTGTGCAGTCTCTCAAACAAATGCCTGAACTTTGCAGTTTTGTGGACAGAACTAAAAGATAGAAGTACACAGCCCCCCACTGCATTTCTGGAGCTAGATCTGGGAATGGCTGTGCTTTTACCTTTTTCCTCTCTTCAGGTGACATGAGTAAGTGGCAAGTCAGTGCAATCTCATCAGTTGTGTTACTGTATCCTGGGCTGCATCAAGAGAAGTGTGGGCAGTGGGTCAAGTGAGGTGATTCTCCCCCCTCCACTCTTGTGAGACCCTACCTGCAGTACTGTGTCCAGCTCTGGGCCCCACAGTGTAAGAAGGACATGGACCTGCTCAAGCAGGTCCAGAGGAGACCATGAAGATGATCAGGGGGGCTGGAGCACCTCCCCTGTGAGGATAGGCTGAGAGAGTTGGGGTTGTTCAGCCTGGAGAAGAGAAGGCTCCAGGGAGACCTTATAGCGGCCTTCCAGTACCTAAAGGGGGCTACAGGAAAGGTGGGGAGGGACTCTTCATCAGGGAGTGTAGTGATAGGATGAGGGGTAACAGTTTTAAATTGAAAGAGGGTAGATTTAGATTAGATAGAAGGAAGAAATTCTTCACTGGGATGGTGGTGAGGCACTGGAACAGATTGCCCAGAGAAGCTGTGGCTGCCCCCTCCCTGGCAGTGTTCAGGCCAGGCTGGACGGGGCTTTGAGCAACCTGGTCTAGTGGAAGGTGTCCCTGCCCATGGCAGGGGGGTTGGAACTAGATGATCTTTAAGGTCCCTTCCAACCCAAACTATTCTGTGAATCTATGATAATGCTGGCCAGCCCTGTGATCTCCACGTTGTTGATGTAATTAGGTAGTTGTTGCCTTATTAAGAAGACTGTATATAAAATCCAGATGAAGTAAGTTGCCTTCATCCAATTTCTATAGGTCATCCACAGCATCTACTTAAATTCTAAGCTCTTCAACATGCTGCTCCTCTGTGAGGGGAGTTTGTGTCAGCTGGTGTCTCATTGTGCATGTCTTGTAAGGGCTGTGTTAGAATATGTGTGCCACTGAGAAGACAAGGAATGCTTTTAGGCATTGTTTAAATGAGCTTGTGTGTACAAGTATGCATTACGAACTTTTAGCCAGAGCTTTGTCTTACCTTGTTCATTAAATCCTCTGCTCTCCAGTGAGTCATTGGAATGGCAAAAAAACTAATATGCAGGCTTAAGGCTTTTAGATCTTGGTCATGCTGAAGCTAGGATCAAGGAGGTGTCAGAGATGTGAGTATATTTGATGTCAGCATTATGATGCTGAGATAGAAAACCTAGAGACACGAAGAATGAGGGAATAGTTAGATGAAGAGCAATGGTGAGAGAGAATGCTTTATTCCCCCTGACTCTCACTGTTTATGAAGAACTGTAATTGGGAGGGAAACAATGATAAGAGTTCAGAATGTTGCTTTTAGTTTTTTTTTTTAAGCCTAGTGTTCTTTAATTGTTGCTTTGCGCTTTTTTTGCAGTGGAAAAAGCTTGCATGTTTTGAAAATAAATGGAGCTAGGAAAAGTGCTAGATCTTTTGTCTTTACGTATTTCCTAGAGCTGTAAGTCTTGACCTTCTTTTCACCTGTTTTTTAATTCTGATTTTGTACTTTTAAGAAATTCTGGAGAACTAGTTAAAAAGCTTTTTATGAACAAAAACATTGCCATTAAACTGCTTTTTTCTTCAAAAAAGAATGAAGAAACGCCTATGTTCCATATCTCAAAAGCAGCCTGTCCAATTAACCTCAAACTTCCTAAAAATATTCTCCTTTGTCTTGAAACCAAACATGAGACATCCTCCTGTTCCCCACCCTACCTCTCACAGAAAGAGTAAAAGGGATCGAAACTGGGCTTATAATGGAAACCATCGTCGCAGACTTAACTGGGGAATCATGACTGTCTGCATAATAAAACTGCCTAATACATATTTTATTCAGTATAATAACTGTTAACCTATAAATAGAAGAGTTCTATGAGTATAATGCTTGGGAATATTGTTTTCCACTTGTAATTGTTAAATGCTTTTTTTGGGGATACTCCAAGCAGTTGTTCTTTTGACTTGAAGATAAAACAATTCTGGCAGAGCACTAAAGGAGTTTCATGCTTTCCCTCATTAAGAATAGTGCTAATGGCACGCAGGACGTTTCCCCAAAGGACACTTGCATGAGCTCAAACACTGAGTATAGCACTAATTGAACAACAACAAAAACTGATGACTGTTTTCTACACGTTTCTTAACAGTACAGATTGTCCCAGGGGATGATTAAACAAGCAAACAAAGAGATACTGAAATAATGAAGTCTTTTTTTAATGTAGAGCTCTTCATTTGTTATGTTAGAATGTTCTGCTTTGTTGATATTTTTAAAGCTTTACTATTTGTAATATAGAATTCCTGCTCCTTTACCCCACTTTGCAGTGTATACCTTATATATCCTGTGAGGAAATGTATACTGTTTCTTTAAAATTGTTGTGAGACATTGTGCAAGAGAAGAAAAAAAATTGTAGGAATTTATGAAGGGGAAGAAGAATTTTTTCAGGATTTTATATATGTATATCTCTGTGTTTGGGTATTTTTATTTATATATAAATATCTAAAATACTAGGAAAAATATTAATTGTATACAGGAAACACCTCTACAAGCCTTAAAGACGAGAAAGAGGGTGCTCTGCAACATGTTAGCATTTATGGAATTATTCTAAGCATGTTCTAAATCTATTCTGCATAAACACAAAACTTGTGTAATGCAAAGAGAGGCCAAGATAGTTACGCTTGATAGGTTGGCACTGTGTGGGATTGAATGGAGTATGTTTTAAACATGATTTTGTTAAATGAAATCTGTAGCTGTTTGAAGACCCACTCAATTTTTTGTTCCTTAACAATAAAAGGGCTTGTGAGAGAATTGTAAGGCTTTTGAGATGATTTTCTATAGGACAGCTTGACTGAAAAACCTCTAGAAGTGATAGTTTTAACTATGTGTTGATGTTTTTATAATGCGGTTATTAGATTCTGCTTGGAGCAAGTACAGGTGTGGTATTATCTTCACAGCTGATAGCTGTGCATGAGACAAGATACAGAATGAAGAGCTCGTTATTCTTTTGGGGCTTCTTCAGTAGAGCAGCATAGGGTGATGATAGTAGGTGGAACTAGAGCGTTGTTGGCTGACCCTTCCTTCTGCTGTGTGCCTGTGCTAGCAGCAGTGGTGAGTGGAGTGGTGTGCACAGAGGAGCTCATTAGCTCTTTATCATGTCTGCACTTGCTCTCAACAGGATTAGATGGCGAGGCTGTAAAATGTCAGCACCTTGTCAGAACTATTGCTCTGACTGCTTCTGCTGGAAATTCTGTGTAAAAGTTCAGCATTGACGCAGTCCAACACATAATTTTTCTGGTGCAGGCACTATTTGCGTTCTGAGAGAATGATATAATGGAGCTTATTTCTGTCTCCTGCCTTATACCATTTAGAGTCACTTTAGGTATGTAATCATGCTGCAGCAAACTGCATTGCTGGATTGGACAAAGTCAGTTTAGTCTGTGTGGATGAAAAGGAAATACTTCAGTTGTGCTAGAATACTATTTTTTAACTGCGGTATGTAGGACCACCAGACATGACGCTGTAAGAAATGCTGTGGAGATGAGTGAGGTCCATCCAAGCAGGCCAGATTTAAGTTACTGATTATTTAAGTAATTTGGGGGGTTTTGGTATTGTATGAAGGATTTGCATTAGAACACAAACTAAAGGAACCATCTATGTCATGCTTTCTGTTACCTGTTTTTTTTTTTTGTTCTTAACTCCTTCACTCGTGGAAAGAACATCTCATACTCAAGCTGTGCTAGCTATCTTTGTAGACACCTAGGTATTTCTGAAATAATACCAAGGTAAAGAACTATTCTGCACATCAGGAACAGTAGAAGTAGGACATTTTTTTTCTTCTTAGGAAAGCTTAAAAACTGTAATAAAAATAGGTGGCATATTTAATCATAGGTTGGCGATACAAAGGAAAAGCTTTTTACTGCATGAGGAAGGTGTCACGAATTGTAAACATCTCACCCAGGAAGAAGTTTGAATACACCTAAAACTTGAAAGAAAAATCTATCCATGAAGGAAGCAATCAGGTTTCTGCAAGATGGTGGGAAAACAGCAACACAGGAACAGGATGTGACTGAAGAATTAAAGTTAATCTCTTTGCTGTTGTGGGTGAAAGGTAAAATGCCAGAAATGGAAACAAAGTTTCCTGATTATACTGGAAAATTAACAGAATTTGCAGTGAATAAGCTAATATTTATCAGATCTAGTTTTGTTAATTTTTCTGTGTCTCTGATGTTCTTCCATCAACAAGTGTGCCAATGAATTTTGTCGGATTTGAAACTTGATACTTTCAGCTTGTTGAATTTTGTTACCTTTGATTATTTCTGGTTCATTCTTTTTTTTTCTAGGTTCTTTCACTGAAAGTAAAAAATAGCAACTGCACAGCCTCTCACTTTTTACTTTCTGCTGCAGGGTTTGTATGTTCATACGCAAAAACTCAAAATAAACTTGGGAAAATGAATGTGAATTCAGACATGACCAAACAGGGCATGCACTATGAGAGCAGTGATTATTAGCTGATCCTTGAATGAGCCATTGAGTACAGCATAAGCCATAAATTCAGCAGGAGCCATTGAAGGCAACATAAGTGTGTTAGGAGAAGCTATATACAGTCTTTTAAAGATGTGTGCTGTGGATCAGGCAAAAGCAAGATTGTCCTTTCCTGCTTCTAACTTAAGACCTAACTGTCTTAAAGTCCTGTGGTACTATTATGGCAAATATTGCAGTTATTTACATGACAATCTAAATCTGGTGATGTTGTTTGTCTTTTAATTCAGTTTCATAGCTAGCAAATGGAGGAAACCTTGTGCTCTGGCTCAGGAATTTTTTCAACTCTGCAGCTGTTAAAAGCAGTCATTCACAAACCAGAGCCCTTCAGCCTTTACAGGAACCAAGTGCAGGTGGAACCTGAGAGAAGACCAAGAGAAAAAATCTGTGTACCTATTTTGTTTGTTTAAAACCACACAGCAGAATGTGTCACGGAGGAGCTTCATTCCAGTAAACAAATAGTATAGCATATCATGATTAGGTTTTCGTTTTGCAGTCATGTGGTGAGAAATAGAAGTTGGTGAGTGGTGATGTACCTTCCTTACCATATCACCATTCATGAGGATAAATGGCCACCATTGGTATTTCTTACATGCTAGTGAGTTGGGGCTGTTGCATGGAAACATCATCATCTTGAGAACATTCACTGAGGTTTGAACTGAAGAAGCTGTGTTGTCTTAGGTGCTCTTTCTTCTTAGATCATTGAACATCCTGGCTGGGTCAGACCTTCCTTTCTTTGGTGTCTTGAACCCTTGCCTTCAAGGCTGTTACATAGTGTAAAATTTGCTGTCTGACTGACTTTTAAACGTCTGTGTCAACGATGAAGGCAATTGGAGGTAGTTACAAGAAGACTACTTGTCACAGGAATAGTTTGGGGGTTTTCTGTTTGGTTTTGTTGTTTTTTTTTTTTTTTTAGAACTTGTAGAACATAGGCTGCTCTTCAGAATTACTACATTTTTTTGGGAATAAACAAAACAAACCCGTCAGAACAAAAGACATGGTTACAAAAGTAACCCTGGTACATCCCTCAGGTCTTCAACTAGGAGCGAAATGAAAGCTTGTGAATTTTTCATGCGTGATGAGATATGTGCAAGAAACGTAGCATTTGTCATATGTACACATTTCTAATAAGAAAGAGGCTTGATTAAACTGTTCTCTGCAATGAGAGATTTAAATATTCTTTGCAGTTCTCTGCAGGGGTTTTATGCCTGTTCAGGGAAATAATTTAACTCTCACAGGCACCTGTGCCTATTAAATAGGGAACCTATATTTGTTTGTGTAGTTACTGGGAAAACAGGCTAACCTCAGGATTACATTTTTCCTAAAGTTGGTGTGTATTCAGCTTTAAACAAAGTGCAAACAATATTAACACTTCAGTATCTGAAATATCACATGCAGCTAGAAGGGAACAGAACTTGGTGGTCATAGATGTGTCGAGTAGCAATTGACTCATCAACAAAGCATTCAGGGCTCAATATGAGAAATTTGCATTGGTTTAATTACTGATACAGTATTAAACTGGTTTAGACAAATCACTGCTAGATGTAATATACATTCTTTATTTATATTCCATTTGTAATCAGTTCAAGGGTGTTAAAAATAAGTCTTGCTGACAAATATTCACATCTGGGTTTGTACTGATACTAAAATAATTTCAAAACTGGATTGATAACATGGAGCAGTTTGTTTATGTGGATGTGGACTTAGTTGTGGTTTTTCTCTATCCAGTTCCCTTAAAAATTCAGACTACTTACAGCCTTATCTGTCATAATGATTCAGCTTTTGAAGTATTACTCAGTGACTAGAACCAGTTTTTTTTTTCTCCCAGATTTATAAGCTTTTATGGACATTTGTTCTAGTGCTTCCATTTGTATTTGTTTAGTCCCATTTTATAAAATCCATCCCTGTTAGAATTACTCTTTTAAGACATTTTCACAACAGGATGTCCACATGTCTCAGAGGATAGCTGGCTTTATGCTCTTTCAGTGTACTCTTATAAAATTAACCTTTGACTTCATGCACACAATCAACAAAGCAGTTGAATTGTTTCACGGCCTCAGTTTAATTACTTAAGTTTTTGTCACTTATGTGTGGAAAGAGACCTGTGAATCTAAGGAATCATTGCCAAATCTGCAGAGAACTTAAATGAAGAAGACTGAGGTATGAATTGTCAGTTTCTTCCTAATAGTACACTGACTCTGAGGCAAAATAATTTGTGTATTAATACTTTTAAATTTATTGCTTGTACTTGTTTCAATTGATGTACCTCGTTAATTATTTGCTTATTTCACCAGTTCTCCCCTTCAGTGATCAATATGCTTGTAGAAGTGGGTTCTTTAAGTCTTCCATCCTCCCAATATTCTGCAGAGGTTATCAGTAAGGGCCCTTCAGTTTAACTTTGATTTTTGTGTTTGGGATTTACACAAGAATATAACACTTATTTTTTTCTGCGTTGTGTGGGGTTGTGGTTGGTTTTGTTTGTTTGTTTGTTTTTAAGGAGACTATAACTTGCCAGCCTAAACATGATGATAAGATAGATCTGTGGCTGTGCTGGTTTGATTTTGTAATGAATTTGCAAGTGGGTAGTTTCACATGACTTGCCCTGTGATTTCATGCCCCACCTTTCATATAGTGATCCTAGAAGAAACTTGCTGTGTATATTTTCTTACTATCTTTCTAGTGGCTGCTGTGGGCCTGGGATTCCTGATGCAGGGTTTAGGGGAGGAACTGGGTAAGAGAACACAGGCTGTCATGTGCTTGTGTCCCCAACCATCAGCACACACTGCTCTGTGAATAAAAAGATACAGAGAAAGAAAGAGGAGAGAAAGAGGACAAAGGGATAGAAGGAAAATGAGTTTGAGAAGAAATAGGGAGAAGCAGCAGCTTGTTTGGGAAAATAGCAGGTAGCACTGGCATTGCTAACCTTAAGAACTGAAGAGGCATGAAATCCATTTTAACCCATTTTTAAACTGTTGAACAGATACTTAAAGGAGAAAGTGAAGTAAACAAGTTTAGGAGGAAACTTTCACCTCTTTGGTCATTCTGGGTTAAAGCTTTCATGCATGCATGTACATCTCAGGTGGAACTGGATTTTGTTTACCCTGAGTCCTGCAACCAAGTAATTAATATTCTTTACTCATTTTTTTTAAACAGAACTATTTTTTCCTACCCCTTTTGCATTCATTTGACTCTTTGAGTGCTCCCATGACTTGTTTTTTTGAAGAAACCTGATTTCTTGCTAAGTTTCTGCTTGCATATGTAGACAAGTCTTGAACATCAGCTGATACAGCTGGCAAAAAAAATGCACAAACATTCAGGCACAAATCTCCTCCTTTATAGATAATATGTGCTTAGAAGGTATCTCAGGGTAACTTTCTAGTTCTTATGTAGAAAATAAAATTTCAAAATTTAGAAGGAAGCTGTTATACTGGGTGACTGGAACTTATCACTAGTACAAGCTATTTATATAGAGTAACTGTAATAACATATCAAAAATACTTAAGCATTTTTTTACCTTACATCTGTAATTTTAAGAATTGCTAGTAGAAATAATACAATGCTTTTAACTGGGATTTTCTGTTGGTGTGCTAGGAAAAAAAAACCCTACAAAAAAGGCAGTGCTACAAACTATTCCTTTACTGGCAGCTCAGTCTGTAAATAAGCCAATTTTGGAATAAGTCCAAAACAAGAGCATAAGGGGAAAGGTATTGTTGGATGGTGTAGTGAAATGGGATGGGGTTTTTCACCTTGGGGATCGTTTGCTCAAAATAGCGGATGTCCTACCATTAAGCTAAAATATAACATGTTTAAACATCCTTCTATCTGCAGGTGGAAACACCTTATTTCAAGGTCTTGGGTCATGGAAGTGTCATGTTGTAGCAACTTCTGGAAGAAGGACTTAAAAAAGGAACAAAAAAAAAAGTCAAATTTGAGTATTTTTTGCAAAGTAGTTGTTACCAGGATTTGTTACCAGTCTATTTATAATAGTAACGACTTTAAATGAGGTTTTGTAAGGCTTACTTGTAAATAGTAGGAGACGGATTGTGAAAAGGTGACACTAAATAACAAACCAGACTGTGTGTGCAACATTCATATGGTGGCATTAAACAGAAGAAGCGAGGAGAAGAGTGGGACATGTCAGCTAGGGTGGGACGATGAGAGGAAGTAAAAATGCGAGTGTGTATACATGCATATAAGTATGTCTGTATAAAAAAAAAGAATAAAAATATATGAACTGCAGAGCCAAACACTTAACCTGGAAAAGGACAAAACATGTGTGAAGCAGTAAAGTGGAGTGAACTGAAACTGGAAGTTATGATGGATCTAGAAAACTGATTACCAGAAAAGTTTGAAAGCTGATTTGATCTCTCTGAGAACTTGGGAAAATGCCAAGTTGATTCTTTATATTTGATAGTTTTCTCCACAGATAGCAGAGAGAGATTCTAAGAGATGTCATATTGAGTGCTGCTGTATCTGGTAGCTTACAGCTTATCTACAGAAAAAGCCAAAATTTCGTAATGGATTACTGGCTGTGTTACATCAGAGGGTAAGGCAGGAAAAGAAGGGGTGATGAAATCTACCTCTCTGCAAGTTTTGATGTTATTTATCTTAGAAGATCCTTTTATCTAGTATTTTTCTATTGCTTTTGGCCAGAATGCTTTACCCAAATTCAGTTGATTAAATTATTGTATTTAATTGGCCTTGCAGCTCCCTGTGTGTTCTGATCCGTGAACAGCTTGTGCTGAGCGTAGCTTTGGTTGCTGGATGTTTATTCTGCTTTTCCCATTGCTGCTGTACGGAAGCATAAAGGGTACAGGCTTAATTGTCATTCTGAATTGCCTCTGCTCACCTTGCAAATACACATTTAAAAAGAAAAAATGAAGGTCACTCATCATGCCTTTGTGGTTGTAATGTGGAAAGTCACCTACAATTGAATTTATCCTTGAGGTTACCTCTAGTTTTTTGGGGGCATTTCCACCCTCATCTGTTGTTCAATTCTATGTTCTTTTTTGATTTAGACTTTTTCTTTGATACAGGCGAAGTATAAATTTGCTGCTTCCTGCATATCTTTGTAGGTTGAGGTCCTGGCCCTGTAGAGGTCAGTTGAGAATTTTGAGATGATTCTAACGGAACTAGGATTCTACTTCTGGTACCCTTGGGTACCTCCACATTTTCTCACTTTATGCACCGGCAAAACTATTGTCTAATCCTGGCTGTCTTGCAGCATGATGTGGCAGTGTCACCTTTTTACTTCTCTTGAAATGAAACCCTTAAAATGATTCAGAATGGCTCTGCTAGAGTCATCTCTGTCGTGTTACAGTCTGTTCCTTTAATGCCCTCCTTTGGTGCTTTCTCGTCCATAGGTCAGATATACACATGCATTGGTTTTATCTTCAAAACTTCTTTTACCTTAGTCCTGCCATGGTGGTTTGTTCCAGGTTTGTTTCTGCTATTTTTCCACTGATGGTGCCAATTTCAGCTTTTCTGTGTATGAACTTTTCCCACATGCTTTCCCCAAATCTGGTTTCTGCATGTAAGGAAAAACTGACAGAAGCTGTGAAGTTGCTGTCTGAACATCCAAGCTCTTTTTTAGATCTCACCTTTGCTATAATGCATACAGAAAATCATCATCTGCTAAGTAGGTAGTGAGAGGTAATTGTGGCAGGTGGCTGCAGATGGCATATAAATCTGGTACAAACTAGATTTGTTATCCGGTCTTTTATTTCCTTGCCAACACAGCAAATCCTTTTGTTGCCCTTCATGTCTTGTTTTTAGACTGTAAGTTCTGGGCAGAGCTGTCGTTGCTCTTATTGGAGATCACAGCCCTGCCTTTTTTTTTTTTTGTGTGTGTGTGTGTGCTTGCCTCTGTTTGTTTGTTTGTTTGTTTTTGTCTGGAGTGATTTGTAACAACAGATGCTTTGTCGTGAACATGAATTTAGCCAAACCTGCCTCTTTTAAGGAGCCTGTTCAAGAATTCCCACAAAATAGTGAAGTGGGAAACTCAGTTTTAAACAAGTGTCTCCTGTTGCTAGTAAGATGAAACAATGGGAGTTTTTGTTTTTGTTTTTTTTTTTTCTGTAGGTGAGCAGCCTTGCTTTTGATTTATCTGCAATCTTCTTCTCTGCATTGTGTCTTTGTGGACTCATGAAATAGTAATCTGTGTGCTCCAACATACAAATGCTGATTTTGAAAAACTCTCATTGCCATAGAATGGTTTGGGTTGGAAGGGACCTTAAAAGATCTAGTTCCAACCCCCCTGCTGTGGGCAGGGACACCTTCCACTAGACCAGGTTGCTCAAAGCCCCGTCCAGCCTGGCCTGAACACTGCCAGGGAGGGGGCAGCCACAGCTTCTCTGGGCAACCTGTTTGAGTGTTTTGCTGCCCTCATTTTTAAAAAATGTCTTCCTTATATCTGGTCTAAATCTATCCTCTTTCAGTTTAAGAGCATTGGCCTTTGTCCCGTTGCAACAGGCCCTACTAAAGTGTCCCCATCTTTCTTGTAAGCCCCCTTTAAGTACTGGGAGGCTGCTATAAGGTCTCGCTGAAGCCTTCTCTTCTCCAGGCTGAACAACCCCAACTCTCTCGGCCTGTCCTCATAGGAGAGGTACTCCAGCCCTCTGATAATTTTTGTGGCCTCCTCTGGACCTGCTTGAGCAGGTCCATGTCTTTCCTGTGCTGAGGACTCCAGAGCTAGACACAGCACTGCAGGTGGGGGTCTTACTAGAGCAGAGTAGAGGGGGAGAATCACCTCCCTTGACTTGCTGGTCACGCTGCTTTTGATGCAGCCCAGGACATGGTTGGCTGCTTGGGCTGTGAGTCATATTGGGGTAAAATTGCTGGGTCATGTTGGAGTAAAATCTGGAAAATGTTTATCTGCTGTGTTCTTGGTCTGGTTTTTGTACTTCAGAAGTGTGCTATGTTAGATTATGTTTCAGTGTTATTTCTGAATTATTTTAGTTATCACTTTTTGCTAGTAACCTTAAAGTATTCTCATGATTTCTTAAAAAAATAAATAATTGTGAGCATGGATCATTGCTGTAAAGTTTGAAACATTAGCTTAATTCATCTGTTTCTGCAGGACTTCAAGAATACATTGAGGCAGTCTCATTTCAGTATTTTATCAAGACACGATCTTTAATTAGTGTTGAAGAGATCAACAAACAACTAGTATTTGCAGCAGAAGACAGAGAAGAAACAACAAACATGGTAAAAAATTTTTCTTATGTGACAAACATCTTTCTGGGATGGAAATGCAATGAGTAGGCTTAGTCACCTTTTGTCATCTGATTAAACAAGGCCAGTTAGTGGAATGGTATTAGATATACATATGGACTTTGACTCACTTGTTCAAAACATGCTTTTCATTCTGACAAGTAGTAAACTAAATCCTTGGGGTACAAGTTTATAAATTTTATATCCTTTTTATTCAGAGCAAACTGAACTACTTCTGGTAGGGGGAAAGATCCAGGATAGTGAAGTACTAGCAAACAAATGTAGAGGAGGGTTTTTTTATGGCTGGGACTGCCTCTAAGGCCTAACGGTGTATAGTGATGTCACAGAAGTTGGGGGAGACAAACCAATTTGAGGCAGCATGAACTCCATGAATGAAGTCTTACTGCTGGTGCTGAACTAGACACAGGAGGCACTGTATTCAGCTTCTGTTAAAATGCACGGTGTATGTCTTAGCTTGGTCATTGGTAACTTTCCTGGAGTTGATCTTGATGCTTCCCCTCAGGACAATCTTGTGTTCCATCATACCTTGGCCCTAATACCATATCTGCTGTTTCCTGACTTGCCCATACTCCTACCCTGTCCTAAATAGAAATTTTTCCATAGGGACAAACTGCTGCCACCGACCACAGTGAACTGGGTACAGTTGATTGTTGACAGGGGACAAAAGGTGATTTTGTAGTAATGTACAGAAATGCACATGCAGTGCACGTGCAGCGTACAGTAATGCACAGCACTGCTGCTTTAGATGAATTCCTGAGTCTGCTTCCATTGAAGAGATTCTTCTGTAAAGCACTTCTTATTCTTTCTTCATTCTCTTTGTAAGATATTTGCAAAGAAGCCAAGTTTTTAGCTTAAGTTCATTTGTTCTTACCAGAGGCAAACCCATTGTGGCACACCTGTGTTAACAAGCTGTAAAGCTGTTAACCCCTGCATACACATCTGACCAGATTTGTGAATTCAGGTGGATAGCATGTTATGGGAGCAAGGGAACAGGAAGAAACCTGTCTTGTCTTCCACGTTACCAATATTATGGCAATAAAAAAGTATTGGAAACTTGGATATAAGAGAAACTTTGTGATGAGTTTTCTTCATGAAGTATTTTTTAAGCTATTTTAATGAGTGCAGTTGATATCAAATGCACCTGAGAACACTATACACATCAGCTTCTTGTAGAAAACTCCAGATGCTAGTACAAAATCACAATTTGTTTTCATAATGCAGATTATTTTGGATTCTTGATTGCTTTGGTAGCTTTGGACAGACCATTTAGGGAAAATTTAAATCTTTTAGGCTGAGATCTGTCAGCCTAAACAAGAGTGCCTAAAAGGCAACTGCAAATAAATGTTGTAAATAGAGATGGTAGAATTAGGGCATGTTTGTCATGCTTTGCTAGAATGGAAATCACATCTCAAGTGGAAATGATGTTTTCATACCTTCTGGTATGTCTGAAGGAGATTAGTACTTCTGAAATCAGACTGTGTGGAAGTGCCATGCAATTTAATTTTCCCAAATGTTTTTAATTACCAGTTATGTTAAATAAGTTAGTGTGTATTTGAACCATTATAAACTGCTTTTCGTTGTTCTCTGTACTGAACTTTGTTCTGTTCTGTCCTCAGACCTCCAATTCCCATGATAAACCACCACACACTTGGAGCCTGAAGGTAACACCTGTAGATTACCTGCTGGGAGTGGCTGATCTAACTGGAGAGCTGATGCGGCTGTGCATCGGCAGCGTTGGAAATGGTGACATAGACACGCCTTTTGAACTGAGCCAGTTCTTACGTCAGATTTATGATGGGTTTACTTTCATTGGCAACACTGGACCTTACGAAGTATCTAAGAAGCTGTATACCTTGAAACAGAGCCTGGCAAAAGTAGAGAATGCCTGCTACACATTAAAAGTACGGGGATCTGAAATTCCAAAGCACATGCTGGCTGATGTGTTCTCCACCAAAACGGAATTGATTGACCAAGAGGAGGGCCTTTCTTAAAATAAGGAGATTGTTACAACTCAGAAGGAAAGAGGACTTAGAAAAAGATTTCTAGTTATGGTTTGTGGGGTTTTGACCCTTCTCAAAGCTTTTTAGGTAGAGACAATTTTAGTTTTATCTATGAGAAGATTGTTTGCAGTGGTAATTTGTAACCAAAATTACTTTTTATGATGTGCAAGAGAACGCATGTTTGACTTTGTCCTCTTGGTATGGAATTTCCCGTATTGCTCCATTGTATCTGCTTTCAGAATGACCAAAATTTCCACTGTCCTCTACACCAGTGACTGTCAGATGTGTGAGTCACCTCGAACTGTTGTGGTTGCTATCAGTTTTCAGCAAGCACAGCAGTGGAAAAAAAATGGGTTAGGTACTGTTACTTAGCATTGTCCATAGGTTTTTGCTGACCTGTTTTCTGAGTGTTTGGATTCTGTACTAATGTCACACCTAAAACAATGTGTAAGTTCACCCTTTGACTTGAAACTGAGGTGGTCTCAAAGTTGCCATGTAACTAAAGTTACCTCTGTTTAATGCTTTTGAGCATGGAACTGAAGCTAAGTCAACTTTTCACCAGTTGTTAATGAAGCTATTTGCACCAGGTAAATACTACTGTGCACTCATTATTTTAGGGCTCTGTTTGAATTGAGCTCTGTTAAAGCTAACATTGGTACTTCACAGTTTTGAAATGAGCTAGAAAATCCACCAAAAAAATGAATTGTGGAATGTATTAGTTTACATTTTTTGCAATGCAGTTTAATGCAGAATCTCACATCTTTCTGTTTGTAGACAAAAATAGAAGACCTACCAAGTATGTTTAACATGAATAATTTGGTGTTAGGACAAGCAGGTTTTGGCCAAAACAAATGCGGTGAGGTGTTAGAAATATGTTCTCCATTGTTTGTGCTGCCCTGAGGACCTCCAGTGCGGTTGAACTGTTACACGTGAAAAAGGGCTAGCCAAGCTTTAAATATCTGTTAGCAGGAACTATATCATGTGCATGTTCCTATGGAAAGGAAATTGCAAAAAGAAATAAGGCAGACATTCTGACTTCCACATTTATCTTTGAGGTGGGTATGTCACCATTGGCAAAAAATCAGGGCTTTCTGCTGGTGTCTGAAGTTATAAAAGTCTGATAATGTACATTATGCTAAAGGAAAACAGATAAAACAACATGATCTTTAGACTCCAGGAAATAGGCGTCCCAGCTGCAACTCAAAATATTACATGTTTTTTATTTCCACTTCCATATGCTGTGATAGTGCCAATGTTTTTCCCATGAGCATGTCCTGAGTAGCTGGGATCATCTGTCATATGGATAGGAAAGGGTAAATACATCTATGTCACATTTTTCCATTGTTTCCACATAAAGCAATATGTGGTGGGTTGAACAAGGAGTGGCTTTTTTCCTATTGTTTAATACTATTTTTTACAATAAATTCTGAAAAGCACTCACTGCCTGTACATTGGTCCTTCTGCCTCTTGGTCCCAGTGGTAAATAAATGTGCAAGTTTCCCACTGTGCAGGACTTGCCTCGGAAGCTTCACTCCATCCATATATTCATACTTTGAGGAGCACTTTCTAATCCTGAATCTCTTTTCTTTTTCCCCCTTAACTTTATTCTGTGAAGTCCAAAACCTAGTTAGGATAGAAACTTCATGTAATCCTCTTGAATTAAAAAAATGCAAAGGATTCTGATGACAAAACAAGTTTATTGCTGGAATAAATCTGCAAAGGTACCCATGTTTTTGTATCTCTCCTTGTTTGGGTTTGTTGTTGGTTTTTTTTTCTGCCTTTTTTCTAAGGGGAGAAGTATACTTATTAATATGGAATGGGTTTCAGTTTTTTCTCCCAGAAATGTATGCATCTAGTATTTCAGTTGATTCAGGTAAGGGTATGGTTCTGTGGTTTTTGGCACAGCTAAACTTGTTGCAATTAATTTCTTGTTGAGTGTATGTGTGTGAAGTGAAAGCAGATATTGTTAGAGGTATTGTGTGATATTAAACAAAGGTCTGTCTCTTGTCTGTCCTAGCAACGATCAGGTGGAATTTAAAAATTTCATGGCACAGTTTGAAACGGGATGAGATGAACTCCAGCACGTGGCAGCACTTGGCCAAGAGATGTTGTGCCTCTAGCCATGGAGTGAGCACACAGTGGCCACCATGTTAGGCAAACAGCTGCTGCTTTTGTATGGTCATTCATTATTTTAAAATTACAGATGTCTAAAAATAGGACTTTTTTCCTAGCAATCTTTATAAGTAGAGGTTCTTTCAAAAAATACATATTGGTTCAAATGATTTTGACATTTTAAATTTTCTGTAAGGCAAGAGAAAACTTTTTAATGACAGACGTGATTTCTAAACTTCAGACTTACCGCCCATAATCAAAACCTGTGAGTAATTTCTAATAGGGAGCAAAGTGTATGTGTGGTGTATTAAAACACCAGCACATATGGGAAATAGCTAATGGCCTGCAAACCTCCTGTTCAAGGAAATATTTTCCCCAAAAAAACAATTACACTGTGGCTATTTGAAAAGTAACAGGCATTTATCAGCAAAACAAGCTGCTAAACAAGCAATGGCAATTTTCCCATTTCTTATCCCATTACTCTGTGGAGCTATTGATACGTTTGGTCTATGGCCAGAACAGGACTAGGTCATAGCAGATGTTTCATGAGGGCAGCTCTGCGTGCTAAAAATCATCTGCCTTTCTAGAATCTCCTTTCTCAGAAATGATTTTTCTTTACGGGTTCACTTTTTTCCTGACTATTAATTTGCAGTGAGGAAAATAAACCCAACCTCATTTAGCTTTCCAGAACTGCCGGAGAAGTTATGCAAGAGAAACTTCCTGTTGACAAGACACATATGTCTGTCTACTTCGAGTCCTGCTTACCTGGATTTTCAGTGAGTTTATTGAAAAATCAAAAGAAAAAAAAAAAGTAAATAGGACCTTTTATAATATTTAGCATATTAAGTGCCTTATGGAATTCTGTGGACCGGATTCTGGCACTGCTCTCAAAGACTTAACAATTTTAGAATAAGCAAAAGAGTAGCCAAGACAAACAAAAGGAAGATGGTAGGAGTGGGGGGGAGGGTGAATGAAGTGACAGGATTTTTACCAGAAGACTGTAATGGGTTGGTTTACCACTTCCCATTTCGGAAAAGAAACTTGTCAAAACTTCAGAAAGTTGGGAGTGTGACAGTAAAGGGTTAGTTGGGAAGGGTGAAGGCAGTGGAGAGGCAAAATGGAAGGAAGTGAGGTAGAGACAAAGGGGGTAAGAGTGGCCAGGAGTGGGACAGCATGGAGGAAGAGAGCAGGGTGAGCTGCAGGACAGCGGGTGCACATGTGAGCAGGGTGGGACTGGGGAGGACGTGGGACAGGAAGACAGCACTGCAAGGAGTTGAAAATAACACTTCGAAACCAGGTGATTCAGCTATAAAAGAAACTTTGAGTTGACCATAGGAATTAAATTTAAAATGACCACAAGGTCCTCGAAGCATCTGTCTTGTCTATTCTTGGGTCATAAATAAAGGGAACCTGATTTTCTGAGCAGCTGAGAACTTGTGGGTCTTGCACTGAGCAGGGTTTGCAGGCTTCTGGCCATGCTGTCACAAATCAACAAGCTCTTAGATCCCATACCACCCAGCTTCCCATGCACGTTCCCTTCACTCCCGTATTGGTAGCACTACCACCATTTGCAGCTATTAGAGACATGGTTAGATACAGATTTTAACATAAAGGAATGCTTACGGTGACCACTGTTTTCCCCTTGTGTGCTGTTTATGTGTCCGTTTCGCTGTCATTGCTGCTTGAACCCTCTCTCTGTTTCTTCCCTTTCTTTACTTATCCTTTCTTAGGCTGTACCGTTCTTTGGAGGAGCCATTGCCCATGTCCATCCCGTGGTTCAGTCCTTTCTGTGTTTAGCTGGAATCCTGGGGTAAAATGTCTCCATTCAGGAAGAGGAATCAGTTGGTTTCTTAGGTAGGTTTGTCTACTGTGAGGGGAGAGGTCTGGTACTCCTGCACGCAGATAAGGCCTGGTGCATACGTCAGCCATGGTGTCATGGGTGGGCAGGTCTCATGTTGCTTTTGCAGGTGAGCAGACCTTAGTTATTCTGAGGTTTGCAATCATCATGAGCCAAGATAAATTGCCTACAAACATGAAAGAAGTTTCTTCTCCAGTTCTGAGGAAGATTGTCTTTGAGGAATATTATTTCCCATCAACTCTACCTCTTTTTACCTGATGCATTATCCCTTTGAAAGGCCTATTTGCAGAATGTGTCAGAAGAGACCTGCCTATGACTTCTTCTGGAGACAGTCAGTGCCTCCCTGAACACTGGCCAAAAGTGATGTGATGGCTTCTTTCTCAGCTCCTCCCACAGGCCAGACAGGCTGGCTCTGGTGTCCCTCTGGCCATCCAGGGGGGCTGACCTCAGAGCCTTCACTATTGGATTTTGCAGACCAGTAACTTGTGGGCTCATCCTCTTTTTTTTCATTTTTTTTTTTCCCTAGTGGTGGTGTTTTCATGTCATGCAGATGTTCATTCGTCCTAAAGAAAGAAGCTGTTGTGTTCTCTGCTCTGCCACTGCCACAGCATGTCAGATGACTTCTTAAGCCCATCATGAACTGTTTCTTGGGTAGTGGTGCAGTGCAGATTTTATGGGACATCATCTATCTTTGAGCACTTCTTCCACAGCCCTGTGCTTTCTTGTAGGCTCGCAAGTCCCTTTTAATCCACAAGGGTCCTACCACTTCCATTTAATTCATCAGAGTAGAGGCTACTCTGATGGACCCAGCAAGAAGAGCTGACAAAATTGATCTCGAAATAGCCCAGTGTTTTGTTAAAATGAGATTTTGCATGCTTGGGGATAGGAACCAAATGGGCAAAGGATGCACTTGAATGGACAGTCCTGGATGTTTCAGTGTCACAGGAATATTGTTAAGTGCTGGCAGTCTCATTTTTAAGAGGGAGTGGGGGTTTCTCTCTTTGCAGCAAGGACTTTTGGTAGGTATGTTTTGCTCTGCATACCTCACACCTGAAGGGAAATGTGACAGACAGGAGATACCAGGGCTGTGAGGGAAAATGTGTCAGATGAAGCAGTGTGAGGTCATATAGCAAATCAGTCAGGAGCCTGGGTTAGATGTGGCTCTTTCAACTTCCATACCAGTTTTCACTGCTGCAAAGCTGTGCTCCTTCTGCTCTCCAGAGTCAGCCAGGGCAAGAAGCTGCTCCACTGAAATGCAAAGGCCACTCGCATGTGTAGTTCTGTCACCTGCCACGTGTGTGTGTTTGTGTGCCCAGTGGGCAGGTAACAGCGTTAGAAATGCTTATCATAGAATAGTTTGTGTTGGAAGGGACCTTAAAGATCATCTAGTTCCAACCCCCCTGCCATGGGCAGGGACACCTTCCACTAGACCAGGTTGCTCAAAGCCCCGTCCAGCCTGGCCTGAACACTGCCAGGGAGGGGGCAGCCACAGCTTCTCTGGGCAACCTGTGCCAGTGCCTCACCACCGTCCTAGTGAAGAATTTCTTCCTTATATCTAACCTAAATCTACCCTCTTTCAGTTTAAAACTGTTACCCCTCATACTATCACTACAGTCCCTGTAAAAACTCCCTCCCCATCTTCCCTGTAGCGCCCTTTAGGTACTGGGAGACCATTATAAGGTCTCCCCAGAGCCTTCTCTTCTCCAGACTGAACAACCCCAACTCTCTCAGCCTGTCCTCGTAGGGGAGGTGCTCCAGCCCCCCAGTCATCTTTGTGGTCTCCTCTGGGCCCACTTGAGCAGGTCCATGTCTTTCCATGCTGAGGACTCCAGAGCTGGACACGGTACTGCATGTGGGGTCTCACAAGAGTGGTGCAGAGGGGGAGAATCACACACCTTGACCTGCTGCCTACACTTAATGTAGCCCAGGATACAGTTGGCTTCCTGGGCTGTGGGCGCACATTGCTGGCTCATAGGCAGTTTTCCATCCACTGCTACTCTCAAGTCCTTCTCCTCAGGGCTGCTCTCAATCCACTCATCGCCCAGCCTGTGTTTGTGCTTGGGGTTGCCCCAGCCCATGTGCAGGACCTTGCACTTGGCCTTGTTGAACTTCATGAGGTTTGCACAGGCCCATCTCTCAAGCCTGTCCAGGTCCCTCTGGACGGATCCCTTCCTTCCAGCATTTCGACCTCACCACACAGCTTGGTGCTGTCGGCACACTTGCTGAGGGTGCACTCCATCCCACTGTCCGTGTCCCCAACAAAGATGTTAAACAGCACTGGTCCCAGCGCTGACCCCTGAGGAACGCCACTTGTCACCGCTCTCCCCTTGCGGACATCGAGCCACTGACCGCAACTGCTGACCCTCCAGCCGGCCTTCATAGAATCCTGTTGCGTGTAGCTTTATCAGCGGAACCGGTTTTTGCAATCCTTTTATGGAGCTCCGGGTGCTTTGCACAGCCCGCCCCCCCCACCCGCGCCTTGCCGGCAGTGCGCGGAGACCCGTGCTGACACCTCGTGGTGCAAAGCGCTCCCTCGGCGTTCCCAGGCCCCTTCTGCCCTCCCAGCGCTGCCTTTGCCCACGGCGGCTCCTAGCTGATGTGGGGTTGCAGAAAGGTTGCTTTACAGGAGCAAAGCAATCATTCGCATTTTAGATCCTTATTTCCTCATTTGAGGTACCTGGTGCGGTGTCCTACCGGCTTGCCGTTACACCAATGTCCCGAAATCACTTGGGCTCAACTGGGATTCTTACATCTCTGTAAAAACTTTTGTTGTCTCTTAAACGTTGGGGTGGAGTTCGTCCGGGTTCTACTTTCAGAATGCGTTGTAAGGGGAGCCACGGGCAATTGTGGTGAGACCCGAGTTTGTGACTAAATCGTGACCATCATTGTAAAGGATTTAACAGAGCTTGGCTCTACAGGAACTGATCAGGAAAAGCAGGGCAGCTGTAAGCTTTCAATTCATTTTAGATATAAGCTATACTTTAACTTCTCTGGGCTTGCCTTCTTGACTGACAGGATGCGTATTTGTCAGTTATTGGAGAACGCATATTTGTTCTGCCACCTAGTGCCCAGTTCTAGAAATACTCAAAGCAAGCTTTTTCGGGTGTTACAAAAAGTTATTTGGGAGTTACAAGTTATTTGCTAATTTCCCTTTTAAGTTTTTATAAACACAATTAGTGGTGCGGTGTAAGCTTCATTTTTAGACTTAGGTAGGCCTCTGATAGTAACAAATCATACTCAGCACCTTCTACTATTTGGAAGTTTTGGGAATACCAGGGAATAGCATGTGCTTATTTTATATCTCCTCATATGTGTGTATGGTGTTTTGAAGGCAGTAAAAAGCCATGAGAAACTTCGACTAAACGTGTTCTTTCAGACTTGTGAGTTATACACATATTCTTACTTAACTAGTACTTTTAAGGATTACCAGTGCTAATAAGGATTTGTAGACTGGAGTCCTAAATTCCTTCATCTATATTATAATCATGCTACCCATACAAGAAAATGCAAGCCTTTTTTTTAGCTGTTGGACTCCTGGTATAAAATCAAATGCTCCTGCATGTGTGAATGTGCCTGTGTACTACCCTGCCATGACTATGGTTGCCACAGAAAACGCTCGGGCAGAAGGTACAAGTGGCTTTAAACCCACAAGACACTGTGTCTGTCACATTAAGTAAGTGCTGTGCTGTGCTCTGTGGACAGAACGAGGCTGGGGTTGGTGTTTAAGCCCTGGGGTATTGCCCAGTTGATGCAATGAGTTGGTCCCTCTCGTTGCACGGGTCCATTGGCTCTCCCTTGCCCTGTGCTGCTCAGGGGTGCCCTGGGCCAGGAGAGACCTGGCATGCACCACGGCAGAGGGATGATGAAATACTGCAGTGGGCTTTTAAAGGGGATGACACAACCAGAGTTGTTGCTTGGATTGCCCCAGTGGGAAGGGAGCAATAACAATCACTTGTAAAATTGCATCAGTAGACATAGAAATGGTGGCACTGTCACCATGGAGATTTATTTATTCTCCTAAAAGTAATTCAAGGGTCATTTAAGGGTCCTTCTCCTACAGGGCCCATTCTTTCCTGAGTACCTTCCACAGGATACCCACTCTGGGACTGAAAGCCGTTAAATGGCACAGATCTCCTGTTCTTACACCCACTGTTCCTGCTTGTCCTACAACCAATGCCAGGGTGGTGGGCTGGCACATTGGAAACGATTGACTGGTCAAGGCTGGTGTATCTGGACATGTGGCTGCAGATATCTATTGCTACCCAGGCACTCTACAATACAAAATTAGCCCTGTTTTATGTTATATTGTCACAGTCATATCTGAACATCTTTGGCTTTTCATAGCTTAGCTTGGGCCAGATACCCCAGTAATGTAAACTGTGTTCTGGATCACAGCCACAGGAGGAAGGAGATGCTAGTTTGTTTTAGAGCAGTTCCTTTGCCTGTGGAAGATCACAGGTTTTGGAGGGATTTCTGTCTTTTTCTGCACAGCTTAACAAAGACTGAGATTTTGTATGAACCTCTGAAGGACTGAACTTGCATTGTGTATAAGAGAGTTGGAGTCCTTTCTGTCTTTTGGATAAACTCGGGTGAGATTCTAGCAGGTGCCTTCAGTAAAAATACATTGAAATCCCTAGCTCTGGCAGGGAAGTTAGCGGCATTCCTCACCTGCCGAAACTCAGCAGCTACATCCTGCAGCTCTGCCCCAGGTCAGAGCTCTCCCTGAAGCCGTAAGGAGCTCTGGGCAGCACTTGGTCATCCCTCTGGGCAACAGGAAAACTCAGAGATAAGCAGCTACAAAGGTGTCTTCACACCTCAGCAGCCCTTCCCTGGACTGCCTGTGGCCCTGCTTCTTTTCTAAAGATTCTGGTCTCCTTTGCTTTTGGGAATTGCATTTTGCTGTAGGGTGTTACCATGGGGGGTTGGTGATGCAGCACCTGAAAACAGAATAACAACTGCTATATGAGTACATGTATTTTTGCTCTATGTCCTGCACACTTCCCTCCTCGCTGCCCTGTGCACACACACGGAGCATACCTGTAAAGATATGGAAAAGGAGGTGAGCTGTGAAGTGAGAGAGTTAGCTGATGCTGAGATATTCACTGTAGTAAAGACAACAGTTGACTGAAAAAATGAAGAGCATTACTACGACACTGCAGAGTGACAGGATGGGGAAACAGATTGAGTGTAGGTAGATGTGAAGCGATACACACAGAGAAAAATAGTCTGTGGACCCCCTTCAAGATCAAAATATTGGGATTTTTCCCATGAAAATATCAACTCAGTACTTGTCAGCAAGCGAAAATGCCAGTCAAATGTTAGAAATTATTAGGAAAGGACTAGAAGTAAAGATGAGAATATGCTGTATAAATGTCACCATATGAATCCCTGTGTCATGTGCTTTTAAGTGTCACTCTGATCCCTTTATCTCAAAAAGGATATAGCAGAACTGGAGAAGGTCCAGAGAAGGGCAGAAAGGATGATCAAAGGTAGGGAATAGTTTCTCTATGAAAGGAAACTATGGAATTCTAGTGGGCTGGAATTCTTCAGCCTGAAAAATGACATTAGGGATGGTATAGTAGAGGTCTACAGAGTTATGTGTGCCATAAAGAAGATGGGTATGGAGCAGCTGTTCACTGTCTCGGCAAGAGAAGAATTAGAAGCCATCTATGGCAGCTGGCCATGGCCGGGCTCAGAGCAAGCACAAGGAGCTGGTGCCTCGCACAGTGGATGGAGACCTGGGGAACCCCTCACCCGTCAGAGCTGCGTGTGCCAAAAGCAGAAGAGGCCTCAAGTGGGGGCTGGGCAAGCACTTGGAGATCATGAGAGCCACTGCAGGTTACTGACTCGACAAACCAAACTAATTTGAGGAAGCCTCCGAGCCCCTTTTGGGGGGTTCCTTTCAGGTGAGCGCTGCTCTCAGCTGGAGGGTCGTCCCTCCTGGTGCTTTTCCCCCCTGCCCCGCTGCAGGCGAGCGCTGCGCAGCTAGGCAGCCCCCGCAGGGGCTGAGCACAGCGACAGCAACCAGGACCGTGCACACCCCCAGGGGAAATAACATGTGCTCTGGGACAGCTGCTGCTGCTGCTGCTATTCTTCCTGGGAGGGGATGTTGGACATCTGCTTGTGTGGAGGCAGCCACAGACATGGGGAGGGAGGATGTTGGCATAAACTGCTGTGGCCATACTTAGGCTCACATGTGTTTCAGCACAGGGGAATAGAGTTTAAACTGGGTTTCCCGGGTCATAGAAGCCAAACGTTTTCTACCAGAGTCTTACACCTTTCACCTCAAGCTCATCCAGCAAACCAGCTGGGTTTCTCCTGCAGGGCTCAGGGCTGGGAAGAAGACAGGGTGCGGGTGGCCATAGATCCTAAACACAGCAGGGTACAGCTCTGAGAAGCAGTGGGGATCTAGACTGTACATGTAGCCACGTGCAGGAGGGACCACTTGGACACCTTGACACACAGCTGCTGCTGGATATGCTTCAGGCACAGCTCTGCGACACAAATAGGACCACTGCAGCATCCCCCAGGCTTGACCTGAGCTCTCACCTCACCACAAAATTCACACCACTTGAGCTAACACAGGTTTTGATGTCGATGTCCTTAAATTGTTTGTCTGTTTGTAACAGGCTTGTATTGATTTAAGTTAATTTGGTTACCCAAAAAAAGGGTTGTGCTGATTGCTCTAAATGGATTAAATAGTGATTTTAGTTAAACTGATGGCAGGCTTGTGTGTAGACAGGGCCTGGAGCTTTGTAAGCTAATGACTTGGCAGTAATGCAGTGAGTAGTTTTAGACAGCTGAGACCAAGCTGTTTTAAATATAAGTCCGTAAGTGTTACTATTCTAGTAAATGGTCCCCAAACATGATAATTTTCCACTAACTTGAGCTCTTTCTGAATCCTGACACATCTCTGATAACTCTCACTTTTCTGATAATAATTTGGCAAGTACTTTTACTCCAAATGGATTTTGGATTAAATCCAAGTGTAAAGCATGGAAAATTTCAATTTTTGGGGGGCAAGATTTTCTAATTTCTGTTCACCTTCCCAGCCTGCTAAATTTTCCACATATTTGGCAATGGAAAAAAAGTTCATCCTTTTTTAAAATAAAAATTCAGATAGAAGAAAAATGCAAATGAGCCCAGCTCCTGCTAACAGCAGGGACCTTTCCCCACAAGTGAGACCTGAGAGGAGGACAGGTCCAGAAGCAGCCACTATTTAATTTCTTCACTCAGAAAAGAGCAAGGGTGAGATTAGCCCTTGGTCATTAAATCTTTTGTAATCATATCATCTAAATGGGAAGAAACTACTGTCTCTGTATAAAGTCTTTCCTGCCTGCCTCTCAACCAGCCAGCTGAGCTTCTGACAAGTGAATCTGCCTTCACAGGTCTTTTCTCTACCAACCTGCAAATCCGATTTTGATTCATCTGCTTTCTCTGTTGATGTTTTTGTCTCCAGGTTGGGACTGATATTTGAAAAAAATGTGACTCCAGACCAATGAGTCACTGAGCCTTGGTCATCTTTGATTTTCAGGGAAGCCTGCTGAGATACTGAATAAGCCTTAGCTCAGAAAACAACAGCAGGTAGGTTGTGATCCCTTTCTGTCTTAGGCAGGTTTACAGAACCAGAAGCAGAAAGTTGGCAGCAAGATGGCAGGAGACTTGATGCCTCAGAGGACAGAGAGAACAGGAGGAAGGAAAAGCTTAGGGCTACCACCAGGACAGCGATTGGAGATGAAGAGTCTGAATTATGTAGAGAAGTGAGTACATGGTAGCCCACTCTGCACTAAGACGAATTTTTGGCAAAGAGGTTTCTATACCACTAGCACATGTCAGGTCCTGAGCTGTCTTCTGCATTCCTGTATCCTCGAAATTGGAACTCAATAACCTGGAGCACACAGAGAGCTGAAGCTGTAGGAGGGGAACAAGACACAAATCAGGCAAATCAGGGGTTAGAGCATTTCTGGAGGAGCTGGGTTGCAAATAAGGAGTAACAAACTGATTCTTTGTCCAAGACATAGGCCAAAGAGATCAAGGGAATCAGCAATGTAAAAGCAAGTGGGTTCTGTGTGACCCAACCACTGCAGCTTGCTGGTCAGTAAGGGGTAGGAAAGGGTGAAAGCATAGCCAAAAGGCAGTCCCATACCATAAACTTGCTTGTAATCCTGAGGCAATAAGCACCGTGGAAGCCATCCCCATCCTCACTGACCCTCTTGCCAGAGAGATCTGCCAGTGCATGAATGCCCTTCCGCTCCTCCTTCTAACATGCATGTCCCCAGCCATTTGTGCAACCCCTAGGCTTGCGACTGCACTCATCCCTCTCACATACATCCTCAGTGCCCACACCAGGGTGTATCAGCATCGCAGGAGCACTGATGAATCGTTCTTATGTGAGGGAAAGGAGCTGATGCTCTACTACGCACTTACAAGACTGTGGCAAAGCAGGACCCTGAATCCACATGCCTCCCAGACCCCCATTCTTTCCCATTTATCACCCAGGATGAATATTCAGCCCCCATAAAGTAAAACACCAGCAGCCAGGAGCTCTTCCCAGTCTTGTATCCAGCTCTACAGCTCCACTGAGCAAGGCTCAGGGGCCGATCATTGAGACAACTTATCCAAGCCTGGAGGCTTGGGGATAGAGATATTTGTCAAATAATAATTAGAGTATCACCTTCTTGCCTTGAACACCTGAAATGTAGGTGAACAAATCTTAACCAAACTGACCAAAAACTTTGCACAGAGATGATGGGACAGCTGGACTGGGAATAAGGCTATTTATCCCCTCCCATTTGCCATCAGGTGGTGTCTGTGAGCTCCTTTTGGACAGCTTCAAAGCTATTCCAGGCTCAGAAGAAAATGCTGCCCATGAGGGATGTCCTGCCCTGGAACACAGCCCTTCCTGGGCTACAAGTCATAAAATAAACTCTCAGATCAGAATGGCTGGCTTTGCCACAAAAGACTACAAAGCTCACAATGAGTAAAAGAATATCCTACAAAATCCTTCTTCAGACTTCCCTGAGCCTCATCCATGAAACAATTAGTGGATGCTCTTGTTTTGAACTCTGTGACTCACTCTTGTAATTCAGTTGTGGCCTGTGATCACTCAGTCCCTTAATGCGGTGCAGGGAAATAGGCAATTGTGAGAATTTCCTCTTTCCCTCCCTCAGCCTCTTGTTGTAGCTCTGCAGCACGTTATACTGCAGCACCATGCGACCGCAGTCTGGATGCTCATATCCCAGATGTGCTGGCTCACCCTTCAGGCAACACTTCCTCACAGCATTAAACAGTGTTCAGGAAGGTTTCTCAAAGAGAAAATGCATCTCACTACATTTTACAGTACTCTAATCCAGCTGCAACTGCAGTCCTTTTATCAATTGTCTTAATAGTTAAGTTGTGGCTTGGCACTACTAGACTTTTATTTCTAACTTGGTATCTTCACTGTGTGTACATGTGTGTGTGTATTTGTAAAAACTCCATTAAAGATAATAGACTCTATTAAAGCAATTACACTGGTTAATGTATTCCACATTCTTTTCTGTTCACCATATTTAACTCTGCCAGTCAGCAGTATAGTTACTGTTATGAACTAGTAAGTGATTTTTAATCCCTGGATTTGCATTACATACACATTTGTGTAACTTTCCAAGTACATTGTAGGTACGAACGACATGTAACAATTAAACCAAAAGTGATTCCAGAGATTCTCAGCACCCACAGAATATGTTTGGAGGCTTCTCTGTGCTTACCTTGTCTTGGTTATGCTGTGATAATTTTCCAGCAGAGCAAGGAAAAAACCCTGAATAACTTGCCAACTTTTTCACATCTAAAAGAGAATGAAAACAGAAAACTAAAAAATTCCTCCTGCTGGTACCATGCACCAGAAAACCTGCCCTGTGTCCATTAACAGTTCTGTATGTTTTCTCATGAAGAAAATACTATTTCATTCTCTGGCTGCTGACTGCCAAGTGCTAAATTTCTACCGTTAACAGGAATGGCAGACGAGGTGGTCACAGGAGTGGCCCAGACAGAGCAAGCTGCAGTGTCCTTCATGCAGGGCTCCCTCTGGCCCCTGGGGGTGGCTGAACCAGTGACTCCCACAGCCACAGGCAGCAGCTGCTCCTTGTCAGGGGACAAGGGCTTCTTCATGTGATGCTCAGGCTTCTCATTTGTCTGCTTTTGGCTTTCCTCTGCTTGCTCTCTTCTCTCACACACCTTTTCCCCCCTCAGTCTCTTTGCTATTGCCCTTCAGCAGTTGCTTTCACTCTTACCACTCATCTTCATTTCTTTCCATTTCTTCCTCTTTTCCTCTTTTAGCTTCCCTATTTCTCTTGCTTTCTGTCAAACCATACACTCCACTTTCTCCCTTTCTGATCATTTTCCCAAGGGCTGAATCACAGCAGCTCTGTTTATGTGGCCATTTGTGTGGCCCAGAGTGTTCTCCCACAGTTTGGGGCCCTCAGCTGAAGAAGATGACTTTCCTTGGCTCCCTCTGTAGTCAAGGGGGAGAGATGGGAGCCTCCAGAAGGTGACTCAGTTTTTAAGGCTGATGAAAGACCTTGTGAAGACTGATCTCCTGCCATGGTCTGTCGGTAAGACAGATGAATATCCTAACTTAAGAGCTTTGCATTGGGGGCCAACAGTTATTTAGTACAAATCCTTCTTTTGAACAGTCTTTTCGCACATCAGCTGGAGGAGCACAAATCAGAGCATCTTTCCTCTAACCAACATTGCCCACTCAGGTACCAGACTTCTGTCCACACCTTGACAGTTAGCACAAGTTGCACCTGCAGACTTCCTGACAGAGCCTTGTAACAGCTTTCCCCCACCCCAAAGTCCTGTCTCTGTGCTACAGACAAAGTATTTGGTCCAACTTCAATAAGCCAAGTGAACATTTTTGCTCCTGTTCCTTTTTCGCCTTAAAAATAAGTATCATGTAAGGAATAAGGAAATAAAAGTGAAAAGGGAAGTAAAACTTTAATTCTCACTCAACCATTTAAAAGCATGTGTCTGCACAGTTTCCACAGCTTTCATTTTGCCAGGAGAATGCCTCCCAAGGACTAGCTTCAACATTTTGTATGGAGCCATGTTTAGCCTTTTCCATAGCAAATCACACAGGAACCATGAACCACAAATGCAGCCTTATCTCTGTCCAGACATTTGTTCCCAAAGAGATTTTTCCAATTCTCTGTGATCAGACCAAGAAAATACAGGCAGTATTATAACAACCCTCCCAGAGTTTCTCTGTAATCACCCTCTATTGTGTACTGAGGTTGCTGACAAGCTGTTATATGGTAAAGGTCTATTTTCTATGTAGAAATTTGGTCCTATGATCTGCCTGCAAGATTTTGTCAGTGACTTTCCCAGGATTTCACCTCCAGCCTGGTTCACAGATTTTATTGCCTGATGATCCTGGAATGCAAAATCTTGTTGAAGTCACATAATCCCTCCCTTTCCTTGTGCATCTCTGCCCTCCCTTCCCTTTTAAACACTTGTGGGCACAAGAAGGATGACAGCTTTCATAATGCAGGTACATTGTCCCCAGGGCAGGCTTGATACGACACTCTTTCCCACACTTAACCCTTGTCCACAGGTCACTGGTGGAGGGAAAACTGGGTCCACGTCCACATGTTCTTTGACCCAGACAGCTCTTGGGAGTATTTTTGGTTAATTTTATTACTGACTGCAGGACACGACGTAACAGAAAAGTGTAATTCCTTGGCCTTGTATCTAACCAAGGTGGCTGTTGTGGCAATGGCTGCTACAGCTCACTCTCTGCCCACTGACTGCCATTCTGTGTGCAGCTGACCTGGTGTGGCTTTGATAATCAAATTTTTATTAGCCTGTTAAATAAAATGCTGGCACTGAGCCACTGGCAAGCTGTAAAGCTAGCCAAATAATTGGAATAATGATTTACTCATATTGAATGTGGTCCATTTAAAGGTGGTGCTTATTTCCTGAATGGAAATGAATCTCTTCTAAGGATTTGGTTTAGATTAGTTTACTGCATGGTTTACTTCAGCCCTATAATTTTACCACTGATACATAAAATAGATTCATAAATAGAGCAATAGAGCCTTGGCTGTACTAGGAGATAGTGCTATGCACTAATGTAAATTATAAATGTAGAGTTAGAAAACCTAACAAGCCCAGCTGGCAAACTTCCATGTATTATCTCACAATAATTGCTTCCAGCCAGTAGATATTTTTTTTTACAGAAGAAAACAGGTTATTTATATATTTAGCCTAAAACTGTAATAACATCCTCTGGCAAAGGTATTATCTGATGGTGTCTGAAATGGAACCAGCTTTCCTCTTTCCAGGCATTAAAAAATGAAAACCTTTGTGTCATCTCATGGCATTTCCTGAATTGGAGAATAAAATGAGCAGGATTTTTAATTCATATAGTTTATTTCTTAAAAAGTAAATCTATTTTTGACAATCAGATTTCCCAGAATTGTTATGTGTGGCTTGTGTCAGTGACCAGAGAAATATTTCCTTTATGATTCTAATCAGGCAGAAACAAAAGTACCACTAGCTGGAGTGGCTCTTGGCTTAGCACAGTCAGAAAAATACCTGTGAACAAGCAAGGTGTGTGAAGGTCACAAAAGAGACTATATTTTTTTCTGTTGCCTCAGAAATGCCTGGATGCTTGCTACGTTGCCCATCCGCACATTTTCAGACAAGCACTACAGTAGTGAGGATGTGAAGCCAATGATTAGGAAGAGAAATAAGGGTATGTTTTAGAAATCATAGGCAGAGACAAATCTTAGTGATAGGGCAGGCTCACTGCTCAATGTAGCTGTTCCATCTGCTGGTGATGACAAAGAATGAGAAAGCAGGAGGATGGTACTTGGGATTTACGAAGACATCTCAGGTGCTTTCCAGGCCTTTAGTACTTGGGAGGATGTCATGAATATCAAGAAATTTGTTGGCCTTAGTTGTCTGCTCCCTCTCCAGTCATAGGTCTTGGCCAAGGAAGTCTCTGCCAGTGTTTGGGTTAGGTGACTATTGGGTCCTGGCAGAACCCCACAAGGTCAGTCTGTGCTCATGACAGTCTCCTCAGTAAGGGAGACTAGCCCCAGGGAACTCTAGGCAGGTCAACTTAACCTTTGCCCCAGGCAAATCACTAAAAATAATTTAACTACTGGTAAAGAACCCAAACAGTTGTGAACTGAAGATGCTGAGGTAGTAAGTGTGGAAAGCATTAATCTAAACAAGCCTTGTCAGGCCTGAGGCTCAGTATTCATTGTTGAGAGCACAAGTTTGGCGGATATGGACCACCATAAATGTAAGAGTTTTCTGTCAGTTATTTGGAGAAGTCACATAACAGCCTGTTTTTTTAAAAAAAAGAAAAGGTAGAACTATGTAAGATCAAAATATTCAATGGTATGAGACCTGGTAGATTGAAAAGGTACAGTTGTCCAAGGAGAACTGTTAAGGAATGGGAGTTACTGTAGCGAGGTCTATGCACGGAGCAGTATAAGACTTACTGCTGTTCAGTGTTTTTATCAAGATCTGAGAGTAACCATATTTCTGCTAAGAAATTGGATAGTGCAAACACTGGCCAGGTGGCAAATAATGATGAAAAGAAGAGTCACCTAGAGTGGCACTTAGGATTTCTCAGTAGAGTGCCCATTCAGGCAAGTGGTGTCTTAGTACAGTCTGAAGATATCTAGCTAAATTAGATATCTAAAAGGCAGGAATAGAGGCTGTACTTACTGGAGGTGAGTTTCAGAGGGTAAGCAGTGACTCTGAAATACTTTGGAGATGTCAGAAGAGAGAAAGCAACTCAGTAGGAGCTCCCAGTGTGATGGAAGAAAAGGTGTTGACTGTCTTTGGATACACAGTTGGTGAGAGGTGGGTAGCGATCAAAAGCCCCACATGAAACCATTGCTGGAATACATATCCCGCTGGAGTGTTCCCACTTAAAAAGACCACTGAAGAATTTTCTGCCAGCACATGAGAGAGACACAGAAATAATTCAAGAACTGGAAAAGAAAGGCCTTTCATCAGCTGCTGCAGAGTTCACTTTATTTGGTTTATTTAAAGGAAGAAGATAACAGTCTTCGTCACCCAGGGGGTAAAGCCCCAGAGTGGGATTCAATGACCTAAACATGGTGACCTACAGCATGTTAGATGCCAGAAGTGTGAGTCCTCCTTTGGGCAGAGGGAAGGTTGAGAGAAACTCTTAAGGTCCTGCTCGATCCTGTGTCCGAAAGTCTGCTGGATATGCCACAAATTCAGAGTTAGGCATGGTGTGCACTCCCTGAATTAAGCCCTTCAGTCTTCCCATGACAGTGAGTTCCCCCAGCTGCCCTGCAAGCTCTGCAGGTAACAGAAGAGTTGTTTTAATAGAACAGCAAAAATCCCCTGCAATTACTGCTAACATAGCTGCACACAGAGAATAAGCTGCAGTGCCTGATGTAAACTCCAAGAACAGTCTCAGCACAGACATACGTGGATCAAGTTGAATTTGAAGGCAGACCCCATCCTCCAGCTGGAGACCCAATGCACTGGGCTTTCAATCCCTGGACTGTGGTCCTGCTCTAGCACCCCTTTCTGGCATGCGGGGAACATGCTTTACATATTTTAACTTTTAATATCTGGTATTTCTGCTTAATATATTATTTAAATGCTGCTACACATATAAGGTATACTGGCATGAAAATGGGAAAAATAAAGGCATCAGGAGTATTGTTGCCAAAGCTAACACATTTGAATGCTCTTTGTGGCTGGGTATGTGAGCATCTCTGAGTGGTCCTGTACAGCCCAGGGCAGTTGCCTTCTCTGCATCTGCTGCTCCTTCAGGCAGGGCAGCCGTGTTGACCAGCTGTGGGAAAGTCACAGGATCATTCCTCGGCCAGCATATTCACTTGCATCACAGCACCAGCAGGTCATTTGATAGCACTGATCCAGATAGCTAGGGACTGAGTGTGGGAAAGCCCACAAAAGCAGCCGTGTCCCAGTGCTACAGGATGGGACAAATGATTGCCACAGCTCTGTGAAGGTGGGAAGTGTTTGTAAGGGACTCTGTGCCAGAGTCACTGTGACTGCCCAGATCCCAGACCTTCCCCTCTGTGTGATCCACTCAATCCACAGAGGAAAATGGATGTATACAATAATCATCTTATGGGTAAGATGGCATGTTGAAGGGTTAAAGTCTATCAAAATAAATGCTACAACAAAATAATGACAAGTTCAAATCCAAATACACGCATTGTGGAGAAAAACCCCATAATAATGACAGTTCAATAGAAAATAATTCTGTATCCAGATGTAAAATGATGAATGCAGGATTAGTTTTTTACTGAGTGGCTGTACTGTGATGTTTAAATCCCAGTTTGTGACAAGCAGTAGGTACCGAAGAGTGTGAGACAAAGAAATTTGATGCAATTTGGGATTTGGGGGTGGGGTGGGGT
The DNA here is from genome assembly GCF_003259725.1 of Athene cunicularia. Classification (NCBI taxonomy): domain Eukaryota; kingdom Metazoa; phylum Chordata; class Aves; order Strigiformes; family Strigidae; genus Athene; species Athene cunicularia. Next base: position 80,558,989 of record NW_020799097.1, read on the forward strand.
GGTGTTAGTACAGTAAAAAGGATAGTTGCCGAGAAAGATATTCTTAGTTTGCTTTTTAAACCACCAGTGCTCCTGCTTTTATTTCTCCCAGTTCTGTTCTTAGTTGATCTACTGATTTAGAATTATGTCTGGCCCACACTACAATGAGTAAAGGTCCCTAAAATCCATTTTTAAAGTCTGGAGAACAACAACAGGAATCCTCAGCTTGCTTGCTAGTTATCAGGTGTCTCTAGGGAAACTAATTTTTTTCTTGGACTAATTTAAGTTTATAGGAGGCATTCAGCCAAAATAAACATCCAAAGGCTTAACTCTTCTGATCTGCATATCCACTGGATTAGACGAAACATTTTTGAGTTATCTGTAATATAAAATTCTTAATCCCATAAATATTTTGAACTGAGTTGAAATGAGCTATCATCTTTACTCTTGTTTTGAAGTCTACCCTGACATCATTTGAGTCACTGTCTTTGGAACAGGATCAGAAATGATGCCAGCAAAGCCAACCAGCTGCTCTGTTACAGCTGTAGACAAACCACAAAAAAGATTATTCTGGAAAGTGAAATATATTCACCTGTAATAACAATCACATTAAAGTCTCATCAGTTTCTTTCAGATTTGCATGAGTTTGTTTTAAGAAGTTGTTTAAATATTTTTAACAAAAATCCTGGCTTAGCTGAAGTCTCTAGGAGTTCTGTGGTTTAATAACTGGGACTGGGACTTTTACATTTTTGCGTTAAGTATTCTGATTTATTTACTTATCTATTATGAAGATTACCTTTATGCTGATCACATCACAAGCATGTTCTAGAGTTATTGTAAGTACCCATAGAATTAACTAAAGCGTGATAAAATTTAGAACATCTCTTTTTGGGTAGGGCATGGTAGTATATCTAAGCTAAGCACTGATTAAAATAAAAAAAAATAAAAATGCTTCAGTTCTGTGAATGAGCTAAATATATAGATACTTAAGGGTTCTTTGCAGATTAACCAAAAATGCTCTTACTGTTTCTTGACAGAAAACAATCCTTTGGGAAGGAACTTCACCACCGAAAGTGAAATTAATTCTTCTGGTTTTGGACATTTAAAGTGAAACTGAAGGAAAAGTGGAAGATAGTGTTAGTTTTCCCTGCAAAAGGTGTTACTGAGGGGAAAGAAAATGTATCAGCTGAGTCATGAGGGTGTGCAGATGAGAAGGAAGCATATCAGAGGTTGTGGCTTCAGCAGGACCAGGCAATGAAAAAGTATCAGCCAGCTTCTGGCTTCTGCAGAGGGCAGAAACGTGGGGAGCAGGAACCCATGGCCACAGCAAACAACCGAGCTGAGTTGCCATCTCCCAGCCTCCTGGCCAGCCACAGTTATCGTCATCCCTTGTCCTGAGTCTTCTGGTGAGATCTGGCAGCTTGACTGGGTGCCCTACCTTCCCACAGGCACAGTCACCATCTCACTGTTCCGTGCCAGCCCATGTTGCTGCTCTGCCCTCGTCACCCCTTCCTGGCCTCTCACCTCATTGGCATTTCCCCCGTCCATGCTGAAGCCATGCTTCAAAAGGTGCCATGGAAATGTTTGTTCTTTTTAAAGTGAGGGAGAGATGGTGAGAAGAATAGCTTGAGAAAATCTGTATTAGAACATGAGGCCATGGCCATGATGGTTATTTACTCTTCTGCTCTGTGATAGATACTGCAGTGCCACATGGGAGCCTAGCTTAAAAAGATCAAGATGTCTTGATCCCAGAGAGATCAAAATAAACGAGTCTAACATGTCTGGGCTTTCCTCATTTTTATGCTAGGCAAAAACTTCCCCCCCC
>NW_020799097.1:80560842-80565380 GCF_003259725.1 Athene cunicularia
CCCCCCCCCCCCCCCCGAATTTGACTTGAATTTGCAAGTAGCGTTGGCTTCCTTTCAGCAGCATGTTTTGGTGAATACGTTATTTACTACTGAAATAGAAAAGGTCTCTGGTGTAGCAGTGATGGGGCAGAGAGTGAAAAACAAAGATGAATGCAAGAAGAAGAAAAGCAGAGTTTGCAGCTGAGCTATGAGACAAACTAGAGGTCGTAAGGGACGAGCTACAGGAAATCTGTTCACTGTGGCAGCAGGTGCAGGGGGGAGCTCTCATGCACTGATGTCAATTGGAAGCAAAGGTACCACACAAAGAAGCAGCTATGTGAGACAGTGAGAAGCAGAGAGGCCGAGATGAGGAGTGGAAAACAGGGGGCCATTCTGAGCTGGCACGAGGGCTCAGGAAGCCGTTTGAGAAGGAAAGAGGCAGCAGCACTGCCTTCAGTACACAGGGGGGGATTGTTAAAATTTGGTGGGATTTCTGATGCAGCATGTAATGCTGTAGTTTCACAGGCACTTTCAACTGGTGAAAAAAAAAAAAAAAGTTTAAATACACATCTGTTCCCAGTTCACTCTAGTGCCAGAGAAATGCTCTTGCCAGCACAAAGTGGGCAGCAGCATGGGGGAAGGGAAGGACTGCACAACTGGAGAAGTGGAGCGAGCTGGCAGGACCCTTTCTTTTGGCAGGTGTGCCTGTATATGCCATCATAACGAAAACTGGAAATTTAGAAATAGAAAAAATAATCTAGCTCCCTCCTGTCAAATCTAAAATAGAAGACAGCCATAAGGTATCCACTGTTAGGTACGTCTTCTGTGTAATTTCTTACACCATCCATCTCACCCTAGACACCTAAGTACTGCCCAAAAGTGCATTAGGGCAAACTGTAGGGAGGTAAATTTCTTTGTAAGCTCTGGTTGTCTTGCCATGTCATTTAGATCAGACCTTCCATGAAGGGCAGAATTCAAACAGCATTAAAACCCAAGAATACTATTCCCACCTACTCGTATTTGCTTCAGAAGTCTATCTGCTTCCTGCACCTTTTTCTCCAGATATGCTTAAAATCCTCTGTAGAAACTATTTGCCATCTCTCTCCAACTACTTTCCAACAGTCTGACAACTGAATGAGGGTGATCGTCCAAAACAACTCCTCTCTTGATAAAGAAACAGATTGCCATGTTCAATATATATATTATACACACACAATGCATACACATATTCACACATACTGCTGATTATCTATGAGGTAATGATTTACCATCTGCTGAGTATGCTGTTGTGGTGGGACTTTTTTGTTAAATATACACATTGATGTGAGTATGCATGAGGTAAGGCAGCGTTACCTGAAGCGGAAGTGTTGAAGTTTGGTATAAACTTTTAACTCTTGGAGTAGATTCAAAGCAAATGCAAAGAATCCATTCACGAGGCTTCTTTCTGAGTACAGATCATACCGTATTTGTTTTGAATAGTAGTTTAGAGAAGTTATCTTTTGGTAGCTTTGGACTGATTAGTGTCTCTAGAACCTCCACTGTTCAACATATAAGCAGCTGAAACAAGTCTGCTGCTGATGCTGAGTTATTTGAGGTAGGATGAACAACGGCTGGCTGCAAAGAGCTGCAGAAGGACCTTGTGAGGCTGAGTGACTGGTCAGTCAAACAACAGATGAAATTCACTGTGTATAAACTGAATCACCACCTGCCAGTAAGAACAATCCTAGCCTCTCATATAAAATGAAAAGCTCTTGGGATGATCACTGCCACTGAGAAGGAAACCATGGGATTAGTTACATATCAGAAAAAATTCAGCTAAGTGAGTGGCAGCAGTCAGAAAAAAACAATCAAATATTACAGACTATTGGAAAAGGAACACAGAGCACAACAGGAAACATGAAGATGTCACCATAGAAATCCCTAGCTAACTCGCACCCTTACTTAACCTCCTCATCCCAAAAAGCAGACATAGCAAAAATTTAGAGAGAAGCAACAAAGATAATCAAAGGTTTGGAGCAGCTTCTGTGCAAGGTCAGTCTGAGTAGCTTAGCACCATGCAGTTTAGAAAAGGGATCACATGATATGATAACATATACGAAATCATCAGAGGCACAGACGCATCGGGAAAAATCTCTGTTTCTTCAAGCACAAAAATCTGGCAGCTCTCAAAGGCAGCAAGACACAGCCAGTACCAAAGCAAGCTCCAGGTGCTGGTGCCCTGTGTCATGAGTGAGACCTGGGGAACCTGTCAGCAGTGGATGCTGCGTGGGCCCAAAGCTGAGCGGGCTCAAGGGGAGGCTGGGCAAGCACCTGGAGAGCGTGAGAGCCACTGCAGGTTACTGACTCGACAAACTGAACTGAGGAAAACCCTAAGCAGACATTAGTCAGAGGGTGGGAGAGTCCAAAGAGGAAGTGGTGTGTGCACTGCCTTGTTCCTACTCTTGCTGAGGCAAGTGCCTTGGGTTTGAGTTGGAGGCAAAGCTGAGCTAGACAGGCCTTTTGTCTGCACCAGTACAGCTGCCCTTTTACAACAAATTTCTCTCTGAGTGATGGGGCTAGCACTGACATCATCTGAATCAGATGCGCTAGAGCGAAGATGAAGGAAGAAGAAGGATGCATGGCTATTTTTGGCATGTGAGGCACAGCTGCTTGCTGTTTTCTCTCACAAGTCAGGAAGGGCACAGACTGGGACATGAGGTCAAAACTCCCTTAGCATGTCCTGTATTTCTTAATAAATGGACTGAAACCAGAGAACATCAGTAAGCTGTCAGTTGTTAGATAAACCCTGGGCTTTTTTTTTAGCAACTTTTCTGAATGTTATGAAGACTTCCCTGTGCACAGGATGGCATTTTTAACTTACAATAGCATTTGCTGCATCTGAGAATGCAGAAGTATTCTTGAAGACTAGGATGGATGGAGGTCATCTTGAAAAATGCTGATTTCATCTACATGGCTGATATAGTGGATATAATGATCTATGATTGAAGCAGGTGTTACTTTAGCAAAGTTATAAAGCTGTAGTCAGTGGACAGTCATAAGCGTATATAAAGCTCATAATTATGGGTATTAATAGAATTAAAACTGTCAGTAGAGAAATACTAGGGATAGCAAAAGTGATGCATGTGTTAAATAGGAAGAAAATACACAGGAAGTGATAGAGGACTAAAATGATCTAAAACACAAAATAGGAGATGGGATTTTAGCAAAAACTCATGTTGTTGCAATGATATATAAATTCAAGGGGACAGACTCAGGGAAAGTACAGTGATCTTAGAAAAAGGACTTCAAATTTTTTGGTGTATATTGCTGTGGGTTAACTTTGGTAGGCAGCTAAGCCTCAGGCAGCTGATTGTTCACTCCTCCTGCCCTCCCCTCCGGGTGGGACAGGGGAGAGAATCAGAAAGGTGTGAGAAAACTCGTGGGTTGAGGTATAGACAGTTTAATAGCAAAGCAAAAGCTGCATGCACAAGCAAAGCAAAGTAAGGAATTAATTAACCACTTCCCATCAGCAGGTCGGTGTTCAGCCATCTCTGGGAAAGCAGGGGTCCATCACGTGTAATGGTTACTTGGGAAGACAAACGGCATAACTTTGAATGTCCTCCCTTCCTCCTCCTCCTTTTCCCCAACATTTACTTCTGGGCATGATGTCATATGGACATATGGGCTGGGATATCCCTTTGGTCGTTGGGGGCAGCTGTCCCAGCTGTGTCCCCTCCCAGCTTCTTGTGTACCCCCAGGCTACTCACTGGCAGCGGAGCATGAGAAGCAAAGAAGGCCTTGAGGCCAGTGTAAGCACTGCTCAGCAGTAACTAATCGTCCCCGTGTTATTAACACTGGCCACAAATTCAAAACAGAGCCCTACAACAGCTACTATGAAGAAAATTGCCTCTATCCCAGCATAAACACGTTCATATATATAAAAATGATAGTCCCTTGCAATAAAATGAAAAACTCCATGCTTGACATCAAGAGATGTAAAGCCATACAGAAGTAATGCAAACACATAAGGAGCACTGGCAACTTAAAGCCAAAGAATACCACACTCCCTAACTGTATGCATGCCTTGCTGGATTCAGTGAGTATCTGACACACAAGGCAGTGCCAGAGTAGGGCTCATGAACATCATGGCTGTAAGACCCAAGCAGCGCACAGTACGGCTAAATCTGAAAACAGGTCGTTTGCCAATAGTTTATTTGGCAATATGCACTTGGTTACAGCTCTGTCCCGGTGGTGCTGGGGCTGCAGCTCCCCAGGACACGGGGAAGGAGGCCGCACGCCTCCGCACGTCTGGCAGAAGCAACTCCTCTGGTGCGCTGGTCCCTTCATGCCGATGGCGATGGGGAGCGGGGCCGCAGTCGCCTCCACTTCCCTCCCAATCTACTGCCGGTGTCCTGCAGACCTGGGGGAACAGAGACCAGGCAGCCTGAGACCACTGCACGGCCCGGGACCCCCCTCAGCCTGACGCACCCTCGCTCTCCGGGCCTGTGCACGGCTCCACGCCCGGGTCTTTGCGTTGAGGGCAGCCCCGAGAGCCCCGCTCCTCCCGCCCGCAACCCCCG
>NW_020799097.1:80565430-80601312 GCF_003259725.1 Athene cunicularia
CAGGTGAGCGGGGGGGCCTGAGGGCCCGGCGGCTGCTGAGGGGGAGGGCGGGCCGGGCCCGCGGCGTGAGGAGAGGAGAGGAGAGGGCCCGCAGTTACCCCCTCCCTCTCCCCTCCTCACGCCGCCGGGGCAGGTGCCCGGTCAGAGAGCCGGTAACGGGTGCGAGGCGCTGGGCGAAGCCCGTGAACGAACCAGGGGTCTCGGGGAGTGAGGCTGGAGGGGCTGGGCGGCTCGGTTGGACGCTGGCCTTCGGGCTGGGAGGGCCGGCAAGTCGTGTGGAGTACGAGGGAATTTAGGGGGTTTTTTAGGTGAAAAAAATCGGTATCTTTCATTTCACAGTCTGAAAGTTTTGGGATTTTTTTTAAGTGTCCAGTTGGCATTTGTTTCAAAGTAAGCAGAGTTTAAGGAATAGCATTACAACATTGAAATAACATCGTTATTTTAAGCTCCAAAAATCTTTTCATTTCACCTCAGCCAGTGTAAAAGCAGTTATATCGATACAAAGATGTATAATTTATTTTTCTAAAATAATCAACTGCAAAGAGGGAAGTAACGGTGCTCTTAGAAAAGTCACCCGTATAATACCTCCAAGCTTGTTTTAAAAGAAGAAAAAGGAAACTGCCATCTTATCGTAGAAGCTCTGTGTGTATACTTTTATCAATAACTGGGTTTTATAAGACCGTGACCTCTAGTGCGGACGAGCTGCCTTCCTCGTCTTCCCTCAGAGCAGCAGCCATCAGCTGGCCCGAGCTAGTGACACTGGTGCTGGTGAAAGGCTGGAGCCCCGGGGAAATTCTGGAAGCAGATGCTTCACCTTTCTCAGGAGAGCTGGGGAAGAAAGGCCTGTTGCTCACCCGATGCGTCCGCTGCCTTTTGGGTTGTTTTGGATATGCGAGCTCCGTTAGTCCAGCAAGACTTTTCTGCAAACACTTCAGTTGTCCTTGCCAATGTTTTTAATAGAAGACAGCTCATTCATGTTTTGGTAATCCGTGCTAATCTTTGTGTACAAGTGCTTGAGTAACTTTTTGCTATGCTTCTGAGTAGTAATTTAAGAGCTCTGCAGTGAAGTGCTTTTATATTAAAGGCTTTTACAAAATATGCTGCAGAACAGCAAGCACTACTGGTAATTAAAAGTAAATGAGATTTTTTCAAAGAAGTGAACAAAGTACACTGAGATGCATGATCTGTGCACTCGTCCTTTCATATTTGTTCATTTACTCGCTAATTTGCAATTTGCCATACAGTAACTCATGAAAAGGGGAGAAGTTCTACTTTATTAAACTTATCTTGTTGTTCAAATACTAAAGTCCCTTTAATTATGTTGTATGGGTATTCTCCTATCTCGTTGCTGAAGTGAAAAAGTTGTGGTTCTTTCTAGGAGGGCATTGACAGTGGTATTCCAGTAGAAGCTACAGTAGAGTTTTATTATTGATAGGGCTTTTAGGTATTTATGAAACTGAAAAGTAGGGATGTCTAAAATAAATATTTGATTTAAAAAGAAAAAAGTTGAGCTTAGAGGTTTGTGGTTACTTTAAAATATTGTGGTCATGGTGGGTCAAGGGAATGTAAATGAACCCCCAAATTCTTATGAACAGTGTACATTTAAGATTAAGTCCATGTCCAACTATGTCTTTTTTTCTTACTTCTAGTGCTTATACTGTCAAAGTTACCAATTTTCTCTATAGTTGTTTGAGATTGAGTAGTGAAAGTAACATTCATATACACGATACTGGTGATTACAGTGCAGCAGCACTTTAAAGAGTGGTCAGAGGCAAGTGTTGTATTCCTGCTGGTTTCCTCCCTCTTTCAGTTTAGATAAATCAACCTTTTTGGTAAAGTGAAGTCAGAAGTTTGGGCAGAAGATGCTGCTGCTGCTCGAATTGTAGTGGGGCCATGTAAGAAAAGAGGATTTATTAGTACCAGGATAAATTAATAGTGATGAACAAGAAGACAGAAAGCACTGCAAACAATATTTTGTAGTCAGAAAAGTGAAAACCGTAAAGGTTAATTCTGACTTTGTTCACAAATTAGGCACACTTGCTTAGGCTTTTTCTGCTCACCATAACTTGGTCCTCTGACAGCTACCGAACCACCTGACCTTTCAAATGAGATTTACTGGAGTGTGTAACACCTTCTGAGCTATGGAAGTTATGGAAGGAGTTATGATTTTTTTTTTCTGTTTCAGCATTGAGTTTCCTTGAGCAAACCTTATTTCTAATTGAGTGGCAGACAGGCTGTGGCCTCCTCTGGTTTTGGCCATAATGCAAATTAATGACTCTTGTGGAAAAGTGTTTTCTTACCTCTTTTGGTGTATCTGCCTCAAAGGTGAACAGAAAGGAACCTGCAGAGTTGCTATAGTGATTTCCAAGTTCATCCTTAGCATCTTGTGTCTTTTTCCAGAGAGCAGCCCTTTCATGCTGTGTCACTTAGATTAGGATTGAGCCCAGGGTATGTTGTAATACCATTCAATATTCTTGAAGGAAAACTGCTGCAAAACCCTTATGTATTTGGGATGAATGTGCCCTTTGTAAATCAGCAGTCACACGAGGAAAATCTTGGCCCTCTGGCACTGAACAAAGGCTACTGTGCTTATGTCAAGCATGGTAGTATCCTTATTTGGAGTTGTTTACTTAAATCTGTGTAATGTTAACTATCTAACACTCCATTTAATTTTTTTCTTCTCTTCTAGCCTGTAGGCACAGATTCCATTAACTGCTTACCTGAAAAATGCTTTCAGGGAGAAATGTTTCTTTATCAAGCTTCCTAGCTGCTGCTGCCCGTGGAAGCTGAGATCTGCTATCGAAGTACTTTGTTTGTTAAACATGAGTTTTCTGTATGGAAATTGAATTAGCTATTGACATGGAGTTACTTCCCTATTTATTGATGTAGAGAATGTAAAGTAGCTTAATGACTGATCTGGAGCCGTCAGGCAGAGGGGTGAGATCATGAGCTTGCCTCAAGTAGGGTTTCTTTGTTCAGCACAATTCTTTGGGGCACGCAGAATTTGGATTCTGCCTTCCCTCTGTACATCCTGTACAACGTTGCTCTATCTGTTTCAGACCCTCCTTCATCTTATAGCCATGCTTTCTTCCAGCACATCTCTTAACTATCTCTGTGTGATAAATTACTAGTTGGGACCCTGCTGGCTAATGAGTATGTTTGGTGGCACTTTCTATTCTTTCTCACCTCTTCCTCTTCCTTTCTCTTGCTGCCTTATGAATAGGTGTTAGTTGTGTGACCCTGTTGTCAGAGTAAATTGTCTAGTTACTTTGCTCTTTTTGCATTCTGTCAATATGTTTATTTGTAACAAGTGTAAAAAAAATTTAGATTTTTGACCTTGAAAAGTAAATAGTTACTGCATAAACAGCTGTGTACTCAGAATTAGGATGGTGGTAAATGCATTTTCTTAATAGTGTTTAGCTAGGCTTCTTTCCTTTTGAAGGTGTGTGCATTACCTGTATTTATCGATCAGATCAAACAGCACCTAAGACAGAACTGCAAATGTAACAGTAATTTGCTAAACACAGTGAATATATGCTCAGATGATAAAATCTGCTTGGGAAAGAGCTGTGTGGGTGAAGTGCCTGCTTGAAACTAAGAGCAGAGTCAATGCGATGTTTGTGAATTTTCCCTGTTTTCCGCAATGGCAGAAAGGCTGGTTGTTTGGAGGGGTTTAGTGGGGTCTTGTTGGAAGGTTTATTTTGTTGGGCTGAGAGGTCAGTGGGGCAGGAAACTGTTACAGGGGAAAATCTCTTAGTAGAGTGACCCCGAGGCAACCTGTAGAGCGAAAAGTCAAGGGCTTGATAGTGAGTGTTGCAAAACTGAGTACAAATGAAAGATTAGTATCTGTGGGAGAGGCAGGAACTGGGAGGTGATACTAGATTTTCAGAATTATTTTGCAAGTCTCTGGATCTGTGTATGGTGAGGCATGCAGCATCAGTGTAGCTTTTCAAGACCTTGCTAAATTCTGCATATTAATAATGGAAATTTAGAATCAAATGATAGTGATATTTCAATGTACCTGTAGATAAGGAAGTTTGACAATGGCTTCACAACTTTGCTGATTGATGGGGTGAGCAGAGGAGTCCCAAGCTCAGCTCATCTATGTGGCACCACTTTGAGTTTCAGTTGGCAGTCAGGCCTTTGGGTCTGAAAAGTATGTTTTGAGCATTAAGGAAAGCCATTCTTTGAGTCTTTTTGTTTTGTTTTTGGAAAGACATAAAGTCTTCAAAGAGCTTGAGAAGTAGAAGGATAGTTTTTTCCTTCTAGTAAGCTGCGTGCTTGCTGTTTTAGTGGGATACTGAAAATATTTTGTTTCCCATATTTCCACTGTAAGCATCCTTTCCACTAACATACCAGCTTAGTTTTATGGATTATCACTGCTGCAGATATACAGGCACCTGAAATGGGTGCTAGTGAAGACTACTTGTGAGGCCAAACATAGCTGCAGGATTTTTTCTTGAATTATGGCTGTCTAATTCCTGTGATCTGGTTGTTTTCCTTCCCACACTCACAAGTGTTTTACTTCAGGGTAACACCCCGAGGTTCTAAGGAAGGAGCATCACCATGCCTGTTCGGTGTAGTAAATCCAGGCAGCCACAGCCCTGTAAAATATCTGACTTTTTGTTGTGAGGGCTAAGCTGATTGTATCAGGAAGGACTTGTTTTTCCCCATTGTTGGAAAGCATGGCTTTAGGGACAAGAGCTTTCCTTTCTCTGTTAGGGTTTTGGCCAGGGATGCTTACTGAGGCAGGGACGAGGTTGAATTTCATGCGCTGGGCTAAGGTCCAGGTGCTTCCTGTTGTTAATGGCCCATGGAGATCTGGGTGATGGGGGGAATGGGCAGCACAGCTGTTTGCTGGGGCTTGGCTGTTCCCATTTATTGAGCAGTACGTTAATCTGTCAGTATTTGCACTAATAGCTCAGGCTGTGATCAGTGGGAGCTGAGCTGTGGACATGTTGCATTCCTAGCTCTGCTCTTGAGGAGCGATAGGCGCACCAATCTCAGGAGAATGGGACGGACAACTGCTGAGTTTGGTGGTGTTTTACATTGCTGTAGCAAGATTTCCTTAATTTTAACATCTTTGTGGTTGCTGTGTCCCCAGTGGCAGTGACACAGAAGGGGTGCTGACATCTTTGCATCAGCAGTGGTGTGGAGTCTTAGGGGCATGATAAAATCTCAGACACGCTGGACAGTCCCAGGCTGTGCTGCTGCTGTGGTGTGGCAGCACTGTTTTGTCAGGGCACCGTGCTGAAGCCTTGCTCCCATCCTGCTGTAGCCCTTGTTTAGGAGAACAGTACATTTTTTTATTTGCTTAGTGTGGTGAAAATCTTAAGGAGGCCCATGTTGAAATTCTGTGACAAGAGCCTCATTGCCCTTGCCTGGAGTGCAGCACCAGTGTGGCTGATCCTCCATGTGGTTTTGTTCCCAAACTAGTTAATAATCATCAGGTATTGCATTTCCCCTTTCCCTGGGAAACCTGAATGTGATCACGGCAAGACAGCTGCTGTAGTGTTCCCATGCTTGTGGTCCGCCAAAGTCTTATGCAGGCTTGGCGATGAGAAGAGCTGCTCAGGTTCCCTTTGAGCAGTGCATCAATGCTGGCTCTCTGCTTCCTCTGAGAATGAAGGTTGGGGGAAAATCCTGCTTTGTCAGGGAGTCTTGGGTTGCTGTAAGGTAAGAAAAGACCAGCTCCCACTTCTTCCTTTCTATGCAGTGAGCATTAGCAGTATAGTATTTTTTCTGTTAGGAGATTGAGAGTTTTCTTGCTACAGTGCCAGCTTTTGCCAGTGACAGAATTTTCCATGGGATGGTCTGCTCCAGGACCAAGTTAGGAACCATTTCATCTTAGCCAAGGAGTTGTTCTTTGCCTACCTTGAGTATAGTTACAATGCTTAGTTTTTCCAGAAGGGGATTTGTTACCTTTTTTTTTTTCTAAGAGGTAGGACTGGGAACTAATAACCAGAGTTGCCGTTTCAGGAAGAACAATCCATAGGGCTTCTGACTGCCCTTGTGAAATCTGCTGGCTTGCCCTGTTGTTCTTCGGGGCCTTCTGTTTATTCCTTAGAGTGTGGTTAGCAAGGTTTTTCATCTTTGGGTTGAATAGCTTGTGTATATTCATGCTATTCACTTTAAAATAATTTAAATAATTAAATTTAAAATAATTTAAAAATAATTTAGCTCTGTTGTAACTAGTGATAATGGTGTGTAGCAACACTTTTGCTGTGTTTCTGGTGAGCTTGGTGTGGCACTGAATTTCTTGATGAGCGTCCAGACCTTTCTACTGGATGTGGACATACACACTTCTTATGTTACTGCTTTCTGCACTGCCAAGTCTCAGTGAAACTCTCTGTGCTCTGGCTAGGCACTAAATTGGAAGCTTAGGCTTCAAGTGTGGTCCTAGCAAGTTTAGATTGGTTGTGTTTTTAATCTTGAAAGGCCAGTATGACTGTTCAGTGCAAGCTACATGGGAAGTACAAGGAATGTTGTCTTTCTTTTAGGTCTCTCCTTAGGAGCAATTGTTTTACACGTTAGCCATCTAAGATGATCTCTGATGACTTGCAAATCAAGATATAAAATATGAGAGAAGTTTTAAAGATTTGGGGGTTATTGGATTATTTGGATTAATTAAGGATTATAATTCAAGGAGCTAAGTAGGAAATAATAATAGTAGTAATAATAAAAACCCAAGCAGACCAGGTAAAGACAATGCAGAGGACATCTTAAGGTTATTCTAAGAAATTCTGTGTAGCAGCCTGTGTAGACATTGTAAGCACCAACATTGCAAAGTAGTGGAATAAGAAAGAGACAAGCCCCATAAATCCCTCAAATTCTAAATAAAACCAAGAAAGAGAAGAGGAGATACAGAAATAATTCTATTTGTGCACTCACTTGTATAGAACTTTTACATCTGTGGCATGACTACAGCTGCCTGATACAGCTGTGTGGCAGAGTATTCAGGTTTGCCTTTTTCTATGCCTGTGTTATAATTAGTCTTCAAGGGCTAGATAGGGTAGAGGCAGTATACCCTGGGCAGAGATGGCCTTCCTCCTTCCTTTGCCAGGAAATTAGTGAGAGACAAGTTTTGTTGCAGCTGTTCAGACGTGATGTTAGGTTTGGGTGTTGTGTTTTTTTTTTTTTTTTTTTTTTTTTTTTTTTTTTTTTTTTTTTTTTTTTTTTTTTTTTTTTTTTTTTTTTTTGGTGTGTGTAATGCACTTAGCACCATGTACGGGATTATGTTTTTGAAAGGCAAGTGTCTTCAGACAGTTATAGTCTTGCAGATGGCTCCATCTTGTCCTCCAGTTGTCAAGCAGCCTAGGAAAAGGTATCAAAGTAGTTTTTAATATAGCAAGCTAAATAATGCCTTGAGAGAAATGCTCTCCAATGTTTGTATAGCCCATAGAAAAGCCTCAGTAATAAACATTTTGTGAAATAACTGCAGTAGACCAAAGTGACATTTAAGTGATGCTTATGAGCATCATTTAATCACCAGCTAACTACTAAAGGTCTGCTGCTGTGGAACAATAGGAGTTTCTGTGTTATTATGCCTTACTGTGTCTGTCTTGCTTAAGGCACTGACCATCATTGAAGCTTGTGATTTCTCTCTATGTGCATGCATTCTGGATGCTTAAATGCTGGTTGAGAACCTATTTATTTCAAGTACTGTACTTTGTTCTTAATTTTGTTCACAGAAAGTCAGCTGTTTCCAGCTTCCAGGATGTGATGAAACCAATGTTTACTCACTTCCTTGTGACTCCCTCCTTTGTGAAGTTAAATCGGATAAATTGTTTTCTTGTGGAGTTGGATGCATCTTCACAGATGAAACACTTGAATTTGTTGTGTATATAGATAACTTGTGGAATACTGCAAATCCTGAGACTTGTATTTAAAGCTTAGAGGAATGATAGGATAGTTTGGGTTGGAGGGCAGCTCAGGAAGTCTCTGGGCCAACTCGCTGCTCAAAGCAGGGCTGACTCTGAGGTTACACCAGTTGCTTGGGGTTTTATCCTGTTGGGTCCTGAAAACCTCTAAGGACTGCCCAACCTCTCTGGGCAGCCTGCTCCACTACTTGGCTGCCCTCACGGTGAAAAAGTTTTTCTTTGTATCCCTCCGAACCTCTCTTGTTAGGCTCATCTCTTTCATGTCCTGCCCCTGTGTATGGGTTACTGTTAATCCTCACTATTGGTATGTAGCATTTAGGAACATTGTTGCTAGTATAAGGTAATTAGATGTCATTTATAACACCTTTAAAAGTTTTAGAGTAGCGCAAGGCATTTTTTGATTTACTTTCCTTATAGCATAAAATAGCACTGTATTTGCTGAAATTTACTGTTGCTGCAAATATATCTTTAAACCTAAAGAGGGCATTCTAACCTTAAAGATTTCCTCAGTTCTGCGTTCATGGCTTTCTCTGATACAGAAGTCCTTGCTTATGACTCAGACTTCAAGGTGATTTAAGTTTAAGACATTTCATATGGTTTTGTTCAGTAAAGCACTATAGCACTTTTTATTGTACAGAAATGAAAATCCATGTGTTTTCTCAGTATCTCTCACAGTTTTATTGGCACCTCTTTGTTTCTGTAAGGTTATTCATGCAAAATTCTCCTGCTCACTGAGGGTTGGAGGGAAAGGATGCTTTTTAAGTTGTGAAACTTTTGCAAGTACCTTCAAAATACTCTGAGTTTTCCTTTTCCCCTAGTCAAGAGAGGATTTAAAAGGCTTCCAGCTTAAAGGTAGCACTGTTTCACTCAGTAGTTAAAAGAGCCTGTCAATGAATTTTTTGTGTCTGTGGGCTATCCTAGTAGACTTACTTGACACAGATATTTTATAAATATACTTTCCTGTATCAGATCTGTGGATTAGAATAGACGTTTTCAGATTTGGAGTACAAAAACATAGGCAGGTGCAAGTCATGGTATAGATGAGTTAAGGAGTCATTTAAACATGATGTTTGTATTTGCTTCAAATTTCTGGTAAAAATGTAAGTTAAACCTGAAGTTTCCAATGAAACTTCACTGTACAGAGTCCTACACAGAATAGCATTAGTGCAGGATCTGTCTCGGGTACCAATGACTCCAAAGATTTTGTAGTTCTGAGAATATTAAGGTAAAATTCTATCTAAATGCTGCTTTTAAAACCTCCCATCTTCTCCATGAAGACAAGAGTTCTAAAACTCTTTTTTTTTTTTTTTTTTTTTCTAGCTGTCTTTCAGGAGTCCTGTGTAAGTCCTTAGTTCTGTCTTGGGTGTACTTTGTGACATGGGTGAGTTGTGTAGAATCTCACCTGGTCTGCTTCAGCCACAAACTGATGCATCAGATTACTGCTGTACCTCAGGACTGATGAGATCAATTGCTTCTTGAAGCTACAGCAATTCTGTCTGCTACTTCTTAATAATAATACTTGTCAGGAGTACTGTGCATAAACCTGAAAGAAGCAGGGGAAGAAATCCTCTGCTGCTGCTACGTTAGTACTATTCAGGGGCCCGTCCCATACAACTGAAAGGGATAGGCAAATGTGAGCTACTTTGCACAGAACCCTGCTAATCCTGGGTTCTGAATTTAGGTTTTCTAAAGCAAGTAATAAAAAAAGTATTGGAAATAATGAGTTAACCATATTTATTCTGGAAAACAATTTGAATGACACTCAGAAGTTTTCCTCTGCCAAGCTTTTTGTTACTGAAGCAGATCTTTTCAGGTGTGCATGTTTAACACCATATGGTACAATCTGCACCTTTTTTATCCATTTAAAATGCTAAGCTGAATCCAGAGTATGTTGACCTGAAAAACTGCTTAATTGGCATATTCAAGACAATATTTTTTAATATAGAGGATATTTTTGAAAGGTCAGTCTGATTTTTGCATTTACTTCTCATTTTTTAATTTGAAGTATTTTGCTTAAGACTTTGTTTCATTACAATATCTCAGAGAGGCCTTGGCATCCAAGAAATGTCTTCAAGCTATCTCATGTAAGGGTACAATTTCTTTGAAGATTAATTCTGTGCTTTAGTTTACTTGGGTAATAAAAGCAGACAGGTAAGGTTCAGCAAAAGGTGGCAGATCCTATGGCCTTGTACTTAGGTAGGAATGCTTCAGTGAATTACAAATAATATGTGACAGAAATAAGTTAAAAACCTCTGGCAAAAATCTGCGCTTTTGTTGAGCATCATAGGCATATGTTAATAAGTGTAACCCGTATTATTAGCTAATATATGTTAGTCCAGGGAGACTGTCAGACTAAACTGTGGCAGGTAATTGTCTTGATTTCCTAGATGTGAATAGCAGTGATTTACAGTCAGGGGAAAGAAGCTCTTAGAGTGTTTTTATTGAGATGATCTCAAAGGGGATGAAAGGAGCCAGTGTGCCTTTAGAGTGAGGTTTGATTTGGATGCTCATACAAACTGTACGTGTGCTACGAAACAGGTAACAGGACCCCTGAAAACTGGTGTCCTGCTAGCCAAAAGGCTGAGCATGTGGAGGTAAGCAATGAAATAAGCAGACATGGCTGAAATGGGGTCAAATTCCTTTTAAATGCACCTGGAGAAGCCTAGGAACTTATGAGCCCTGCTGATGGAGAGTGTGCAGCAGGAAGGCTCTCCACCTGGGGAGAGATGGGGGTAGTCTGAGGGGAGTGGGGAGCTGGAGGGTCTGGAAGCTCACCTGAGGAAGATTTTTGGAAGTAAGTTGAGATGTGCTTGTTTGATGTTGTGAGGGAAATGCTGTTAGGGGGCTGAGGAAGGCTTGTGCATGTTGGGGGCGTGACAAAAAGGGTAAAGCAAAAAGGACCAAAGAGGTGGTACTGAAGAGTGATATTGGAGAAGACAGTATTTCTGTGTGGCTTTGAACGTTGTCTGGGAGCTCTGCAGATGGTTATCCCTGTGTAGTGTTAAGTGTGACCCATGCAGAGTTCAGTCAAGGATCCAGAGCAACAGTTGGAATGATTTCTGGTTTAATTGTCTTTTTCACTTACTTGAAGAGAAATTGGTTTGTGAGAACTAATTGGGAACCAAGAAACGAAATGCAATGAAAATTGGTGGAAAAGAAGGCAGGGCTTGATGAGAATGGTGGAAAGCATGTGCAGCGCTGGTATTGGCAGAGTTGGTATGGAGACAAAGATGAGGAATGACAATCAAAGGAGATCTGTCAGTGGTGATGATGTCGCTCCCTCAGCCTGGAGTCTGACTGCCTGCTGCTTGACTGTATCCCCTCATCTTTGTCTGCCTCTAGTGGGCACAGCTTTTGAATGTGCATGAAGACAGGGCTTTGGTCCTGTTGAGTCTTTAGTCTCCAGTCACTGTGTGAGGTGAATGGGGTAACTTTCAGCTCCTGTCTGGAGCTGAGTAGGCAGTTGCTCAGATCTTGTGGGAGTTGTCACCCTGGGAGTCTGGTTACAGAGGCAGTGTTCCTGCAACACCTAGTGATGTGGGTAGGAAATGCAAAATTTGATGTCTAATGACGGGGCTTGTATCTGGGGATAAGATTGCTAGCTGTCCAGTGCTGGTGGGTGAGCTCTCCAGCCCTTTCTTGAGGTCTTCTCATCCGCCATATTAATTGTCATCATCACTCTGTGCTGTCACATCTGCTAAATTCTGTAATTCAATGCAGTTACTTTCTAGAGACAAATTAATGTTCTTTCCTGGAATGCTAATTTTTTTGTGGTGGTTTGTTTTGGTTTGTGGTTTTTTTTTTTTTTTAGATATCTAACTTGCTCTAGACAGAATGATTCCTGTCCCACCTTATTTAGATGGAACTGTAATTTCTGCTAGAAGAAAGGCATTCTTGCCTATGGTTAGTATTCTGCTGCAGTTTCAACAATATCTGCTATAGTATTACTTCCATAGTTTGTTCAGAATATCAGAATTTCACTGAACCATCTACTTTTCTTCTCGGTGCTAGAGGAAAAGGACATAGCTGATGTCTTCACTTTTGTATTCTCAGACCCAATAAAACAAACTTTCAACTTGTTTTGTCTGTCTACAGCCTTGGTAAGGGTTATAAAGGCTGAGCTATATTCTCACCAAAGATCTCAAAAGGGATATCCTGTGCATCTTTCCTGCTTACCAGTGTAGGTTTTCAAGGGAACTGCACTTGGCTTGCTGGAGCACAAAGGTTGACCCCTCACAGACTGTAACGTCTGCAGACTGGTGAGTAATCTGCTGACCTGATTAAAAACTTGCATTAAGTGAAGTTGTCTGTGTAGCTGTTGAGGATAGGAGAGCAGTGCTGCAGCCTGTGCCTTGTGGGCTCAGCTGAGAACCTTCATCTCACCCCTTGGAGTGGCTATTTATTGTCAGCCCACAAAAGCACAATCCACACAATCACCACTGCAAAGAGCAGAGAATGCCTGAGTAGGAATTTTGTGAGAGCATGTAGAGTTGCAGGGGTTCATGTAAAGCCCTGAGATTTTCTTTTCAGGGGAGCAGAATGAGGGACCAGTGCTGCTCATTTGCATGCCTCCTTGCTACAGGTGGGCTCTGTGTCCCATGCATTGCTGTAACTGCAGTTTGTGTACATGCCTGGCTTTTGCAATATCTTGTATTTAAGCTGCATCATGAGGTGCTGTGTTTTTTGTGGGAAGTTATTGCTCAGGTTTCCTGATGTCTGGAGCTCCATTTCATCTCCATTGTTGTCTAGACTGCACTGACATTGTGTCCTGACAGCCTGACTGGGGCTGTAAGGTAAATTTCCTTCAGCAGGCAAAGAAGGAGCATTTGTCCTGGGACTCTGATATTAAATTGTAAAGCTAAAAGCATTCTGACTCCTCACCCTTGGCAATATAGGAACTGCCACATTGTTTTATTTTCATTATATGTGATCACTACTGAGCTGTTAAGAGAAAATTACTTTCTATTTCAGTAAACTCAATTCTGGTTTCAGACTGACTGTGCATCAGATGCTTAATTTGGAACCCACTCTCTTGGTGAAATTAAAAATTCAAATCTCCAAGCTGGAGCACTCAAACTGTGCTTGAATTAGAAATTGACTGCTGTCAATGTGCTCTCACACTTCACTTTTTTTTTTTTTTTTTTTTTTTTTTAATTCCTCCCTCCCTTCCCCCCTGATGAGTTTTATATTAGAGTCTTGCTGTAGATGATCTGACTGAGCAGAAGTAGTGGGAATCCACACTGTCACTCTGTAGACAGAGTGATGAAGGCAAAGTGTGGTGTGTTAAATAGACCATTCTTGAAAAGGACTGCTGTGTACTAATTTCATAGTTACATACATGTTTGGTGAAATACTTTCATGGGATATGACTGCAAACCCATTAAGTGTTGTTTACAAATTAATTTATGTCCTAACTAAACTTCACAATTGCTATGCAAAATCCTCACTCCCCTATTTGTGTGTAATATTTAAAGCTTTTTTTTCAGGTCTTGACTGAAAGAACCGGGATGTTCTCTCCACTTGAGACATTTGTATGGACTGCCTCCACAGACTTCTGCACTGAAACTGGGAACAAAAGGTTTTTTTCCCCAGGAAGAAAAACAATAAACCTTAAAAAACCCAAAACTCCCGAAATAAGCTTTGTTTCTCTATTGTGAGTGTTCTCTGTAGGCTTGCAACTTATGTGTCCTTTTGCCTCTTTGGAAAGTGAATAAATCTTTCTCAATTATTTAACTATAAGTTTAAAAGAATTCTACTCACAGATTTAAAACAATTTGGGATGAATATTTGTGGGGAAGTTAAGTATCTTCTGTTACTGAGTGTGTTAAATGTGCCCAGTTCTGGTACTGTCTTGTTTTCCAAGACCTGCTTGTGTTCTCCCCCAGAATGTTTCATGGTCCATCAGGTGGTCTATGGGATGGATTGCAGAGCTGGTTGCAGGATAAGGGGTGACTGGAGAGCCTGAAAAAGTAACTTATTTTAGGCAGCTGGTCATGTGAGCTCGGCAGTTCCAGCTAGCCTGGGCTGATAGCACTGAGGTGGGTGACATATATAAGTGAGCTGTGTAAGGAGCTTTGGAGACTGGTTAGGTTGAAGCTCATCAACTAGAGATGAATTTTGAATGTGCGATGTAGTTAAGAGCTGAAGAATGAGGATGTGTGAGAAGTGTATGTAACAGGATTAAGCTGAAGTTTATTGTTTTTTTTTTTTTTTTTTTTTTTTTTCTTGGGACTTCTGTAACAGCAGCTGACTGCATGAAAACAAAAATGAAAAGAGCAGAAATGTAATTTTTTTTGCTATTTAAGTGATCCTGCTTTTTTGAGACAGCATGGTGTCACCTGTCTGTTCTAGAGTGAATTTGGTCACTTGCTTTTCTGGCCAACAAAATGAGTTTCCTTGTAACACTGCAGTAGAGAAATTGGGTGGTGTAATTTTCATTCAGCTTGGAGGAATGCAATTTTCTGTAATAGCCAAGCCTTGGGTCTCAGGTTGCCAGCCATAGGGTGTTATTAGTTATCAAATAAGCCTTCCCCGTGCAACTGCATGCTTTCATGGATAAGCTGGATACTTATTATATTTTTAAATCTGAAAAGATTAGAAAGGCATATTTCCATTCTTTTTGTCACATCAAGGTGCTTAGGCCCTGATTTAACAAGGCACTGCACTTTCTTGAGTAAAAAGCCTGCTTTTGTGTGTAGTCAATGCACTGCTGAATACTCATGGATGCAGATGTGTTTTAAAGTGTTAGTAGTATCAAACACAATTATAATATGTAATTAAGGAAAGGGATGCTTCTCTTATTCCCCCTGAGTAAACAGGTGATTGTTACTGACATGAGAAGTGTTTTGATATTTACCAGCTTACTGGTAAAACCAGATTTAAAACACTTATTTTTCTTGAGGGGGAAAAAAACGATGGGCATATTAAAACTGGTATCAGCTAAGTGATTCTTACTCTAGAGAGAGGTGCTTCAATTTCATCAAATGGCTTAAAATGAGCTGTTGCATTAGGGAGGTAAGTGGCTCAAATGTAACAACTCAGTGACATGCGCGTTATGGGAGTGTGTCAATAAAAATACAATTGTTTAAACACTGGCTAAGGAAGACCACACTCACCTCGTAAAATGCACAACTCTGAAGTATTTTTTAATGAAGAACAGAAACTAACACGCATTTAATGACTTCAGATAATATTTTCTGTGTGACATCTTGAAAATTTAATAGTTGAATAAATGAACCCAGCCTGCACCTTAGAAATCACAGGAACCCTTAGTGAGGAAATAATTTGTAAATGGTATCAAATATAATACAGCTTAGCCATTGCTGCTCTTCTATAGATACACTTTATAAAATGCTAGATAAATCAAAGTACAGTTAACATCCAATGAGTAAGATGAAAAAGCTGAGTCCTTTGCATTTTAAGAGTTACAAAAATATTCAAAAGTATCTGTCTTTGAAAGCTTATTTGCATAAAGAGATGGTGCTGGTTTGTTTTAATATGGACTGTACTGAGATCAATGCCATCTTAGTTTGAATATTTAGTGGTATCTTTAAAATTCAGCAAATGAGTCAAAATATAACTGATTCGGAACATTTTACATATTTCTATGACATAGGAACTGAACAGTAATGGTTATTGTCAAGTCAGATTGATCAATCCCTGAGAATGGTTCGCTTTTGTTACTGATAGGTTAAATGTTTGTGTGTCTGTAAATTCTAAATATTCTCATGTTCACGTACAGTTTAATACAGATGTTTAAAGCTTCCTTGACAGAAGCAGCACTACTGAAATTGCTTGGAGCAGTGCTTTGATGGTTGGCTTTAAATATGACCTAGTATTTTTTCCTCCACACCATGGTTACCGCCCACAAATGCTCTGAAGGTATTATTCTAATAAAAATCAACTATGTGTAATATAGGTGTATTCAGATAGTTGAGCTCTCTTTAAAACTGCATATATAATTTCTCAGTTACTTTCAGGAAGAACTTAATGAGCTTGCAAGCGTTCTGTGTTATGTGTTTAAAGCAGGGGTGAGGAGGTAATCACTTCAGAGTTTCTGTACTAAGCTGTAAAATCCTAGTGGGCTTTTCAGAAAGGTAGTCTGTCCATAGGTGCTACTAGGGCATTTGATCAGAAAACTGAACTGCAGCTTTTGTAGCTGGAAACAAAGACTGACTATCTAAAATAAATGAGAGACTATTCTACTGTCCTTTTGCACCAGGCCGTGTACAAGAGAATGTGCTCTTTCCATCAGTGGGAAACTCTTGGCTTCACCTCTCCCTCTTTCATCTTACTGGTGCAACTAAGATGTGAACAGCATTGCTGGTCATGTCTTGCTTTACAGCATTTTTAGTTGGATTTTTTTTTTTCCTGTGCTCTGGCTCTGAGCTGTTTGTTTTTTATGAAATGTTGGTCATCAGGAAATGTTGTTATGGTGAAAGAGCTGTTATAATTAAGGTATTTCTGGGCTTTGATAATTTGGATTTGAAGCAGTTGCACATAATCTGACATTAGAATATATGTTGCATCATCATCTAGGTTTGTAACACTTTTTTTTTTTTTTTAATGTTGATTTGTAATATTACAACTGAAAGGCTTTTTCCATTTGTGACTTTTCTCTTTTTCTAAGTGCACGTCTCATAATGCATGGCATGCTATAATGTAGGGTTTTTTAATTACCTACAGTTGTTTCACAGTGTTCCAAGGTACGATTTTGATAGTCTTGTAGTTAATAACCATCAGTTATTTGACATGCTTGAAACTGAGGGATTTATAAGAAAAATTTGAGGCCTGTCTTTTTTTAACAAACTAGCTGGATTGGTTCAATGTAGTTTCTGTATCTGATGCTGCCCTGATCCAATATCGGGGAGGGTTCTTAAATGATCCCAAGAGTGAGATTAAGACACAAATGAGGTCAGATGCCATAGAACCTTGTAAACTTTATTTTCCATAACAATTGGTTATAGCGATAGGACAGAGAAAAGAAAGGAAGTCAGAATCCCTAAGCAAGCAAACGGTAGAGATGCAGTGCTAATTACCACCACCACGAATCCAGCGATGTCCTAGTGGCTCGGCTCAGTGCAGGTGATGGTGCTCCAGACTCCACCAAAGTCCCAGCTCCGAGGCAGGATGAGATGACAAGAGTGAATAGTGCTCAGTGCTCCCCAAAGAGGAGTACACAGACCTTTTATTGTCCCAGTCCCCACGATCTCTCCGAAGAGTCCACCCATTTACACAGAGCTCACTGTAATACATGCCACCCTGTGGTCCTGTGCCAGCCTGCACATCTTCCTCATCCTGATTTAACTTCAGGCTGATGTGGTCCCATCCGGGACAATTCGTCTCCTTCAGAGCATACTTCTTTGTGGCAACAGGATACCGAGGCCAGGAAATGGTGGTGGTGCAGCAGCAATGTTTGAGACGGATAACATGGTCCTTTACAGATGCACAGACAAAGCAAACTGTGGCTATAAAGCTATGAAGAAAAAGAAAGTCTTTGAAATTAAATTTCAGATATGTGATGATAAACAACTGAAATTATTCTAATCTTCAGAAGAGGGACATGACAGAAGGGTAAACAGCACACAGATGGTATACCCAAGGCCCTAGTAATATCCTGGCTGGATTTTGTGATGGCTGAGGGCACTGCAACTGCTCTTTAGCTGGAGCTGGGGGTCAGGCTGTGGCCACCTCCTCCCTTCCTTATCCTCTGGGGAAAGCCTGGGTGTTTGTGCTGAGGTGTTGATCCCAGCTCTGTGTCCATCCACTCCTTAGCCTTGTGCTTGGTGCAGCTCCCTGAGGCTAAGGACCTGCAGCCCTCTCCTCATAGTGTCCTCTGAACAGCTTGTAGCTTGGACTATAATCTTGAATATGATTCAGGCAGTGGTGCCACTCTGGTAACCAGGTGAGGGACTTGTGCTGTTGGACTCGCCAGAAGGCATACCTGGAGTCTATAAAGGACCTGAATGGTAAACCTCTCTAGAGGGTTACCAGAAAATGTTGAGAGGAGTGCAAAGATAAGTGAGTTTTGTGTGGACTAGTTCAGGCTACTGGAGTTGCATCACTTTGGTTCCAATAATTTTTAGATTTGCATCCAGTTCACTTTGTGCAAATATCTAACCTTTGGCTAATTTAAACCTTACTTACATAAGCTTAGTTTAAATTTGGTGTTTAAAGAGCTGTAATTATGTCTGCTTTAGAAATTCATAGTGATTTGGTGAGATCAATTTTAAACTGATTTTAATTACCCAAAGAACCTTTTCCATTTTTACAGATGAGGCCTGTGACTAGCCTTTGTAATGGTGATAAAGTATATCCTGTCTTAGAACAATTTTTTTTCTGCACGTCTGATTTCTTCTGTTGAAGGCAAATTTAGGCTTTTATTTTGTGTATAAAATAAAAGAATTCTAAAGAACATTTTGTTGCAATTTCTGTTCTCTTACTCCAAGAGCAGTTTCTATTTGTTAAGACTTCAATTAAATTACTCCCAGTACAGCATTTCACTTTTTATAGTAGACAGGCTGATGGACTCCGTGACCTTTTTATTTGTGATTTCTGTGATGCTTTTTTCTCTGACAAAAGAGAATGTAAGAGACAGCTGGGGTATTCTAATTTATGGTGATAGGAATCAGAATACAGAAGCTTAACTGCAGTCCCATGGTGAGATGTGCCACTATTCTAGTATGTGGGAAATGTATAAATTGCTTTTGTTGAAGGTTATTTGGAGAGAATGTAGTGAATGTTGGGAAAATTCTCCTGGGAGGTTTTGGGTCTAATGCTTAATTTTTTGTACAGGATGTCATTGTAGTGAGGTGTGTACGAGACCTGTGTTAGGAGCTGCTGAGGAGTTTAGATTATGTGCACATCTATCAATGTAAAAATTGACAAAGGGTTGTGATTAGAGATGAACACTAAATAGATTACATGTAAATGGAAAAAAAAATCTGAAAATTGTGTTTTTGGAAGAGCTCTGTGTGGGTGATGAGAATACTTCTAACACCTGAGATTCTGGCAATTGATTCTGTTTCTGAGTAGAGGGCAGCTAATTGAGGGTGTAATTCAGCTAGTCACTAGATCCCTTTGAACAGTGATTGTGGCAAAGAGGTCTGGTCAATATGTTTTTGTGTTACAGAATGGATGATGGTGCAGAGCTTGTATTCCCATTGATTGTGTGCAAGACAGATGAATGGAATACCTTTTGACTAGTGGTAAATCCATAAGAAACTGAAATTAGTCACCATGTAATCTTTTTTTTTTTTTTTTTTTTTAATAGAAATGTACAGAAGAAAACAAAGACAAGTTACCACGTTCTGATTTCCCACTTTTATGTTTGTTGTGGTTTTTTATTTTGTTTTGTTTTTTTTTTTTTTATTTTGTTTCTTTTTATTCTGCTCTGCAAACAACACATTTATCTTTTCATCTATATAAGTAAGGTATATATAGGGAAATTGATCTAATGAGCAGAGGCCCTTTCTTAATGATATTAATACTGCAGTAATGCTACCAAGCATATGGTGGCATTAGTTTTCTAGGACTGATGGTCCTGTCTGCAAAATTTTTCTTTAACTTTACATTTTGGATAATAGGTAGTACAGTAAATCTAAACGACAATTTATAAAATATCTCATTAGACTGACATCTGCAGCCACAGAGTGTAACAGAGTTGCATCTGTTCTGGAAGCAAAATCTGAATCATTTGCTCATACTTATAAAATATGGATATGAACACAAGAAAATGGACATGAGCTACAACAGATTAGGCACACAATTTCTTCGTGAGTATGGTTCTCATCTTTCTGAAGCAGATTCAGTCTTCTCCAGGATGTGCTTCTATGTCTCAAAGTCATTCTGGATCAGAGAAATTTAAACAAAGTCTGTGCTTTAGTGTGCTGCTAAGCAAATTGAGGATGAAGCTCCCAGATCAGTGCTATGAATAGGGAATATGATGTGATTCATGTACCCAGGTTTGTGTCCTGATGGATGTGATTATGTTAAAGCTAGTTCACTTAAAAGCAGGTGCAAACTCTTTAGTGAGTGAATGAGTACACAGAGTGTTCTCCTCTATCTGCAGTATCTTTTTTTTTTTTTTTTGTGAAATTGAAAGTGATGCACTGTTTGAAATTCCTGAAACATTTTCAGATGCTACAGTACCTTAAGCCTAGAAAACTGCAGAAACACTTTAATGACTTTTTTCCCCTCTCCCAGATGGTCAGGAGCACTTAGTGCCTGCAGGCTCTCTTCGTAAAAAGAAACTGGCAAAAAGACCTGGATACATGAGGCCAGAAGCTCAGCAACAGATAGAGTTTCAGTCCCTGGGTGCCTGCAAACCGTTCAGCCCAGAAGAGCTCAAACACGGCAAGCAGCAGAGTGGAGACTTTGAGAACTGCTCTCTACGCAGACAATGCCAAAATAACTCTGAATTCTTATGCTGTAGTGCAGTGAGTGGTACCATAGTTCCTGCTAATGGGGTAACAACGTTGGCCACTACTGGAAATATGCCAGGGCACTGCAAAAATCTTTCATGTTGCAAGAGTCCACGGTCAGAAAACACAGTGATAGCAGCTTACCCTGCTGCAGAAACAAGCAAAGATGTTTCTGCTGTATGCTGTACATGGCAGAAAAACCACGGGGCTAAAGTGAGCAAGCCCCCAAACATGTATGCTTTGGATCAGACAGAAGTGAATAACAACTGTGAATATCAAAACAGAGACGTTTCTTGTTCTGTCGGTGCACACGATAGCTTTAGTTCAAGTTTCAGCTTCATACAGCTCTCCCTAAACTCAGCCTCTGGAATAAGTGATGCTGAAGGCAAGTCAACCGTCAAGGAAGCTGAGCATGTTCTGCATCCCAGCACTGCAGGAAATTTGCAGAAGCCAGAAGAGATGGCGCAGACTCATGAGCATTTGGGAGCTTTGCATTGCTTCTCCAGGCCCAGTGAGGATTTGGAGTATGAAAATGAAACTATAGCAAATGATAAACTACAAGACTGTGAGTCTGTGTCTCTCTCGGATACAGATGCAACATTTTCATATTCTACAGATTCCTCGGATGCAGCATCTGCTGGCTCTTCCGTCACCTCAGGCTATGAAAGCAGCTTTACTGTTAGTGACCATAACTGGGATACTTTGATGAAAAAATATGAACCAGTGCTACAAGACTGCCTTCTTGGCAACCGGAGTACATTAAAGGTTAGTAATCTCACTTCATCTTTGATTCCTCCCCCTGGTCCTCAAAACATTTGTATTTATAGTGCCAAAGTCACAGTTGATGTAGGAGTTGGGATATTAATGGATTTTGTGGCATTTGTTCATAGAGGTTTACAGTAGCACGCTGCATGATAAAAGTGAGACAACCGGTTTTGTTTTCTTTTTGGTTCTTTAAAAAAAGACGTGATGTTGTTGCAGGGCCCTATTCTACTGAAACTGATACTTTACTGAACAGTGCCCTGTTTCTATTGAAACTGCGATTCTCTCAGTCCTAATGTATTGCACATTGGTTTCTGGATCCAACAAATACCATTTTCTTTCACAGGTGGCCTTTTTGTCTGCAGTTTGGACTATAAGTAGTACAAAATTTAGGGGTGGTAAGAACTCTTTTCTTGAAGCACCATGATTTAACAACACTAAACTTTGTAACTTGAAATTCATAAGTTTAAAGATTTCTTGCAGTGAGGTATGGGTATGAGAGGTGCCTGTAATCTAATAGATGAGTACTTTCCCCACACAAAATGGGGGTCAAGTTCCTGCTCGAAATCCAACTGGGCATTGAGCCTTTTTTTTCTCCCTCAACTCCAGAGGCATACTGAGCTGAGTCAGGAGTCTTTTTGCACATGCGTATACCTGCATGTATACCTACTATGTGTACAGGCAGTCTCATTCACTGTGATATTTGTGGTAGAAGGGTGGGGAAACTTTTAAGAAGTATCAGTTATATTTTGTAATGCAGTTTTTGGGATCGTGGCATGGGCATCAGTGGGAAACCATTCTGAGCTTACCTGCAATAAGGAGCCCAATATTGGCTTTATTGTGCATGCAGGAAGCAGTAATCCAGAGATTAATGTGGACATGATGGATTTTACAAATTAGTTTCAGTACTAAGTGGGTACTGGCATGTTTTTGTGGTTTTTTTTTTTTTTTTTTTTTTTTTTGTTTGTTTTTGTTTTTGTTTTTGTTTTTTTTTTAGTGTCTCACTAGTCCTCTGAGTTTCTGGGATGCTTTTCAGAATCCCAGGTTCTTGTGACTTCTCAGCTCAGACATAGATGCTGAGATGCACTTTAGGCCTGATGAAACAACCTGCTCTGGGGACACTTTGAACAGCCCTCCTGTCTGAGTAAAACAGAAAGTTGAGAAATTTTTTTTCTTACTTTACTCTTCATGATGTGTGACCTGACGATGATCTCTCATATTAACTTTTCAGAGGATGCATGTAGGACTTAAACTAGGCTCTCTTATTTACAGACTTCACACACAACAAGGAGCAGTTTCTTTGTCATCATGCCTGGAATGAAAATATGCCCATAGTCTGGAATGGTTTAGGAAATTAATTCGCTGCAAATCTGGAAATGTATAATATAATAAAAATAAGAAATTATTTTTCTGTCTTTTCATTATGCTTATTTGATAGGCACAAAAGAAATACTGCTATCTTTAATTTCTGTATTCATTGAAAGGAGAATTGGGGATTTGTGCCCTCAGATGTCTTTGCCCTTGGTTAGCCAGTCGTGTATGTTTAATTTGAAGCACCTTCCTCTTGTAATGATAATAAGCAAGTCTCAAACTTTTCAGAAAGGAACAAAGGCAACTGTAGTAAAGAAAAGGAGACAATACTAGTTGGTTAAAATAGGCTTTTTCTGCATTCATTAAAAAAAAAAAAATGGTCATCACATGGTAAAGATATAAGACATGCCACGCTGAAGCAGCTCTTTGATTAGTTAAGCCCCAAATGTCTTACTAGCCTGCAAATAGAAAGCACTTTACTGTGACAGCATCAGTCAGTTTGCTGTGGGCATGCCTGGACAGTGGTACTCAAGCAGGCTTTAAATGACCTGCCACTGTGAGTGCATGATGGAATAAATGCTACAAACAGCAGCAAAGCTGTACTCTCAGTATAGATGGTTGTTATACATCATATATATGAAAAAAGTGTCATTTGATTCATTCCTACTGCAGGCTTTTTTAAAACTCTATCAAAAGTGTGGCATAAAATACAGGAAATAATTTATGGTGAGGATTCAGAGCTCCTCCCTTCAATATGTTACACATTCTTCATCAACCTCAGAGAAAAAAGATTGGAGTTTCAGATTGTGAAAAATAAAGTAAAATAATGCCTTGAGGAAAAGAGAGTATATACAATGTTGCTTTTTGTTTTCTTTTTCCTCTAGGGCATCCTACAGCCTATTATTATTAATCAAGCATTTTTTGATTTTTTTCTGGCTTTATTTTTTATAGTTCTTTTCTCACTAGTCCACTTTCATATACCATATGACAGATACTATTAATTTGAATGTCTTGCCTAATTTGTGTGTTGATTCTGCAGTCATAACTGCGTGTTTCTGTTAAGTTATTGGCTGGCTGCACCTATTTTTCTCTATGCAATTTAGAGTTTAAATATAGGGATTTAAATATGAAAGAGTTTCAGGGAGGAGTCGTATCTTTTGTAAATGCGGAATGTCTTAAGCATGGATTTTCTTGTTTTGGAAAATGCTTTCCCAAGCACTTTCAGGCTTTAGGCTATGAGAATATATGCTGCTTCTTTTTCCAGGCTTACCTTTTTCAGTTCTGATGATGGCTTGTTTGGTAAAGGCCATGTATAAATTTAATAAGACTTTTCAGTCTTTTAACTGTAGCCATGTTGGGCTGTGGCTGGCATGTCAGTGAGGAGATGATGTTCTAACAAAATTCTTCTAGCAGTAAAAACTTTTAATGGCCTTTGAATGGGCACCTAGCCTTACAGATTTTTAGTAAATTTAGAACTTTGGTCCACACCCTTTCATGTTAACAAAAAGAAGCAATAGCTTTTAAAATAAAACTTCATTATGGTAAGAATTTCTTTTTGGGTGTGAAAGGGCACTTTTTTTTTTTTTTTTTTTTTTTTTTTTTTGTGTTTTTTTTGTTTGTTTTTTTGTTGTTGGTTTTTTTTTTTTCCCCATCTAGCGTTTGCAGTGTGAACATTTCTGAAAATGCAAACTTCAATGTTATATAGATAAGCATAAATTATATTTTCTGAGCCATAATAGGTATACCTGTTCCAAGATATTAATACTGTATTTCTCTTTTTACTTAGAGAGGAAATGTTGTTTGTATATGGAAATTCTGGATTTGTTCTGTGCAAAACTCATAGAGGAAAAAAAGTTTATAAATGGGCTTGAGAACACACAGTTGAGTACAGTGTGATAAGAAGAAGATGTCATGCTGACAGAATCCTCTAATAATCCTTTGATTTATTCAAAGGGTGAAAAATATCCTACAATCACATGAGCTCTTTTGCTTTTCAAGAAATACTGTTTGTTATTCTCTGTGTTTGGACTAAAGCCATGCTTGGCTTAATTAGCTGCAGTTCAGTTGACTTCCAAATAGGTCTGTCCACTTAACAAATGTTGGGGTTAACTCTCAAAATTGGGCCATTCTAGTGATGTGGTAATCCATTAAATTTATGTTATGTTGAGGTTAATAGTCTAAACGTTTTAAAATGCAACTTCTGCATAATTAACTTCTTTCTTTTTGCATAGATAAAATCCTTGATCTTACGGCTTCAGAGGCTTCAGGAAAAAGCAATAGAGGAAGATAACTATGATAGAGGTGAGAGTTGCTCCCCCTACCCCCCACTGCATTATGCTGCTTTTTTTTTACCTTCCCCTTCATTCCTTTATTAAGTTTATTGTATATTTGCTACGTAGCGCTGGGTAGGTATGGAAGACTAGTTCAATGAACTGTATTGTTTATTCTGTCATATAGCAGGAAACAAATTAAAGAAAGAAGTAGGTCAGCAGCAGGTAGCAACAGTTTTTATATTCTTGAGCCACATCACCATGTGGGAAGGTTGAAATCCAAATATCTACCATCTGGATCAGCTGTTTTGAAGCAGCATGACTTCAAAAAATGCAGAAATGAATGAAAGCTTTGAAAGGAGAAGGGACAGGCATTGGCTGCTGACAGAGTGTGATTTGTTTCTTGCCACATTTAGTCATGACACTACAGCAGGGCTCAAACACAGAAAGGAGGTCAGTAGCTATTATAAAAGTGAATGATACTGTCCTGTGGGATTAACTTGATGTCCACTGAGTTGAATCAAAACCAGCTAGAGAATGTGGTGGTGATACAGCTTCTGGCAAACATCTGTATTTGAACAGTGCTTTTCCTTTCAAATGCCTTGGAGCTTCTGATAAGCTCTGTGTGTACGCTTGTTAATAATTAGAGCATCTATTAATATAGATCTTTCTTATTGTTTCCTGTTATGGTAGTCTGTGTTGATACTCATATTTTGATAGTCTTGAGGTTCTAGATTAAATTC
This sequence comes from Athene cunicularia, assembly GCF_003259725.1. Taxonomy (NCBI): domain Eukaryota; kingdom Metazoa; phylum Chordata; class Aves; order Strigiformes; family Strigidae; genus Athene; species Athene cunicularia. The sequence goes on from NW_020799097.1 coordinate 80,590,819, forward strand.
TTCCCACTAGATCTATCTTCAGTTGGGAAGGCCTGCATATGTTTCAGTAAAATACGCATGTGTACTTCAGAGAATAAGGCTAGAAAAAGATAGTTTCTTTGCTGCCACTTTTTTATTCTCAGCTTTTAGGGGTTGGAAAGTGGTCAGACTTGTGGTTTGCCTTTCAAAATTAATGTGTGAAGTTGTGCAGTTGTACCATGGCTCTGTTTCCCTGCCCTCAAAGGTGTCCCTCAGAACAATTAAAATGTGTTTTAATAGTGTCTAGGGAGTAGGCGTGTAGCCCTTTTGTAGGAGCGGTTCTGTTCGCCTCTTAAAGGCTTGCCGATATATAGGAGAAAAGTCTGCTACTGTCACAAGTCATTCTTTTAATGTGGCATCTCCCAGTGGGGAAGGCCTTCAGGTATGTGAAAAGCTGAGGATGTTATAGATATTCATGGGTTTAATCTCTGTCAAAAATTATTGATGTGTATGCTTCACATGTGTAACGCTCATAACTCTTCTTTTTTACGTGCCTGTGGGTTGAGTTCCCAGTTGGAGACTTCCCAACAGCTCTGTACTCAGTGTGTGTGGTTCCCGTGGACTCCAGGTGGGATTCTCTGGGCAGTCAGCCACTCCAACAGCAGTATTTTAGTATATCAGGTGTGACATCTGAATGTGATGCCACATACTTGTTGACCACAGTGGAAAATGATGACTTGTCTAACCTTGCATGGAAAGCTCAGGTGTAGTTTTCTGGGGTGCTAGTCTTGTATCTTCAAAACAGGACCATCTTTCTGTTGACCATCATTTTATCAATTACACTTTTCAGTTTCCACCCTAGTTATCATGCAGGTAGCACAGAGGGTGGTTTGCAGAGTCTTTCATTGATTCCCCTCAGAAAAATTGTCTTGGCTGATCTATGACTTCACCAGGTGTTGTGGGCACAGTTACAGAGAGCAAAAGTGGCAGCAGTATAGAGGTGGAGAGGAGCATCCACAGGTGGGATTGCTGTTTTCTGTGATGTCTGGCATATATAGGCAGAAAAAAATTGTCCTGATACGGGACTAGATGCTGAGGTTCTTGAGAGGCTTTGCCTTGGCTTCCTTGATCCTTTTGAAAACTGGAATTCCAGCTTCACAAAAATGTTCTCAGAAAATGTCATGCTTCATGCATGCATGTGACCACGCATCCTTAATTTTATCAATTCCTAGTTTTTGAGTCCTTGACCCACTTTCTGTCATACTGGTCTTTGTTCCTCTTCTGATGCAACTGTTAGATGGGGTTTTTTTGTGACTACTTTTTTGTTATTTTTGTGGTATCTGAACTGGCTTCTTTATTTTTTCTTTTGTGGGTCAGTGTATCTACAGGGAAAGACTCACATGGAGAAAATGCAGTGCTGCAAGAAGTTAGAGCTGTGACCTTCCCTCCTTCTCTCGCTGTGGCAGGCTTTCCACCTTTGCTTTTAGAGCTACGTTGCTGCTCCTGGTGTAGAACAAAGTCTTGCCTGCTGTGAAGTGAAGTTTGAAAGCTTTTTAAAGAGCTTACAGATTGGCCCAGTACCAATTTCTGTTCAAGTGAAATCTGTAATTAGCCTTCTTAAAGGGATCTTATTGCCAAATATTGCTAGCAGGGAATGGAATTGCTAAATGTGCAGAGCTGTGATGTGGGGCATAAATGGAAATATATTATCAGGGAGTTGGAGAAACTGACACAGTGTATGTGGAGGGTTGAGGACATTTTAACTATAATGCTAAAAAGAAAATTACTGTCCCTGTAATTTGGGGTATTTCTTTGAGTATAGAGCAAGTCCTCTGTTAAAAGCAGAACTGTTTTGAACTAGAGATTGTGGTAGTGTTGTGTGTGGGGATAGCTCAGGTCTTGCTGATTTGGAGTGCTGCAGGGGAAGGGGAGATCTAGTATGATGTGGGTAGCTGCAAAATGCCCTGTACATGGAAGAGATGAGTAGAGGGGAAGGAGAGCAGGTGACCCATACCTCCAAATGGAAAACTAAATTGTCAATGAATACATGATTGTGTGTAACTCTTATCGCTTCAGCGGTAGAGGCTCTTCTCCAGCTTCAACCATAGACAAGAACCTGAGATCTTCTGACTTTGGCTCTCTAAGAGCCATCCAGTCTTGCAGGAGGGGGCTTGTTTTTTAAGAGCAGTTCAGTGGGAGGGAGATGTGTTAGTACTTAAACCTCCTCTAAGTGCTCAGGACTGGTTTCTGCTGTCTGACACTGCAGACTTGGCAATTTAAGGAAGGGCAAGTGTTTACTATCTGATGTTGCTGCTTTCCTGCTCTCCAGAGCTTTTTGAAAGCTCTGATAGTTGAGTAACTTTTGAAACAGAAGTGCAAGTAAAGTGGTGCCCCTACAGAGAGGGGAAAGTGATGCACTGTTTTCAGTTGTGACAACGAGGCTACGAAATGGCACAGAAGTAAAGGCAACTTTTTCCTACTACAAAGTCACACTTGTTGCAAATAGGTGAGGAATAAGGATATATTTGTTTTTCCCGTTTACAGAAACACAGAACAGATGCTGCTGCTTGGGTGTGTTGGAGAACATGTGTTTTCCAGGTTCATGTTAATGAATTAGCATTTATTTCCTGAACAGGTGATGTGGGGTGGTTTTTTTTTAAGGGATATTTGGAACCACAACCCTCCTTGTTGTTTAAGAGAGAAGTCAGTGCCTGTTTAAATCTTCAGCTTGTTTTTTCCTAGTTTTTACTTTCTTTAGATGAATCTATTTGCTCTGTCTTCCTCCTCCCCTTGAGCTTGGGAGGTGCACAGCAGAAATGGCTTTTGCTATTGCTTGTTTACCTGTGCTGTGTCTTCTTAAAGACCTGCCATGGCATGGTTAGGGTGTTGCTGTAGAAGAGTTTCAATCGGTCATTCCAGCAACTACAGTTTCTTCCTATACTTACTGGCAATGCTGTCTGTATGGTGGGACGGGGTATGTTTCGTCTTAGAGTGTCGGGTGGGCTGCTTGGGGCAGAGGCTGCCCTCCTGTCCCATATTTGTTCTCATCTGCTAGAGGTCATCCAGCACAGTGTTGAGAGACCTGCAGGGTGTTCCCTTTTCATACTGTAGTCACCTTGAACTCTTTCAAATGCGGATGTTCTTCAGCATTGAAATGGCGTGAAATGCATGTTCAGTGAGACAAATCTTCTCAGTCCTGGTTTAATTTTAAATAGGAACTGTTAGGATGTTATGTGTTTTATTGCTTGTTCTGTGTTTGTAGGCAATGAAATATTGGGGAAGTAGCTTATTTTATCTGTATTTGCTTGTGGTCTCCTCTTGATGGCCACATTACTGTATATTTTTAAAGCAGGTACAGTACCATGGGAATATGATAACAGTATTTTGCCTTGTGTAGCATATAGTAAAAATTGGTCTGTTCTCCAAGGATCACTTGGAGTGTTGTCATGGCTCATTATTCATGATGGAGCTTGACAGCGCCAAGGTTAAATACAGTGCTGAATACAGGAGGTTAAAAAAAAAAAAAAAAAGCAGTGTATTTTTGTGTCTGTAGGAGTTGTGCTTGCAGTGGAAGCAAGTGTATTTTGCTCAGTACAAATCTATTGCCCAAACCCTTAAAAACCATTTTCCTGTTCTTGGTTCTTGAACTCCTCAGCCTTGCCTAGTGCAAGAGGCAAATGGATTGGCAACTAAATGTCAGGACTGAGTCTTGCTGCTGAACTCCACTAGCAGTTTATGTGCCATCTTGTTACTCATAATCAAGTTTCTGCAGAACTCTGATTTTTTTTTTTTTTTTTCCTTAATTCTTGTGTGCAGGAAGTGAGTTACGGATTCACTACTTGGAGCTTGTGGGGAATGGTAACTTCCCTGTGCAAACAGTTCATATTCAGAGCTAGGGTTCTTCAGTGAAGGTCGTTCAGTAGATAAGAGCAACTCTTGAGTCCAACATGGCAGCTAGAATACAGAAACATTTACACTTGTCATGGTAAAAACCTATCCTATCTCAGCAATAAAATTCATGCTGTAGGTACATTTAATATAATATGAGCCTTCAGTTATTTTAGCTGAGGTCTCAAGGTTTGAGCTATATGAATTCGTGAGCTGCCATGAGCTTGTGCACTGTATGCTCTGCAAAAGTGTTTGCATGTTGGTTGTTATGGTTTTTTTTTTTTCTCTTTGCTAGTGCTCTTTGAGACCTCTTCATGCCAATTGTCCTTTCCATGTCTCAGGATCTTCAGGACATCAAGGACAGAACCCTGTGCTATGTAGGAGGAGGAGTCCCATTTCTCGCATCTTCTGTTAATCACAAGTATAGGAAGGGAAAGGAAAGACTGTAGCAGTTAGCCTCCTGTACATTCACACTAGAAAAGATGCTGTTGCTCACTTGAGCCTGATATTTGTTTTAAGGCAACTGCAGAGAGAGAAGACAATAGAGTATAATGTTAAGTAATGTCTGGATTGAAAATGTCATTTGTTAAATGGTATTCAGGGGGAGGTCTTGGGCACTTCTTATGGTGGTACTTGCAAATACTGAATTATGCAGTAACCCCAAACTCCTGGCCAGATGTATAGTTGTTTGGTCTTTCTAAATATTTTTTTTTGCAGTTTAAACTGGAAAAATATTTTTTTCTAGTTTAAAGTGCTATTTCTAGTAATAGTTCTTAAACATTTAAACCCAATTTTGTCTTCAAGCAGGTGGGTGATGTGTTTTGGGTTTTTTCTTTTCTTTTCTTTTCTTTTCTGGAAGAGCTATTTGCAGATGAGGGTTGGATAGAATCCTTGCTTTACCGTATTTCTTATATTTTGAACTAAAATGCTGACTTGACAGATGGTTGTTAGAAGAGGACACGAACGAAGGCAAGTTAGCTTCTTTCTGAGGAAGGACAGTGAATCTGAGAGAAGATGTATCTAGAAATAACTCTGAGAACATGTTACTTTTGATTGTACTTGTTTTGGGATGGCATGTACCTTAAACCCAGCTGTATATTGAATGAAGCTGTATATGTGAGGCTACTGATTAAATAAAAGGTGGTGGATGCTGGAAGAGCAGGGTTTCTGTGACACAGGAGACTTACTGCGAGCTTGTAACTTGCAGTTGCAGGCCACTGAGTTGGAAATGGATTTGGGATGGATGGGACAAATAGGGCTTTCTGTTGTGCTGTAGTGTCAGAGCCTTGTTTTATCACAAGCTTGTAGAAGCTTCCTGAAATGTGTAGGTAAGTCTCGTTGGGTTTAATTTTTCATTTTTATAACTTTCCCATAAAGCTCTTAAGAGGATGGGGGGAAGGACTTGTACAAATTCTCAAAACTAAATCTTCCTTGTATCGTTCTTGTTTATCTTTTCTTTTTTTCTGACAAACTCGGATAACCTCCACAAAAGGGTTTGAGTAGTTAAGGAAAGTGCATGCTTATGTGAACCATAAATCAATTTTACTTACAAAAAAACAGAGGCAGCGCAAACCTTGCAACTCTCCCACCTTGTCTGTGTTTCTCTAAAACACCAGTCTGAAATTAAAAGATTGAAATTTTTTCAGTCATATCAATTTATTGTTTGGTGCTAGCTGAAACTGTAGACCAAGATGTTATTGTTCAAATGCTTGGTCTTGGCTTCTGTCTACTAGGAGCAGTAATGTCATCACTGTTTTGTTTTTTTTTATTCAGTCTATGTTGGGCTTACCCAGTCCCAGTTGCTATTGTTGTTTGTTGTTTTTGTTTTGGGGTTTTGTGTGGGTTTTTTTTTGGTTTTTTGGGTTTTTTTTAAATCACAGAATGGGGACAGGAGTGGAACCAGTCACAATTTAAAGGTATGAAACTTCTTATCTCACTGTCAGGTAGACAGCTGGAAAACTGTCAGGTGTTTAGTTCTTTTTTTTTTTTTAATACAAAAAGAATTTGTAAAAGCTAGGTCTGGTATACATTTCTGGGCACTTTCACTTGTGTGTACTCATAACAAACATGTGTAGCACATGCATCTCCATCAACTTCTTGAAATTCTTTTGATGTGAATCTTCTCTTTAGCCCAGTTGTTCAGTTTCCGTCATGTCAAGGTGTGTCTTTGAGGGAGAACACGATCTTGGTGTTGGTCCGCTTATGCCCACACATTGAAAATGCATTCATGTTTTCTGCATCTTTAATTCCTTAGCCAATATTGGAGAGGAAGCTGCTGTAGTCATGCAGTATCTCGCTTAGACTGTGCAGCCTAAATATTTTTAGGAAGTGGTAGTATTTTGTGGGATTCTACTATGCTCTCTTATTTTAATCTTGGCCAGCGTGAAGAGGTTCAGCTACATCTTGTGTTTCTGGAAGCTGCTTGACAAAAAGAAAATTGCTGAAGTTTTGGCATACCATGTGCTTGGAAGCTTTCTGTACTCCCGGCCATCTGCTGTCTAAAACTGACACTGCGGGCTACCCCTCCTATGATAGTTGGGCCCTATTTCTCAGTCCATGATGCAGCCAAGCTGTTCCCAGACAGCCTGGCTGGTCTTTTACAAACAAACAAGCAATGAAAAAATCCGAACAAAATAAGCTATTATGGATAATTTAAGAGCTTGCTTGCTGAATTGCACTTTGAAGCATAAAGCTCTGATGCTTGTAACTTGGGAGAAGTGTTGATGTGCTATCTGGACAGTACCCACTGAGTGAGTGACATGGCTCTCCTGCTACCCAGCCCATCTGCCTACTTTGCACTTGCAAAATCATGCAGCCCAATTTTATATTCAGGACAGACTTTCTTTCCCTTGCTTTTTAGAAATATTAACTCCAGATAAGACAATTGTCTTTCATTTGAAGTGTGACCATTGGAGACAGTATGACTATGAATTCAACCCACAAATAGAAATTGATTTTGCTGCCCTTGTCTTATTCTTAGGATTATAAACATTTTAAGGGAATGGGGGGACACCTGCTCTTTTGAATTGTTGTCTGCTTAATAAATGACCAGATATGAACAGAAACTTCTGGATGCAATTTCTGTCTAACTGAGGATTAAATAGATGCTGAATGACTGTGACTACCATTTGAAAGCAAGCACTAAATTCTTCCAAATATGAGTCCTCTGTGGAGAAATGATAATGCTGATTGCTGGGTGGTGTCTGGTCGAATTCCTTGATATGATGCTTTTGTTGGACATCCCTGCAGACCTTCCATCAGTTGCCAAACTCCTCTGCAAAGTGGAATTGCCTTAAGTCAATTAACTTCTCCCTTCTTGTGAGGCTTCCCTCCTGTCCTCCCTGTCCACATGCCCAGACCCAACTGCCCATGCTGGGGTGTGTTCATAGATCTGCAGGCCCTCTCTGAGTTTTACCTGCTTCATACATCTGAATAACCAAGAGAACATGCAGGTAACAATTTGCTAACTAGGAAGGGTTTCTTTTTATGAAAAAGAAATTCTAAGCACTTATTAGAAAACTAGGGATTCAAAAGCAAGTGATTTGGAATTTCTCATTGTGCATACCAATAACTGTAAAAGAAATGCTGCTGGAATTAAAAACATTTTTAGAGACTTCTGAAAGAATTATTATTAGCAGATCAAGTTCTTGGGTGTAGCAAGTACTGGGGAAACTATTTTTTTCCTTTTTTTTTTTTTTTCAGCTAGTAGGTGTCTTGGAAAACATTTTTTTAAAGATAAAGTTAATTATTTAGTAGTAAGATCATTTAAATTCTAAGAACTAAAATGAAAACATTTGTAGACTAAGAGTACAAAATTTGGCTGCGGTATTTCTTTTGAAAGCACAGGAGGTGGAAAAGGTGGTATCATTCAATGGTTTGACTTTAGTTTTCCTTACAGAGGTGAAGATCAACCATGCAGTCATACCAATGATCTGTCACTTTTAGAATTGTACGTCTTTTGAAATTAATCATGGCATCAGAAAAAGGCATATGGATAGGGATGTGACCATCAGTCCTAATTCTTGGAACTTAATTCTACTTTATCTGTTTTTAGAGTAAATTATTTTTAGTTTGAAGGGTTTTATAGTTTTAAAGTAAAGTATTGTTAAAAAGACCCCCAAACAATACAACCTGTAAGTGAATTTTTCTTGTGTTGTCAAATGCATATGAAATGCTCTCATGTATTTTTTTTTCTGAAAGAAATATTAAAGGTGGTTTGCTGTTTTCATATTTCACCAATGAAACTTTCTTCTCTCATGTTGTGTTTATAGCTTGAGATAAGAATTTCACTAATAGATAATTAATTTTTCAGGAAAAATGCAAGGCAACCTTCTAAGTATATGCAGACATACTGTATTATCCACTGACAATGTATTTCCAAACAGTATGTCATTTAGCAATGTGATGGAAAGCAATACATTATTTTTCCCCATAAATTACTATAAGGGGAACTTTTGACATCCAGCATACATTCAGAGCGACAGTGTAGATGATACGGCAGATACAGTTGCAGAAAGAGGACCATCAGCCTCAGCAGGTGGAGGTGATGCTTGCTTTCTGGAATGGATTGCTGTTCTAAGAGTTCTCTGTGAGACTGCATACTCAGCATTGCACTTTTCTGTCCTTCACCCTTAATTGGCTTTATTCTGAATCAATTCAGAAAGGTCACGAAAATGTAACCATTCAGGAGGAGGCAACAAGAATGCTTCCAGTAGAAGACTTGCATAAAACCTTCAGTCTCAGGTGAAGCAGTTGAGAGCTTTTAAGAATGGCAATCCCTTCCAAACAGTTGTCATTTCTTTCAGCTGACCATACTGATGTTCCCATTGTGCATCTCCATCTTCCACATCACATACAGTCCCTGTGAACTTGAATTGTATGTATTCAAGTCCCTGCATGCATCCCCTCTGCATTACATCAATTCTTAGGGGAAAAAATTGCTTTGTTGCCAGCTCACCAGAGCAATTTAATCTGTAAGACTGATGACAGCTTGTGGATCAGCATATTAACTGATTGCTGATGGAATACTAAAATAATGGAGAGAAATGGCAGAGGCAGTAGGGTCTTGTGGTACTACATAAACTATGTTTGGTTTCTTCTCAGTAATTTTACAATCCGTTGGGCTGTTGATGCACAGTCTTCTCAGTCTACATTTGTTGGCTATGTTACAGCATTGCGTGGTTTGATCATGCTTTGGTTGGGCCTGGCATTGAGCAAACTCGGGGTAGATTTGAGCATCAAGGCCCTCATCGGAAAAGAGGAGAGGGGCTCTAGGTGAGAGCTATCAGTTTGTGGACATGTGTGCACTGGAGGAGATGACAGGATTTGATTAGGATTATAGGAGGAGAGGGAATTTTTTAGCCAGGAATCATGGTTTAACATTAAATTTACATCTGTGGGTTGAGTGAATTCCTATGCATAGCTCAGCACTGGATGGAGGTAGCAACTTATTTCCATCTCTAAATGAGGTTTAAATTACAAGGTGTCACAGCTAGGCTTCAGGAAGGGAAGGGATGAAGCTGACTTGTAGGAAATCATCAGTACAGTTGGGTTTTGTCAAGGCAAAGAAGAGTTCAAGAAGATTTAAAACTGTAATGAATCAGGCCTGCATAAACTGCCATGTACGTGACTTCCTATTTGTTAGAGCCCAAGTGGCTGACACTGTGGTTCTGCACCCTAAATGACATTCAAATGTTTTACCAAAGAAAGTTGGGTTTTGGTGTGGGTGGTGGTTTTTTTTGTGGTTTTTTTTTTTTTTTTTTTTTTTTTTTGGGGGGGGGTGTGGTGTGCATGGGGTGGGTGTTGTTTGTTTTTTTGTTTGTTTTTGTTTTTTCCCCCCATGTTTTGACTTTCACCTGCTTAGTCTCAAGGGTATGGGTGACTCCCTGTACTGAAAAATACTCTGGTGGTATAGTGGAATGCCTTTTGGCTGCTGCTCTGCACAGGGCTGAGCCTGTGCTCTTTTCAGTATGAAACCTGAGCAACAGCAAGAATGTTCTCAGTGGAAGACATCTGAAATGAAATGACTCTTTTAATGATGAGCATATAGGAATACAGAGAGAAAAGGTTCCTGCTGTACACCATAATGTAGTGCCAAGCCTACTAGTGGGGTTTTATTGATGAAAAATCCTTATCTATCAAATACTGTTCAAGGGGAACAATTTCTCAATCCTTAATCTGAGCAAAAGTCGAACTGGTCAACTGGAAGCAGAAAGCTCAATAGCACAAGACTGAGTCTTGTGTTTACAGATTTAAGAAAGTATCTCTGGTGGCTTAAGGGTGCTGTGCTGATCCTGACCTTCTCCAAATGTGTACAAGTTATCTGCTACTCTATATTCATAGGCAAAATGTCATGCTTTGTTGTCCAGGTTCATTGAGAATCTGCTGTCTTGTCCTTTCAAAGAACAAACAAAAGGAATAAAACAAAAAAGCTCAGCTCTTTTAGGTGCACAGCAGTAATTAAAATCAAAACAAAATTCATATTGAAGTGCAGGGGGTGTTGGTTTGAAATATTTTGACCTTTCCTTGATGGAGGAAACACTTGTGAGCAAGAGCTGAAATCTCCCCAGTCTCAGGCAGGCTTCAACAGCCTCACAGGACCTAGGGCAAGAAGAGGCAAGATGTATGAGTGTGGTGTCGTTGGTTTTT
>NW_020799097.1:80601362-80665583 GCF_003259725.1 Athene cunicularia
GGGGGGAGAGAACTGAAGTAGACATTCTAGAATAAAAATTTAATTCTCTTTCAGAGCACTGTGCCTTCAAAGCACTGCCATTGGAATAGCTTTCTGATATTAATTATTCTACCATCACAAGTCTGTTCATGTCTGCCTGGATATGTCTTCTTAGTTTTGTGCAGTTTTGTATTTACTGTCTCAGTTGCCTGTTTTGTTTTTTTTTTTTTTCCACCTGTAACTCCCTGGACTTGCAACAAAGAATACACAGGATCCAGGAGAATGCTGTTATTTGGTTTAAATTACTCTTATGTTTCTTCTTTTGGACATTTTCAGAAACAATCATGCAGGCCCAAATAAGGAAGAAGAGAGAAATCTGGCAAAGGAACGAATAATCTTCATTTCTCATGCCATACACTGTATTTGTGCTATTATCAAATGTCTTTTTTTTTTTTTTTTTAAATTTATGTGCCACTTAGCTTGTTGGTTGAACCTGCCTGTTACTGTATACAAGAGGTGTTTCTCTCTTCCCTACGTCTGCTTTCAAAATACTTATACTCTGCTTACATATAAGTGTTTGTATTGACTGACCCATTCAGTCTGAATATTTAGGGGCAGCCTTACACGCTCAGCAAAACTATTTTATTGCTATTACTTCTCTTGGGGAAGAAAAAAAAAAAAGCTCTTTTCTTTTAAATTGAGCAAGGAGAAGGCAAGGCTGCATGTCTGCTTGTGAATGGCCAGTGCCTCCCCAGTGTAAACAGATGGGAGTTACTCAGGAATGGTGTGGGCAGCAAAGCAGTTGAGCTGTATTTGACTTGCTTTATTCTATTGTGGCACACATATTTGTTGAGTGCAGGAAAAAAATTATTATGTCAAAAAAAGTGAAATGAAGCTTTCTTTGCTGATTGAAGTGTCCTAAAAAATGCTGCTTTTGCTCAGATGAGGAAAAATAATCAATTCTGTTCCTGCCCAAGACAGAGATCAGTTATGTGAAGACCACAGGAGGTGTAGGTTGTGTAAGGACTGGAATCATTCAGAAGAATAATGCAGCAGGCCTGGTTCTGCTGGACAAGCATCCCCTGGTTTGTAACTTTAAGGAAGCAAACTTGGGACTTTGACTTCAACAAGCCTGTGGTGAGAGGTTTCTTGTACCTCCATGTATGCTCCTCTAGGGACTGTGCTATTCATAGAATCTTAGAATTGCAAGGGGCCTCAGGGATCAACCTGGTCCAGTCTTTCTTGGCAGAATCATGGTCTAGACAAGATGGCCTGGCACCCTGTCCAGCTGAATCTTAAGTGTCCAATGTTGGGGAATCCACCACTTTGCTAGGGAGATTATTCTGATAGTTGATCATTCTCATTGTGAAAATTAGTGGTGTCAGACACATTTCCTGGCCACCTTTGTGCGCAGGCAACACCATTGTGTCTCCTGTCTCTCTGGATTTTGAGGCCCAGTCTGCCTCACATGCTGTGCCTGCTTTAATTTGTCTAGAAGCCCTTTTTTCATTGCTTTAATTTTATAGGGTATAACTGCTTAAAAGAAACTTTCTTGCGAAGTGCCTCTGTCTTTCAGAGGGAATGCTCTTAAGAGCAACTAATAATGAACTGAATGGTTGCCTACAAAATCAATTTTTATTTCAGAAGTTAGAAGGGATGGAAAATTAGCTCTTAAGAGAACCTTACCCTCCTTGCTCCCAAAAGCTTTCCTGGCTCTCCCTTTCCTCTATTTCTGTTAGAAGAGTGAACTTTTGTGCTCCTAATTCCCTGCTCCGGAGTTCAGCATGCTGCTCGGCCTTCTCTGCGCTTTACCCAAGTTACTTCCTTCTAAACCAGAACTGGGCAGGTCAGTGACTTGTATACCTTCCCCACCGCTAGAGCAGAGAGCCTAGAAGCTGGGGTGTTCTTAGCCAAGATAGATGTGTTTTTTTTTAAATTTTTCATGTAAGCCTGTGAGGTTCATATTTCTTTATCTGTAGCAAGATCTAAAGAGTTGTTTGGTTGGTTGTTCAGGTATGTATAGTTGATGCCTATTAGTTCTAAAAATGTCATCTTTCTCATGTTTTTTTTACGTTATCTTAATTTCCTTTCCCCCATCCATTACAAATATATACTGTATGTCTGCTTAAAATTACCAAAGTCCATTCTTAGTGTTCAAGATTTAGCTGTCATGTAATGCAACAGTACACATTGTTCCTAATATCTCCAATGCCTACCTAAAAGAAATATTGCTAAATATTACCTGTGGCCCAGAATTTCTTGAAGTACCCTTGGGAAAGTAAATAAAGCATTTATACAGCCCTGTTAGGCAACCGGAAAAGCTACCTATACCAAAGTATATTGGATAACCTTTTGTAAAATCAAGAAACCAGTGTGAAATACTAGATCCTTTTTCCAATTCTCATCTGTAGGCCAATTGACTCTTGTCAGTTGGAGTTCTTTTTGAAGTGATGTATAGTGCACAAATGTATCATCGTGGCTTCCAAGCAAGTAGATGGAAGATGACTGGCTAAAGGTCTCAAAAAACACTAATTGCCCCTTTTGTGCCGAGGGGTTTAAAACAACCCAAACCATTTTAGAGAAGCGATACAGAAAGGCTGGATCTTCCTTGATGTTAATATTCTGCTCAGCTAAGATTGATTAACTGCTGCAGATTTCTTTTGAAGGTTAGGATGAAGCTGTGGCAATGCTTATTTCTAGTCAGAGAATGTTCTTTTTTGGGAGCTCAAGGTAAGGTTAAAAAGTTGAATGATTATTCCATCACTGCCAACTCTCACAAAATTCATGAACTGTCCTGCTTCCTGCTATCAGTGTGAGGAGGCCAATTTGGCCTCAATTACCTGTTTGAGAAATATTCTGTAGATTTGGGATATGTTTAGCCGTATTATCGTGTGTTCAGTGCCTCACTGCCTGTGCATGGTCTTTGTGCAGTCGATGCTCTTGCCATGCTTGGTTTTTAAATTGATATTTAAATAGCCTCTTCCTTCCGTATTGCTTGGCTGCTTCCAAGCATAGGCAGCAGCTTGCTACTGAAATCTGTGGGAATGACCATAATGAAAAAGGGAGTGTTAATTACCAGGGTAGCCCTTGTGGGAAATACGGATCTGTCAGAACTGCTGTCCCTAGGTGGATTCTGTGCTCTTGGGTTTTGCACTTGTTCATTCAAAAATACGCTGCTTGGGGTTCCTTTCTGGCGAAAGGGCTAACAAAAGGCTATGTTCTTTACTGCCTTGACTTTGGCCATGAGGAGTTTCTGAGGCTCCTACTGTGCAAATTGAACCCCAGCAGATGCTGTTTTAAAAACAAAGATTTCCAGTCTTTCAGGCATGGGAATTGTGCATGAAGAAGAGTGCATCCTGTGTACACAGTATGAGGAACTTTAGTGACTGTAAGGCAAGAAGCTTGCTCTCCCATGTCTCCCTCTCTGATGTCCTCTGTTCCCATGCTCTCAGCTTACATTAGGATATCTCCTAGCAGTAACTTTTCTTCCCTCCACTTCGTGTTTTAGGAAGGTGCTTGGCAAGTCCTTTGTCTCCTCCCCTGAGTTACAGGTTCTTCCTCTCCTGTGCCTTTCTCACATATTTATTCAGCCAGCAGGCTTTGTAGCCTTTGCTGCTGCTGTTCCTTCTTGTCAGCTGGTGAGCAAGGCTTGAATTTTCTCCTAACCTGCTAACTGTGGTCTCCTGGGGGGGTAGTAGTGGCTGTTACCAGCCTGCTGCAGTGCTGCGTTTCAGTGGTTGTAACTGTCCTCTGGGCTGCAGGCTCCCAGCTGGTGGAAAATACTCGCTCTGCTGCCTCCCTGTAATCTGAAATCAAGATTAGGGCATGATGACAAGGTGCATCTTCCTTGTCCCTTTCTCTCAATGAGTTAATTTTCACCAGTCTGGAAAGCTATTGACCTTTTCTTAGCAGGTGGTGTTTTCCTGCATTCCTTTATTTGCAGCAGACCCCCAGGAGCCTGAGGAACGACAGTGCATGTATGAAGGGAGCTGAAGGTCAAGCCACTGTGCTCTTTAGTATGGGAGGGAGCCTCACGCAGTGTGTCTGTATGCATCAAAATGAGGTGCTGGTGGTTTGAACCTGTGCTCTTTGGAAACTGGTAAAAAGGATTTGGGTGCTGGCAGTGTGTGTTTCTGCATGTTGTTTTTCTGATGGCAGTGAATGTCTTGGATTGGATTCTGCAAGGTCATCCTCAGCTCCTAACAAAGTTCCCTGTTCCTTCTTGAGGCTTCAGACCTCTGTCTGTGATTGCAGAAGAATTCTGGCAGGAATGTGTAACAGGGAGTGAGCCTGGCTTAAATTTACCTTTTGCTGTCCTGGTCTCTTGGGAGGGAGAGAACAGAACTGTACTTCTGGCTTGCTCTTTGCCTATAACTTTTGTCCTTGGGCTTGTCAGAGCTTCCCATTTTGGAAGAATGGTGGGATTGCTGTGTGTGGTGTGGTGGTTTTGGTGGTTTTTTTTGTGGTTTTTTTTTGGTGTGGGTTTTTTTTTGTGTGTGTGTGTGTATTTTTTTTTCTTTTTAAAGCACATATTTACATTGAACCATATCTGTTTTGCTTTCTGTTTTTCCCAAGACATGGTAGAGGATGTACTAAACGCTGGCCTCAAATACTCCTCTTCTAGCTTGCTTTCTTTCTGCTTTCTGTTTTTTCCCAGTCTAATCTCTCACCTCAGAACACATTCCTTGAAACCTCTCTGCCCACTGCCTGCAATACCCTCTACTGCAACTGGCAACATTTGCATCTTATTTATCACACAGAAAAGACCTTGAAGATCATCCAGTCCAACCATTAACCTAACACTGACCGTTCCCAACTAGAGCATGTCCCTAAGCGCTATGTCGACTCTGCTCTTAAACACCTCCAGGGATGGGGACTCTACCACCTCCCTGGGCAGCTCATTCCAATGCCTAACAACCCGTTCTGTAAAGAAATGCTTCCTAATATCCAGTCTAAACCTTCCCTGGCATAACTTGAGGCCATTACCTCTTGTTCCATTGATTATTGATTAAAGAGACTCATCCCCAGATCTCTGCAACCTCCTTTCAGGTGGTTGTAGAGGGTGATGAGGTGTCCCCTCAGCCTCCTCTTCTCCGGACTAAACACCCCCTGTTCCCTCAGCTGCTACTTGTATGACCTGTGCTCCAGACCCTGTACCAGCTTCCTATCATTTGCATCACTGTTGTCTTTTTCCCTTCTTTCTCCTGTTTCTGTTCATTCCATGCAGTCACGCTTCCTGCCCCCAGTATCTCCTGGAAATTCACAGGCTACCTTTAGTACTGGGGAGTGAAGCACCCATACTGAACTATCGTGGGACATCTCTGCTGACCTGGCTCCCGAAGATCTCCCATATCTTTATTTCTTCCTTTCCAAGCTGCTGCCTGGAGCTAAAGCTGCTGGTGGTCAGATTGCTTCCTTAGTCCCTATGTGGTAGCAGGCATGCTGTCACCCTGCAGGTCTGGGGTTCAGCTGGAATCACCCTTTGCTCTAACCACATTGGGTGAGCTTCACACCCTGCCCTGATGAGAACCTCATGGCCAGCCACCAAGAGGGTTTTAATCCCATTTCAATCCTTTTTGACAGAATTTGAGGAAATCTCTGTTTGTTTCACAGCTAGGTCTCACTGTTAGCGGTTTTAGGTAGGTAAATCAGTCTTGCTTTTATCTGAAGAAAATAAAGGCATGCTAGGAAAGGAGAAGAAGCCAGAGTGCTAGAGGATGTCTTAATATCTAAGTATCTTAATCCTTTCCTTAGAAAATAAGTAATTTAAAGGGTCAGATTAAGTATAAGGACAAATGATGGTTGGTTTGGTTCCCAAAGGAAGATTTGTGAACCTGAATGGAGTGATCAGGAATGTCTGAATTGGACAAGAGATTTTGCTACTTCTTAAAAGATTTTATTTCTAATTCTTCAGGTGTTTCATGTTAATTCTCTTTTCTAATAACAGTGGAGGAAGAAGGTGAATATAAATTAGAATGATGACAGTGCAAATTGAGCAGTGTCAGGGAGAACTTGTGTAGAATTTATCTGAAAAAAGAAAAAAGGCCTTTGATCATCAGTGAAGCTCAGTAACAGGGTATAATGTAGGAGATAAGGTAGTTGTATGGAGAGAAACATTCTATAGGAATTTTCTGGAAGAATAACAGTCAGACTTTTCCTTTCTTTAAAACTTCATAGAAATACTTTATTACTTTTTTAAAAAAATTATACTCTTTCATCTATTTGACATGTTACCTATTGTACCTGATTGCACTTTCTGCTTAATCTGTTTTAAAAAGTATTTCTGGAAAAGATTTTGGAAACTTGGTGCAAATGGAATTTTGTTTGAGGGTTTATTTCTTAATGTTCTTCATAGCATAATTGCATTAAGTATAGAGTATCACAGCCTGGTAATTCTTGGAGCTTGCTGAAGAAATCCACAGGATTTCCCGTCACTAGAAGCATGTGCAGTGTTCCAGAGGCTGGCAGGCTGCCCTGTAGGCCTTTCTCTCCATCCTTTGAAATGTTGAAACATCCAGTTGTCACTGCTGCAGGCAGGATCCTGTGCTGGATAGACCTGAGTCTGACAGTCTGGCAATTCTTGTCACTTCAAGACTGTCTTTGTTGCTTCTGCTGGTATAACATGCCTGTGTTTTGGTGTATGTACTTACATGCTGCTGGATTGTGCTTAGAAAGGTATAAGGTATGATCTGTACACTTTTCTTTCTGGTCCCTTCATTAAAAAAAAACCCACCACATTTTTCTTCTGCAACCTAAGCCCATATAACCACTCCAGCCTGCAAATAGGCTGCACACCTGAGAATCCCACTGACTTCAGTGAATATCATATTCTTTAGATAATGGATTTTTAAGCTTTCACCTCTTCAGGTAGGAGACAGCTGACCAAGGGCAAATTTTATTTACACAGTAATGCATCTATTTGATGAAGTTTCCAAGTAAACCTAAGTAACATTCTCCAGAATGGGAGAGATATATTGTGTTGTGTTAATGCAGTTACAGTTAAAGCATCCACATCTCAAATGGCATTCATCAAACACCGTGCTTTGTTAGCCTAAAAGTAAAAGGCTTTAAAATTGTATTTCCTATCTATTGGTGAACAGCTAGAAAAGAAAGATCTTTGAGGCTACTTTTGTTTTCTTCTGGATGTGCTTTATTGCAGCTACTTGCAACCTAACATTGCGATGCTGCCATCATTCATAGTGCTTGTCACTGAAAAAAACATTATGGCTTTATAAGGTCTTGATACTGTTGTTATTGAATATCTTTGAATAACTAGTTGAATTTGACATGCTTAGGAAACATGCCAGAGGGCAAAACAAACATCACTTGCATTCTTGCATGTGGCAGTGAAGAGGTCTGTGAAGAATGCCACCCTGTCCCTTGGCCAGCTTCCAGCCTCCCCTTCCCTGCAGAAGTGAAAACCTATGAAAGGAGTTATGTGTTATTGTGCTGTGCCAGACTTTTTTTTTTTTTAATTTTTTTTTTTTTTCAATGGAGCAATAATGCTTGGAAAGAGAGGTATGTGGCTTCAGATACCTGTACTGTAGCTCTTACAGTACTTATTGACAGGATGGCCCAATTCTCTTACTAATCTTGCTAAAGTTAGAATTCTCATTAGCCTTGTTCTGGAGACATTCAGGTAGTTGATGTTTATTCTGTATCTTAGAGACACAGTTGCAGCTGTCTCTGGTTAACTTTTTGTTTCTTTAACAAAAATTTGTTTCTTCTTGATTTAATCTAAAATTTGCTTAGGATGCACACAGTTTTAGGTTATATATAGCTGGCATCTGGGAAGTCTGATAAGACCTGGATTTCCCAGATGTAAGCTTTGCAGCAAATCCAGAAGCCCAGTGCTTACAATCAGAGCATTGATTGCACAATGTTTTTGTTTTTTTTTTTTTTTGCTTGGTCCTTCTTCCAAACTTGTCTTAATGATACAGGATCTGAATCTTATGTGCTAATGTTCAATTTTTAATCTTTCATTAATAATGAAAACTGAGACTACGCTGAGTAGTATATGAATTGCTTTTGGATTGCTGTAGTGAGATGACGTGAACATGAACATCTTTCTTCCCCTTCTCTTCCACCATTGCACAACACAACCCAGGCTTTTTCAGGTGACAAGGGTCATGTGTCTGTGTAAGTTAGGTTGCTGCTCATTTAGCCTTAGGATTTCAGCTCCAGCATTAAAGTAGCCTAGTATTAACTTCTGTATTTGTATACATTAGTTTTACATTTTATAACACAGTGTGATGTTCCAAATGGTAGTGTGACACTTTTTGGAGAAGCAGAAAAATGCTCCGATGAGAGAGAATGAATTATTATACAGGAATAGGGAGCTAAAAGAGAAAAAAAAAAAACCCAAACACCAACCCACAACAGATTTCCTTTTGTGATTTTTGTTTTTTGTTTAGGTGTGTGAGGTTGGTTTGTTTGTTTGTTTTAGACTACATGATCATATTTGCTTTTTGCTATTTTCACTGTAGGCAAGCTACTTCAGTCTGCTTCAGATGAACTCTTCAATAACATAGGTATATCATCGACTTGCCACACTATAGTCTTCAGAGTTTTAATTAAAGACTGTAAAGCCCACTGAGCTCCTATCATGATTGGAGCTTCAGAGTTGTAAGGTGTTACTATCAATAAATGCTGACATTTTAATTTTCATGGTTTTATGGAAAAGTTGTCCTTATGTAACTTCAGGTATTATAATTGATGCACTTGTGAAAGCTATAGAGCCTGTAGGTTAAGCTGTTCTCATTAGACTGTATAGGCTGCAAGAAAATGACTGTAATGTTAGTTTCTTATGTCTTAGAAAAAAATTAAAGTCTTGAATTGCTTTTTTCCCTCTATCATGTAGATTACAATAAAGTTATTTTCTGTAGTAGCAATTATTGGATAGAGTGACCTTTACCAATTTATGACATTCATGTAGTGGAAGGGACATTTTTCCACTTGACCTTTATGTAATGTGTTGGCTTGTCCTGTAGCACCAAATGAGTTGCAATTGACAGAATTGATGGAACACTAACTTGACAGGAGCTTATTGTTTGGAAGAAGATATGTGGCGAAATGTGGAGCCTCTAGTAAATAACATAATAAAAGTTATTTGCCTGTCTTCCATCACTGGGGAACAACTTGCTTAAAAATGACTGCTGCCTAAATTGCAATTTGAACACCAATTAACTGAGATTCTAGCAAAACAGTAATCAAACAGTGATATTTCAGAGTAAAGTGTGTATTGTTTTAACTTTTTTCCTCTCTTTGTGTAATGGAACCAAGTAACAATGGTTTTCTATATTTTAACCTTGCTTCTTTCCCCTGTACTCTGCACTGGTGAGGCCACACCTAGAGTATTGTGTCCAGTTTTGGGCACCTCAATACAAGAGGGATATTAAGGTGCTGGAGCAAGCGCAGAGGAGGGCAGTGAAGTTGGTGAAAGGCCTGGAGAGCAAATCCTATGAGGGAGCTGGGACTGTTTAGTTTGAGGAAGTTAGTTAGAAGGCTAAGAGGAGACCTCACCACTCTCTACAGATATTTGAAAGGACATTTTAGAGAGGTTGGTGATGGTCTCTTCTCATAGGTGATTAGTGGCAGAACAAGGGGGAATATCTTTAAACTGCAACAGGGGAGGTTTAGACTGGACATTAGGAAAAAATTTTTCACAGAAGTAGTGGTCAGACAGTGGAATAGGCTTCCCAGGGAGGCAGTGGATTCACCATCCCTGGATGTGTTTAAGATAGATGCTGGGGAATATGGTGTAGGGGAGAACTTTGTAGAGTAGGGCTGATGGTTGTACTCGCTGATCCCAAGGGTCTTTTCCAACCTGAGCGATTCTATGATTCTTGTCTTAACATCTCTGTCCATAAAAAGAAGAGGAATAAAAGTCAAACAGTTTTTGGTATATGACGAAGACGACATGTCTCCCAAGGGGGTGGGAGAATGTGTGTGTGTATATGTAAATATTTACACACTCCACCCAAAGATGAATATATATATATATATATATATATATATATATATATATATATATGTATGAGTTCTTTGGTTATTTATGAATATATTAAAGAAATAATGGTCATATATAAATCTGGGAAGAAAGAAGTTCTGGCTGTAGGGAGGAATGGGGAGCTATGACCACAGGCTAGGATGAGGGTGGATAGTGTAGAGAGAGCTGCAAAAAGGGTCCAGACTGTCCCTGCCCCACTGCTCCTGCTGGGAAGCCCAGAGGTCAGCTGCTCTTCAGATCTGTCAAAATAAAGCAGGCAGAGGATTGTGCTTTTTGAGGAGAAATTTAAAAGCAAAGAACAGCAGTCAGTTATTTTGGGTGTCTTGTTATAATCCAGTATCTTTTTCTGCTCTGGTTGAGGGTTCTGATGCTTCCCATAAATAAAATAATTCCACTTACAAAATGGGTAAGACAAGGTAGTAGCAGAACCCAGGATCTATCTGAGCTATTCAAGTAATGAATTACCATGGCTTTTTAAAACTATTGAACAGCAGGATTGATAAAAGAGCAGCAAATGCCATCTGTCTGATCTACATATTTTACCACAGTTCTTCTCAAGCTGTCCAGTTGAGGTAAAGTAAAAAGGAGCTGAATGGGTGTGGGAGGGAAAGCAACTCAGCTATCTTCAGTTGCGTTTGCAGGAGGTATTTGGAAGGAAAAAAAAAACCCAAAAACTTTTATAGAGGTTGCTGATTAAACACCTTAATGTAATCCTTACTTGTTATTTCAAAGACAATCTGCTCAAACAATAGAAGAGGATGCTGCTGGACAGAGTCAAGGTAGGAGGCTGAATAGACATGTTATTTTGCTGTGGCAAACCAGGTGTTGTAGGTATACTGACATAGAGTGAAATTCATAGCAAGATTCATTACTGTAGCAAGACTATTTAATTGTAACTCATGAAGAAAGTAGAGATTAGTTATTGTGAAGCTCTATTCTAATGAGAACTTATTTTTTGCAGTGTTTGCATTTGTAGTTAACACATGCTATAGAAGATAGTAGGCTTTAATGTCTCTATTTTATGTGCTTGCAGGAGATGTGTAGAAAGCTCAGCTGCAGGGCTGGAAGCAGAACCTGTGTCTGGTGAGCTGCAATTCTGGGGCCTACAGCAGGATCACACTTAAAAAGATGTCCTGTCTTTTGTATGTGGGTCATATTAAAATCCCTCGTCCTTTCTGGAGCACCAGCTTTTCTGAACCCCTTCTGGAGAGTGTGGCAGCAGCCAAACCTCTCTCCCTGAAATTGGCTTCTAGCAGGTGCTCCTACCCTTGTCTCTACAGGCCAAGTCCCATCCAAGTCTCACTCTGCCCCCCCCTCTTCCCTCCTGGCTCCAATTCTCACCTGGCTCTCAGTCAACACAGGTACTGGTCTGGCAGCTTTGATTTCTGTCCTGAGGAGGCTCTGATGAGCAGGAGGAGAGGCTGCTGGAGACAGTGAAACTTCATGGGCACTGGAAGAAGGCAGTGAGCCTGTATTTAAAATTTTAAAGTCTCTTAGTGTGAAGCATGGAGACTAGTGAAGGTACCTTGACACTGCTGTGCTCCACTCAGGTTGGACATGTGAGAGGCTCTTCTGTGGATCTGCATGCTGGAGAAGGTCAGGCTGCTTGGCAGTGGTTGTTGGGTGGGCTCAGGTGTTCCTTTGTGAATGCAGTCCAGCCAGGCCTCTGACAGCATTTGGTCGTGGGTGGGATGTTTTCTCATTCGTAGCTGCTTTGCTGAAGGGGACCAAAGTAGAGTTAAAGGGCAGTGGAACTTGCCTAGAGAGCCTTTTGGTCTTCTCCCCACTGACCTCTGCTGACATTCTCCTGTGCAGCTCTGCCTGCTGTCCTGTGTGCTTGAGGGGTAATTCTTATATAGGAAAAACTTCCAGGAGCTCTGTGCTGGGCCAGTGGGGACAGTCACAGAGCTAGAATGAAAAGAATATCATAAATGTGAAAAAAGTAAAGTGTGTGTGTGTGTGAAAGGGAGGCAGGTAAGGGAACAGTGATATAAAAAAAAAAAAAAAAAAAAAAGACTCCAGGTTCTCCTATTGTTCACATAGAAAAGAGAAGCTGGGCTTTATCTGCTTCTGAAATTAGAAAATTAAGAGGAGACTCCAGGAAGCAGTAGTCTTTTTATAGGGAACAGAGCCCTGTAAGAGAACAAAAGGGCACTAACTTTTAAGAAAAGGTCAAATTATGAAAGGGATAATACAAGCTTTCTTATGCAAGAAGCAGTTCAGATTGTGTAATTACAGCAATACTTTTATCTGAAGATCTCACACAGGTGTTAATTAAGCTTAATGAGGCCCCTATGGAGCAGTTGTTACTATCTACATTTTTACAGATAGAGGACTTAGAAGCTGAAAGAAGTGGGGTTATTCGTCTGAGATCCTGTAATGCCAGCACTGTAGAATCGGTGCTTGGAAGAGAATATGCAGAGCGTGACTTGAAGCCACCTGGCGCAGCCATGGGCAGAACCCTTTCCATGAAACCGTGCTGTATATTCCTGCTGCTTGCTTCACCCCCCACCCCCGAATATGTAGGTATGTGTAGATGCATAATAACAACCTGTGGGCTAAGAAAAATTACTCTTCTTAGATGGGCTGTCTTGATTATGCCTGTAACTACTCCTGCTATTTTTCTTTTATTTTTTTTTCTAATGCTATGCTTAAGATTTGCAGGTTCCTGTGGTATTTTGGTTAGCATTCAGTGTTTTGAGAGCCTTATGGGAACCAACAATAAGGAAAATTTACTTATGCTGGTGAGATTTTGTATGTTAATTCCTTTCATGTGTTCGTGTCAGTCTTTCCAGTGCAAAGCAGATGGATAGATTGTTTTGTGAGGTCCCTACAGGGAAATCAAACAACTTCTAATTGTTGTTTTCTTCCTATAATACTCTTGAGCTGTTAATTCCATAAGAAATTCTGTTGAAAGTACTGGTGGATGGATGAGGATGGGGAAACAGAATTATTAGATACTCTCACAATGCTTTGTTTGTAGGATGTTGGACTTTTGAGCGAGTCATCCAAGCTTTTTGTCTGTTTTGTCTGTACACTGCCCCACACAGTGTAGATGGTTGACTGCCTTGTATGTAGTTGTTTTGTTCTTTTTCCCAGCAGTGGAATTTGGGCAGCTCCAAGACTAAGCTTGTCAAAATTGCCACTGTCATCATGTCTGGAAGCCTCTGTAATGGGTTGAATGGGGTGAGTGCATTGACTCGACCACTACCATGATGTGTCGGTATAGATCTGATTTAGAGAGGTGGTGCCCCTGAGTTGCCAGCTCTGTTTGCACCCTGTTGTCCTACTGTATGGTCTGGGTCAATTATAAATGTTGGTGGTGTGGTGGAGATCTCCATGTTTCAAGGCTTTGTTCCTCACATGCAGAACACACAGCTACTATTTCAAGGGAAGTGTGTTATATCTGTTCATCTTCCGTAACAGAGACTTGCAGGCCATGAAAGGGGAAATAGCTCAGCAAACCAAAGCAATTTTTGGAGTAAGAACCTGCTGAGCTGTTGTTTGTGGTTTTTGGTTTTGTGGGTTTTTTTTTTTGTTTGTTTGTTTTATTTATTTTTTGTTTGTTTTTTGTTTTTTTGTTTCTTAATTTTTAGTTGGGTCTAAATGAACAGCAGTCTGTAAAAAGCATATCAGTTCCAGTATGGAGTCATTATCTGAGAGGGATACTTGGGACCTTTGTTTGCTGGTAGGCACCTGATCTATGCTACTTGTGAAAACATGATTGCTCAGCAACATAATGTGTAAAAATCTGATTTGGAAGACTTAAAAAAAAATTAAAGCTAAAGACTGCTTGGAGCAGTGTGTATGTATCCCTTGGATTTCTGTGCCTGTTAAGGGAAGGTCTTATTTTCATAAGATAGAACAGTTCACAGCAGTAAGTAGGTAGTGTGAGGGCTGTAACACATGTGTGGAGTGGGAGAAGCCTTTGTTTCAGGGCAGTGCTTTGGCGGAAGGTGGTGACTTCAGTGCAATATGTTACACTGCTGCGAAGCTGCTGACATGAAGTACAACATGGTAGCAGAGGAAGTGCCACCTCTGAGCTTATTGCAGTGAGATGCAGCTTTGTTTTAGTCAGCTTGAGAAACTGTTTCTGTAGAGAAGTTTACTTTGCATGGTGCTCTGAACCCCACAGACTTTATGATTTTTTTTTTTTTAAATTTTTTTTTTTTTACACAATTTGGTGCCATTTTGAGAATGTCAGGAGATATCGAATGTTTTAAAATTGGGAATCAATTGGACAAAGGGTGCTTGAGGAAAAAAAAAAAAAAAAAAAAAAGTTTTTTACAGCTTTTACATTTGATTTTTTTTTTTTTCCTTCCAGAGTTGCAAGATTCAACTACAGTCACTGTCCAAAATTATTTAAATTGGTTTATGTTTACCCCATGTATGCTTTGGTACAGAAAGCAGTGTTCAAGATGGTAGTTAGGAAACAGACAAGAGCTCAGTATTTGTATATGTAAGCCACATAAGCTGTGCGTGTAGGTCAAATAGCTAAAAACCTTTCTTTTGTAATTTTTTGTGTGCCTGTGGCCCACCAAAAGTAAACTTTGTTCTAACCTTTGTTCACAGTCTGGAGTGTGGTGAGGGAAAATGGAGTTTTGATGGAGGCCTCTATGTAAATCTGGCAGTGTAATCTGAAGTCCTGCAGAAATCCAGGAGGAACCCAAATCACTTTCAGGAAGGAAAGGAGACTGAAGAAGCAGTCGCTAGTTGAGGTTGAGGGTATAGAAAGGGAAGAGGATGAAGGGGCAGAGAAACGGAGTGGGGAGAAACTGGGGTTTAAGGGTGCCTGTGAGTTACTGAGGAGAGGGAATTGGTTTGTGAGGCCAAGTTCAAAGGGAAGGGCAGGAAATAAGTCACCAGATATTAACAGTCAGCAAATATTTTGTGTTTAAATTATTTCCTTTGCCATTGAATTCAGACTCCTTGAGCCTGGTGGAAATTAGTGGATCAGACTAGACATAAAGAAGACATTTTTTATGATGTGAGTGGTGAAACAGTGGGACAGGTTTCCTGGAGAGGTGGTATATGCTCCATCCCTGGAAACGTTGGATGGGGCTCTGAGCAGCCTGATCTAGTTGAAGATGTCCCTGCTCACTGCAGAAGGGTTGGACTAGATGACCTTTAAAGGTCCCTTCCAACCCACACCATTCTATGATTCTAATAAATTTTTAAAATCTGTGAATTGATTTTGACTTACAGCAGACAAAATAGACTGAGAACAAATTAAAAATGTTGTAAAGGGTTCTCTCTTACCGCTTGCTTTCTTAGAATGTGGGCTTTTCTGGATGAAGATGAACAGTGTAACTTCTGGGTGCTATAACAGTGATGGATGGTGGAAATTGGAAATGTGGCTAGTCTGAACTAAGCTAGCATCTTTGTTAGTTTTTAGACAGTTTTTGGTTTTGCATCTGCAGATCCAGAGTGCTTGGGAAGGGTATCAGCTTAATTTGAGGGTAAAGTTTTAATTCTTGAACAGCGCTGGGGATAGGGAAGGAACAATGAAAGAGGAAGTCATTCATATATACATATATATATATATATTTGAGATTATGTAGACTACTAAATGTGAGAGTGGAGACCTGCATTATGAGAAAACATTGAGAACTATTGTGGGAACTCATGAAGGGGAATGCAGTGAGCAAGAGAGGAAGAAAAAAGATTTTCTTTATCCAAAAGCAAAATTCTGACATTCAGGTAGTAATCCATAGTGAATGGATGTATTGTTTTCAGTTCATCTACCACACAGAGACTTCCTTTATCTTCTTGCTCCCCTTCTGTTTCTAGAGCAAAGCTTCAAGTTTTCTTACAATTCTCTGCTGCAGTTTTCAGAGCAATTGATTTGGGGTTATGTGCACATGTTTATAATATCTTCATAGTTCTTTGTGTGAAATATCCATTCTATAAGAAAGAATATTTGATACCTTTTTATCAGCTTGCCTTTCCACAGAAATAAGATGATATTGTCTAATTGCGCTTTGGTTTTTGTAGTTCTCATCTATAGCAGGTGGTTTAAACAGAACTGCAAGCTGATTTCTTCACGTATTATAGTCCTTCAGGGAACACTGCACAATTTAATATGTGCCACATTGAAAGAAAATAGATTTTAAAAACTTCAACTTAAAGGAACTCTGCACCTATCTCTATTGGTGCTTCATAGCCTATGCTTCATGCTGCTTTGTGCATTTTTACAGCATGGCTTTTAAAAGTATGAAGATAAACCTTTGCGGAACACATTATTTATATTAGCTTTGGACTTCTATCACAAAAAATAAAAAATTAAAATCTTTCAAACAGTATGCTTTAGGATAGTATTCTCAATATATTCAGGTTAGGCAGTAACAAAGGAACCTTTTCTTTGTTTGACAGCTGGAACAAAGCACTTTAGATTCACAATATGTGCTTAAATAGAGGCTGGTACAAAAAAATCTCAACATAATCTGACTGTGTCTTTAGTCATAAAATCCTTGATATAAAATCCCAGATATAGTCCATCAGATTTTTAAATTTCTTGTTATTTAGGACTTGCTTTATAAAAAGGACTGGTATCTCAAAATATAATGCAATTAGTGGTAGAGTATTGCATTGTTTCACCGTTAATCTACTGGCCTGTCTTCTAGTCAACCTCTGGCATTTATTCAGAAGCAGTGAAGAAAGGCAGATGTTAGCTTAGAGATACCTGGAGCAAAGAAAGGGACATAGTGAACTGTGACTGAACTGTCCTCAGTTGACATTAATATGTAGCTGACGGTTGTTCATGTATATGAACTGTGCTGATTGGAAACCTTTACCTTTACCAAAGCTCTTCCTCTACCATCTCCAATGAAAGAAGGCGCTGTACTGCAAGCCAAGGAGCTTTGCACTGATTTCTGCTAGCTACCTTGTCTTGAGGGATCTTTTTAAGAGTAGAATTTAATTCAGAATAGGGATCTATGCCATTGTGCTGCATAGCCTTTTTAAAAAATGCACATTCAGCCTGGAATCAGGGATACGTGTTTTTCTTCTGTACAATTTCATATGTAGTGACAGTACTGTCAGCACTGCTTACAAAAGAATGTTGATATCAAATAAAGTGCACTAGCAATCAGCTTGTTTTTTCGTTTAATGTATCTTTTGATGTTATTGTAAATTATTTTTACCGTAAAGTCATACTGGAAATGTAGGCATCTCGGTGATTTCATTGGAAATTTGATGTTTACAAAAGAATATGAAAGACAAACAGTCAACAGGGCACAGATTATTTTGTATTGTGACTTGACTAAAACAGAAATGATGTCTCCAAAAATGCCTATGCATTAAAACCCTTGTGCTGTTTGAAAGAATGTACAAATGCATCAAATCTGACATAAGGTCTATGTGGGATAGACACTATAGAACTGTACCTTTGTTTTAGTGCACTTAGAGATGAGTAAGGGGTTGTCACAAACAGAAAACCATCCACTATTTCAGCAACTGTTATGCATGTCAGGCATTTGAAAAAAAAGTAATTTACTCCAGCATTTAGAAGATTATGGAAGTGGCTAGTTTTTGCTGCAATGTAAAATACTTATAAAGCTCCTACTATGAAAAACGTTGCTGTTCAAAATACTGTAAAAATGTTTTTCAGAAGTATCAGATTAAAAGCAGTGGAGATTAAGATGCTTCTGGTATACTGGAAGTATTGTGCATCATTTTCACCCCTACTATGTGTCTGATGCTTTGTTCTCTCCATTTGTCTCTTTGCCTGTCATTTGCTTTGTTGATTGTAAATTTATTGGAGTAGGAATTTTTTTTTTCCTGTTGTCCAAGCCTAGTACAATTAGGTTCTAGCCTCCATTGGAGGCTCCTCTGTGAGATGATAGCAGCAAATAATAACTACTTTGCTTGCAGGATAGTCATGTTACAGGAAATTGTGATGTATGTTTATCCAGATAATCCTGATGTGCCTTAAGCTCAGCTCAGAAAGAACAACTGTGAGGATAGTTCAGCCTACATTGCAGGTGATGACGAGAAAGAAATATGAAAAACCAAGATTTTTCTAATGCTGGCCAAGTAATTTAAGAGATTATTCACCCGGGTCAGGACTTAGACATTTTGTGCTGGGCTCTCGCCCCCCTCCTTTCCTAGAGGCATGCTGGAAGAACTTTTCTGGCTTTGGGGCTTCTTGCTCTCTTCTTCCTGCTGATATTGAAAGTGACTCTACCTATATGCTCAGAAAACCTGCTGAGTCCTACAGCTTGTGCCCAAATCACTGCTTCATTTAATTTATTACTAAGAGACAGAGAACATGTTACAGATCTGAGTGACAATCTGTCAGCAGTGTTGCTGCTATGGATGCCCTATGAAATAGGGGGACTGGTCAAATTTTAGGCTGAAAGTACATCAGGCTTTTAGTAGCACCCTTCTGGGAAGAAGTTTCATATACAGCATAGATTTTTCAGTGTTAAGATGTAAACTGTAGTTGGGAAACTTGGTGTTGTGCTTTGGAGGAAGCATCTGTGAAACTTCTGAGAGTTTATCTTTTTGTTCAAAGCCTAAATGAATGCTCTTAAACTCAATATGAGTTCGAGGGGAGGGAAAAATCAATATCTGCCAATGTGTCAAGCTTCTTTTTATAAGTAGTGTAACAGCTGAAATGTGTTCTTGTATTTTTTTAAAGCTTTCAGACTTCCTAACTCCGCTGCAACACTGACATTCAGTACATTAAATTCTGAAATGTTATATATGTTTTAAGGAGGCAGCATTTTCCTGGCTTGTAACTGGTATGGATTGATGGGAGGGAAATGCAGAGCTTGCTGGGAGGCAGAGAGCCTGCTTGTAAGAAATCCTTCAGACGCTGTTCTCCATTGCTTCCCTCGCAGGGGCTGTTTTGAGTACCAGGATTCCTTCACTTTCCTCCCCCATCCAATTTATGCATACTGGAGTCTAATTGCATTGAAGGAAAAAGGAGTGGGGAGACAGTAGACAGTTGTTGCTGCCTGCAGCAGGGGAAGCTTGTGGCATCGGACCTGACACCAGGTCATTGCTGTGTGTTTTGGCTACACTGCCTCGAGTCTGGCTGGGAATTCAGGAGATGTATTCTCCTGTACTCTTCAGGTTACTAGTCTTTTAACTTTAAATAGCATCAGAATTGGAAGCAAACATCAATCTAGCATCTCAGTAGGGTAAAGAAGGAATTAGAAGAGTTTGTCATCTGTACTAAGAGTGCCAAATAACAGGAACACACATAAAATAAAGAATTATGGAGTTGTAGCACACTCTACAGGTTTTGAACCTTCTGATTCTAAAGGGTGTTCAGCAGCCAGGTGTTTTGCTCAGCTGTTCCTCAAGGTAGTCTTGATAGTTCAGGAACACAGCTGGAATGCTGAATTTCACAAAGTTGCCTTTTTGATTGGAATGGAAAAAAATTAAGTGGTGGATGTGGTGGTTTAGGCCCTGCCGGGACCAGAGACCACGTTGCCATTGTCCCTCCCCCACCCTTGGACTGAGTAGGGCACAAACCCCGGTGTTGAAATAAAGAGAAATTTAATACAACAGTGTAATAAGCAATCTGAACAACAATAATATCAATAATAACAATAAACAGTAATTACAGTAAACAAGGCAAAAGATATACAGAGAAATACCTCAGTGAACACATCCAGCCTGCTGCGCGTGCTTCCCGCGACCAAAGCCCCCAAGGAAAGCTTCCTGCGCTCCGCGCAGGACCTGACGTCGGCATGGTGTGAATAACCCGGCTAGAGATCCTTTCTCCCTGCTGGGGAAACTTAACCCTGTCCTAGCTGAACGAGGACAGCAGATAAGGGGCTAATTTATTTGTGTTTTGCTCTAGCCTTTTATGAACTGAACATGAACATTTGACTGTGGGTACACAAGGGGTTATAGCCTTGTCTGGAAAGCTTTAACCTCTGCTTACTGGCCTTTCAGGAGCTAGACTGCTGGAAGTATTCCAAGGACCCTGGCCCAAATAGCATTTTAGTTCAGATTAGGTGTGCAAGCCTTTGAAGGGAATCTCCCATTTACCATGATTTTCTTTGCATTGTATCGCAGTCTTGGAGTGCATGGACTGGTTTTCTTTCAGGTGGAACAAAGTCTGAGGATGTGCTCTAGAGATGTACCCAAGGGTCTCCAACTACAAACTGGCCTTCAGTCCATGCAACTATGCTAAACCTGGTCTGAAATAAGACCTTCTGAACTGCAGATGTTGGGGCCTCAGTACTGAACTGTTTGGGTCTATAGATGTGTTCCGTTTAGTTCCCGTAGTCAGTAGGATAGTCATAGCTCTGGGGTACAGCTGCTGCTCCTGTCGCTTCAGTGAGCTCTTCCAGTGTCAGTCCCCAGCCCCATGCCTTTATGGAGTCAGACTTGCCTGGGTGTGCTCTTTGATTCTGCACTGGGTTTATTTTGCTGGTTTCCATATGCAGGGATGAATGGAAGGTAGAAAAGGTTTTGCTCTGTACTAGTGACCAGACAGCACATGATAAAGGTTAGCTGCTTGTGGTGGTTTGACCTTGGCTAAATGCCAGGTACCCACCAAGTTGCTCTATCACTTCCCCCATTTTCCCCTTGTTTTCTCAACAGGGCAAAGAGGGGAAAGAAAATAAGATAGACCAACCCTTGTGGGTAAAACAAAAGCAGTTTTAATATAAGTGAAGTAAAGGTCCGCACGCAGAAGCAAAAAAAGAAAACAGATTTATTCTCTACTTCCTGTGAACAGGCGATGTGGGGCCTTCTCAGGAAGCAGGGCTCTGATACACGTAGTGCTTGCCTCGGAGGACCAAGGGTGACCCCACCCCCTTCCTCCTTTCTCCCAGCTTTATACTGAGCAGACGTCATATGGTCTGGAATATCCCTTTGGTCCGTTCGGGTCAGCTGTCCTGGCTGTGTCCCCTCCCAAGATCTTGCCCACCCCGTCCCACTGGGGGAAATATCAGAAAGAGCCTTGGTGCTGTGTAAGCACTGCTCAGCAGTAGCCACAACACCAGGGTGCTATCAACACCCTGCCAGCTCCCAGCATAAAACACAGCACCGTGAGGGCTGCTGTAGGGGAAAACCAGCTCAGCCAGACCCAGTACACTGTTCAAATATCCAAATGTAGTCTTAACCTCCCTTTTAAGCATATTGACTGTGTTAGAACTTGCAAGGAATTAAATATCTTGTGTGTATCTTTTTGGTACTGTGAAATGGTTAATTATTTTATCCTTAAATTAAGAGCACACCCATATTCCAGTTGCTTGTAATACCTTCAGTTTTCACCACAGTATATGTCCTTACATGTCATATTCGGATATTGGTCTTCATGTTCTCCTGCAAGTAGTTTTGTAGGAGCGAATGCTAGTAATCGGGCTGTAGATACCTTGATTATTACTCCGTTCTCCAGCTTCATTTCAGTCACGTATTCAAGCTCAGCATTAGACTCCTCACTTTCTAGCCTTTGTAGCACGGCTTTAGCTAATATAAGTCCCTCAGTCCTGGAAAATGAGTAGTGCAATTTGAACATGATGACGCTTAAGTTATTAATGTGAAAGGAAAGTGAAGAAGGAATGTTTTGTTTTATTTAGAGTGGGAAAAAAAAGAAATCAAACACCTAATAAGATCATCAGATTTTACTTTTAAGATTACCAAATGGGATAGGTGTTTAAAAAATTCATAATTCCATTTTGAAATTCTCTGTTATAGTATATTTTGGAGACCAAAAGGATAGACGGCCTGAGAAAAGAGAAGTTTCTGGTGGATAGATGTCTACATGGTGGTGACTTTTTTTTTTTTTTTTTTTTTTTTTTTTTTTTAATTCCTTTTTCCCTCGTATCGGTGAAGTGATGTAGGAGTAGTGTCTTGCTCAGGAAGTATTTCAGCTGACAGACCTTAGAGGCTCAGGAACAGTATCAAGGTAAATCGGCACTTTGTACCCTGGTTCTTTGCCTCCTCTCTAAAGGCCTGCTACTGTGTGTGGTTGGAGACAGGCTGCTAGAGGGCTCTTCGGATCTGAACCTGGGACTTCTTTAGTTCTTACAAAATAGGTAACTATCCTTGATGCTGAGTATACAAAACCCCTTCAGTCATCTTGGAAGCTTCAAGTTTTTCAGAAAGTGAATGCTGGGGAGGTTACCTGGCTCTGGAATTATCTAGCAAGTAAGAAAAAGATTTTTAGGGCTGCAGTGTATGATTTACGCATGTAAACCCTACACAGATCCTGGTTTAGATCTTTCACATTTTAGGGGGAAGGGAGGGAAAGAGGGGAAGGGGTTTGTTTACAGGATTTGTGGGGCAGGATCAAATGGCCTTCTTTAGTTGAATTAGCTGAAGAAACAGTTTCTTAATGTCCAGCAATTTGTAAAATAGCACAATTGATCAGCAAAGAACAGACATAAATAAATGTAAATATGTGTAGTATGTGGCAAATAAAGTTCTACCCTTACTGTGATGATTTTCTTAAATTATGATAAATAGTTCTGATAAAGTGGAATAAAACCAGTATCAGAATATGAAAAAATTAGAGAAAGAGACAAATGTTCTCATATGGTCAGTTAAAAATCTTGAAAATTGTTTCCTTTGCTCAAGCTGTTACAAAACACGATGTTTGGAGACAATGCAGTTCTCTGACTGCTGTCTGTTTAATCGAGTACAGCAGTTAGCATCTTCCAGGCCTCTACTCTGGCTCGGCTTTAAATTGAGTGGGGTGTCTGAAGTGCACCAAGTGGTAACAGATTGAGATGGAGGGTAATTTAAGGGTTAATTTTTGTTGTTTGCACTGTAGTAGAAGCTTTGTCTAGGTATCAGTAGGACTGCTGCAAGGCAGCAAGCTAGCAACAGAATACAGTGAAATAAAAGGCTGGTAAAGAGAATTGAGCCTTATTCGAAATGCTTTTCTATAAAACAGTATGTATTGGATACACTGAAGTTCCTTCATTTAAGAACCTCATCAAATGGGGGATTGCTTTTTGCATGTAAGCTGTGTGTTAAATAATTTATTTTGAGGTAAAGTACGGGACAGAACAACTAAGTATTAAGCCTTTGCATGGGATGGAGGTGTCTGTGTGTGGTTTCTTTCAGTGTCTCGACCCATTGGTGAGCTCTGGGGTTCTGTGAAGGTCTTTTCTGTGTTGGAATAACATGCTTAAAAGTCTAAAATGAAGGCAAAAGAAAGGGATGTCTTTGAATCTGATGGCTTATGAATAGCAAAGGCCTTCTGTGTCTGCTTCTTGGCTGAAAAATCCTAGAAAATATGGTGGGAAGGGATCTCAGGAGAACACAATTGATCTTCCTGGCCTTGACCTTAAAAACTATGCCAGAGCTATTCCTGAGAGATGTTTGTCTGACCTGCAAACCAGCACTGCCAGAGATTTCCTGTCTGTCCCAAGCACTTCATTTTAGTGCTTTACTATATATGTTTTTCCTCATCTCCTTTGCTGCAACTCAGGTTTGTTACCAAGGACTCAAATTCTGAGGAGAGGTGAAGAGCATTGTATTACTGCTTTCTTTGCAGCTTCCTGGTGCCTAATAATACTGGAAGTTACTCCTCTCAAGTCTTTACCTCCACTAGACTGAAGAACCCTTATTGCCCTCTTTCACATGTCCTATTTGCTAGACTTCTGACTGTTTCCATTACTTCTGCTTGATCCAGATCTCTCTTAAGCTGCAGTGCTGAAAGCTGAACTGAGATGAGCTGATTTGCATGGTTTCCTGCTCAGCAGCTGGCACTGAGGTGCCCTGATCTCTCCATGCAGCTTGTTCAAGCTGAGGGGTCTCAGTGTTCAGCTAAGTTGTACTGGAGTCAATCTTGAGACGTAACCCCTAACTGCAATGCTGAAAGGATTAAAAAAAAATAAAATCTAGTGCTGAGAGATAACAAGGGGATATGGCCATCAATAGTACTTATAAAATGCCAGTGGAACAACTTATTTAGAAATGTCTTTTAGTAGAAACTAATTGAATACTGTGTAGACTGGGATGTATAAAGCAGGATGCAGCCAAGAATTAGAGAGACTGAATTGGCATGTGAATTCCCTCATGTATTTTCCTTCCCAAAAATAGCCCGTTTCTAGAGCCAGGATGGGTAGAACGATGAAACAACTGGACAGACAAACACAGCGTGAGCATGCACGATTATGTTGAAGAACAATGCCAATGTTGTTAAACAGCTGTAGAGAGTTGCCACAACTCCCACTGGAGTAACACAGGAAACCCAATGGTGAATGGTTTGAGTAAAAGGATGTGTTCCCACATGTTTAGGATTCAGTGGTCATTGGTCACAATCCAACCCTTACTTTTCTGTTTGTAACAGTGATATTTTTGATGGCTGTGTTTGAAATTCCACATGAGATGCGAATATTGATATGTTTTCTGGTCAAAGTGTGGGCTTGGGAATCTCATCTGGGTCCAAATTCCAGTTTCCTCATGGTGATAGGGATAGGACCAATCTGTTCAGTTGTGGTCCCTGAGAAACATGTGGCAAATGTGGTTCATGTCCACTGCTGAAAAGGTGTTTCTCCTTTGCAGGAAGAGTATGCATATGTGTTTTGTGGTTGCTGGGGCAAGACCTGGACCCTGCGTTAACTCAGATGGTGATCATTTCAGCTAGAGCCTTTTGGTAGTGTTTTGCACCATAATAATAATAACAACAACATGAGCTGAACTACCCTGGAGCAGTCTGCTGGTCCAGGGAGAAGATCTAGTCTCATTAGTATGTCCTGTGTCTTTGTTCCACCCTATCAGCACAAGAGCAGGAGGGAGATCAATATTAATCATAGATTATTGTAAAAAATGGATCATTTCACTAAACCAGAAAATGTAAACAACCCGTCTTCTTAAAACCCCTTTTAGGATAAAGAAAGAAAATAAGCAGTATAAAGCATGCACAGATGGATGTTATTCTGATAGTAACATGTTGTATTGAAAATGTTAGAAGGGAAGGAATGCTAATCATGCAAAATTGTAGGCAGCGAGGTCATGAGGAAAGTACTGAACTGTAAAGGTTTTCCATTTGTGAGCTAGCTCAAAACTCTCTGATTTGACTAATGTATCATCAAAGGTGTTCTGGCTTGGACCAGCCAGGCTTGTTATCTGTCATGTATGTAATTTTCCTAGTGTACTGGCACTATAGAAAATAGAAAATATATGTACCAGAAATAATAATTTATAATTGGAACTATGTTCCTTTGTTTTCTATATGAGGAAAGAAAACAAAGTAAAAACCAAGTTATACAGAGAAATATTTGCTCTAAGACATTTATAGTTATGATAGTCAAAGAACTCTCTTGAGGACCACTGTTATTTTTATTTAAAATTGAAAGTAAATCTTTTTGTTGGATGATAAAGTAAGCATAAATCAGGTGAGCCTGGTGTAAAAGAATTAATTGCTATAATTGCAAGTGCATTTTCTCCTGAACTGTATTGCTGAAATATCATACATGATTCTTCAGTTTTTGTCCTAATAACAATGCAATTTTTTAAAAGATCAGACTTTAAATGTATAACTACTATCTAAGATGGTTTTAAAACTGGAGCAATGAAGAATAGGAGTTTTCTTAGAATTGAATTCAGAGCTGTTACTCTAGGAAAAGAGCACAGATGATAACTTTGAGCCAATTCTTTGGAGCCTTACCAAATTAAAACTCTGTGAAAGTGCTGGGAAGCCTGCAGTTTTGTCCTTGTCATAGAAGAAAGTAGCTTAGCATCCTGGTTATCTGATGTTTTCCATTGTAGTCTTAGTAATTCATCCTTGAGCAAAACAGACCAATGTATTTTATCAAAAGGGGAAGAATCATCTGTGAGGTGGATTTTATTTTTTGTTGATCGACCTTTTTTTTTTCAGGTAAAATGGAAACTTTTTGTCACTGTTATGTAATATATATATATATATTTTTAATATTTGATTTCTAGCTGATAAATTTAGATGCAAACTGGAAGAACTGGAGAAAGAGAAAAATTCTTTAAAATTTCAGCTTCCTTCAAGGCATCCTTCAATTAGCAGTTTTTTGGATAGATTCATTACCCAAGTTCAAGCAGCATTGCGCTGGGCTGCTGATCATCGGTAAGTTTGTGATTCCTTAATACGTAAAATGATGCTTTTGTTTTTCTCAAAACATGGAATATAATTGATAAATTATATTAATGAAGAGATTTAAGGACCTTCTGACATATCAATATGGAGCTTGTTTATGAAAATCCCCCCTGCCCCCCCCTTCTTTTTCTTTTTACAATTCTTTCAGAATTTTCCTGAAAAAACATTGATCATTATGAACTTGTGAAGTAAATAGATCTTTTTTTCACTGATGTTGAGTGGGAATAGGATTAAATCCTTGACACGGCAGCTTGAGCATACAACAGCAAGGCAGCTTGAGTAACGGTTCCCCGTGGAGTTAATTCTGGTGCTCCTTTTCAGGCAATGAAAGGATATTTAAATATAAAGAAAAAACAGATTCTTTTCTGATATGCATAGAGCTTTGGGATCTTCCTTTTATGCATCACTTGTTAGGTGGCAGTAATGTGCTCAGCACTGAACAAAGTCACAAAAATAAATTCTCAGCCTTCTCTTGAAGGGATAACTACTTCAAAGATTGGGGGAATGTGAGATGTGTTGGATGACCCAAGGGAGGTAGTTAACTTGGGTTGAAAAAGTTGTGTCGCTTTTTCTAGGTCTTTCTTCAGCTATGCTACTGGTTACTGTTGTTAAAGTAAGAGGATTCTTCATAAATATTGGAAGCTATTCTCAAATGCAGTAGCACAAATGAAAGAAGAAAATATTTTTGTTTTCTGCCAGCTTGTGTGTATATAAAGGCTGCAGTATACTAGTCAATGCATTTGGTTGTGATCTTTGATATACATGAAAATTAGATAAAATCAGTACAGATAACAGAATTTTATGGCAAAAGTTGAGACTTTTAAGGGTATTTTTAGCCTCTCTTTATAGCATTTAGTAATGAAGAGGTTTAAATCAAACTGCACTTCCTCAGAGCTGTTTCCTTCTACTTTCTGAGGCCCTAAGAAGCTGTTTTACCATTCCTTAAAAATTTGGATGCAACATTTTGTATTTTGTCATTAAGACATGTTTCCTCTATGCGACAACTTGTAATAATGATTTTGGCTTTAGAGGTGGTGTTCTCTTCAGTGTCATAGAAATTGAGTCAGAGAAGCATCCTTGAAACCTATAGTCTTGCTTATTTTTTCCTATATAATGTATACATTATATATATTTAGATGAAATATCTATCATATATATAATTTATGAAAGTGTTCCTGTTCTTTGGATGATTATATCTGTAACTCTTCTCTTTGCACAGGTCTGAGAGCAGTGCCATTCTTCAGGGTCAGATGAATACCCTCTTCACTTTTGTCTTGTGCACACTCCTTTCATTGCGCTTGAGTTTGACTGTTGCTGTGACACCCTTTCTTTTTCTTGCTTGATTCTTGTAGCCTTTCACACCACTTTGTCTGTAGTCTGATTCTTTTGCTGATGCAGCAAGGGTACACTATGTTTTCAGTAGGGGTGTTTAAAATTTTTCTGTTCCAACAGTATTTTTAGATAGTACAGGGTGGAAGACAAGACCCCTTCTTCAAGGAAAATTTGTAGGCTTCAGTTTTAATTTAAATTTTGAATTGGAAAAACCCCCAATATACCATTCACCTGGAAAATTAAAAAGATGATCAGACTAACCCCAGATGACCAGATCAATGCAGTTTTACTGTAGTTAAGCCAGTCTCATCTTTTTGCAGATAAAGAATGTTTTAAATAAAAAGTGTGTATGTCAGGTTGTTCATTTAATATGCAAGACTGAAATTCATGCCCCGTTTTTGTTTTACTTGATTAAATCATGAGA
Source organism: Athene cunicularia (assembly GCF_003259725.1). Lineage (NCBI taxonomy): Eukaryota > Metazoa > Chordata > Aves > Strigiformes > Strigidae > Athene > Athene cunicularia. Next base: position 80,629,152 of record NW_020799097.1, read on the forward strand.
TGAGTTTTTAGGTGAATGCATTCTGTATTGACACAGGATATTGGAGACAGGTTTGGTTATATTTAGCTTAGGAACAGTACTGCGTTGATGCAATCACCGAGGTTTGGTGAGATCAGAGAGATTTTGTTTCTGTTTCCTCATTATAGATAGGCAGATGTATATGGGATTTCCAAGGTGGTTCTGAGAATAGCCTATGTTTGTGGTGGAATGTTTCCTAAATTTTGACCAGTAACTCAGAAATTTCTATTGCATACTGCTCTTGGAAAGATGCAGCCCTTACTAAAAGAAGGCGGCTTCAGAACTGCTGGGAAGTGTGGTTAGGTGGAGCCACAGCAATCAATAATGATCATAGGGCACATACACAATGATGACCTAGCACCTCATAATACAGGTGTCTCTTTGATCTATTTTGTTATTACAGAATACAGTTATACTCTCATTATGTCTATTTTGTTTAAGTATTAATTCAATTTATTTTAGTGCCAGGGTTTTCTTCAACCATAGAGAAGAGAGTTAAGCATGCATTGTCTTCTGATACTCCTGCAAAAGAGATAGGAACCCCTTGTCCTACACACTTGTTAAACAACTGTGCATGGAGATCATCACTGTGTGATTAATCATGCTTAAACCAGACTTGTGATGCATGGTTTGTATGTGGCATGGATGTATTTGCTTTTCAATATTATGATGGGGAATCATGCTTCAAAAACATTCTTTATTTGAGACAGATTATTTTTTAAAACAAGATGCTGAAATGCATCTGCACAAACCTTTGTCTCTAGAGACAAGAGTGTGAAATCCACACACTTGTCTCTAGAGATGAATACAAGTGCAATTGGTCTTGCAAGTGTGCGTGCCCTTATGCACAAAATAATTTGTGTTGTTTGCAAGTGCGTTTTGAGAGGCTGGTTATAGACTTGACACTTAATGTAATGCACTTGATTGCCTTGGGGTCCAATCGTTCAAAGACTTACAGCTGAGGGTTGTACTGACCATTGTGAGGAATCCCACTGCCTGTGATTTTGAAGGAACTCGCTGTGCAAGAGAGAAGTAAATTTGGCATCATGGAGCAAACACTCCAGATGATCTCTAATGTAGTCTCCAAAAGCTGACAGAAGCTGCAAAAACGGCTTTGGCAAGTTTCTAAACTTCTGTCTAAGAGATTTTTCTCTGTATTGATAGAAATTACATGCCTTAGTTTTGTCTCTTTCAAGGCAGTGATGGATAAATTTCTGAAATATGAAAAAGCTGGGGGAAGCCTGAAGCTATACAAGTTTTCCTTTTTCCTTCTTCAGCATGTTGTAAAAACAGTGTAAATGTTTGAGATAATAAAAGAAGTTATGCCAAGGAAAAATCTCTTGTTCTCTAACTCTATCCATTTAAGATGTAATCATTCTGGTGATGGAATGTTATGACTCTGATGGTAACATATAGCATTCTGATCTATTTAATCTTTGACATGTCAATACTCAGTGATAACGCTGATTTTTAGCTTTTTTTATTTTTTTCAAAGGATTAGACATGAAGAAGCACAGCATTGGCATGAAAACGACCACAGACTTTTGAGATCTGCTTACCAGGAGAGGATGCAGGTTTCAGCCACAAAACGAAACCAACTTTTTCAAGAAAAAAAATGGTTACAGGTAACAGGACTACAAAGTTGTCTATAAGAACCAGTGCTGTGTGGGGAAAAGCTTGTAAGCCATCACACAGAATTAAATAAATTTATTGTAATAGTAAATTTGCTTCTGTGCAGCAATTAGAGCCTTGGCTGTAGTCCAGTTGATAATCTAAGTGATGATTGGAGATGGCAGCCCCAGGAGTTGTGTTAATCTCATTATGGAGAAGCAGAACTGGAAGGCTCGGTGGCTTGTGTGCGTGCTTTAACCTTCCTCATTATCTTTTAAAGTGTACTCTTTATGTTCTAATTTGCCATTATAATATTTCACTAATCTTCAGAAGTTTTTGTTCAAAGACAAAAAGTTTTATCAATTTCTGTTTAGAATTGACTATAAATACAAGATTTACCAGCTTTTGTTCCTGAAAGATGATTGATGCATTTCATAAGGATGAAGGAATCATCTTGGAGCAGTCAGCATTTGCCAACAATAACTTTACACTGACACGTGATATCACAATGTGGTAATTTGGCAAATTGAATGTTTTTAATATGGCTTCTGTCCAATTTTAAATCTGCAAGCCTTTTAAGCAAAATTTAGCTCTTTCTTTTCACTGTCCTTCAAAAATTTCAGTTGCTGTCTAGTACAAGCCTTTGTTCCACCTCCTTTTAAACCTTGTCAGTCACACTCAGCAATGTGACTTCTTGGAGAGCTAGTAGGTTTGTGTTGTTTGTTTTTTTTTTTCTGTGATCTTGTCTTGAAATATATCATTATTTTTTATACTTTTCTTCCTTTGGTGTATCCAATAGTATAATCATCTATGTGTTTGCATACAAACCAGAAAGAAATAGAGAAATGCATCTTAGATGGCCATTGCAAAATCTTAGATGAGGAAATATCTTTTCTGTCCTAGTCATCACCTTTGTATTGTTTAGATTTATTTCATCATGCATATAAGAGGACACATAGTGTAGTTCAACATTATCAGTGTCCAGAGAACTATTTTTGATAATCTAGACATCCAGCTAGTCGCCTCAAGGTATTCAACTGAAAACTGGTGTCCTTAAGATTCCATGCCAGCTAACGTTTTTATATTTGCTCCAAGTGAATCTTTATTCCTATGTAGTTATACTAGGGACAGATTAATGACATCATTGTATAGGCATGCTGTTTATGAGCATTTGATCAAAATTATTATAAATTCAAGGTTTTGGAGAAGACTGACCTGTGATGCTTGGTGGCTTCCAGCATCCCTTAAGGATTGGTCCTGTCCAAAATATCACATGATCTGAAATCATAATTAATTATTTTTTTTTCCTCATCCCTACTTTACTTTCCTTCTACCCTCTCTCTTGTTGGTTCTGCATTTGTCTTCAGGGACTTGAGAGCCTGTGACAGTGTCTAAAATTTACATATTAATGTTTCTATTGCAGTCTGTACTTCATGGAGAATACCAGCCTATAAGTGAAGCTGGAGGTTTACAATCAGTACTCATTAGCTGTCATGATGGAAATCTCAGTTTAAACTCAAATCCACAAAGTAGAACTCCAGTTTATGTTTAGTGAGCTGAATATCATCTGCTGCTCCATACTGAGACTTTAAGTCCTTTTTATCTGTCCCTGGAGGCTGACCAAGAGCACATTAAAGGCTTCTTGGCATTTCTGGAAAAGAAAGCAGGAGAATTCCAGTTTACTGACTAAAGCTTCCATTCTCCCAAGAATGCCTGTGAACTATTCCCAAGCAGAACAGCTTTCTGTGAATGCAGATTGTGTGCTTCTGGTATCTATTTATGTTGTAACAACATTTCAGTACTAAAAGTGTATTCGTAAAACCAAATTCTGTTCATCTCCTTTTCTGTTCCCATGTAGGATGATAACTGCAGTGATTGCAATTACTACATTTTCACAGAATATGAAGGTCTTTGTATTAAGTAGGGCCTATTAAGAATTTGGCAGTATTCCTAAACCAGTAACACAGAGACAGAATTGTCCTTTGTGCGCACTAAAAGCCTAATTTGAGACTGAAAGAAACAAAACATGTTTTTGGCCTGCTGACCTTTCTGTCCTTGACAAATGCCAGTGGGTTGAAACATGGGCCACTCTGTTCCTTTGTTGCTAAACCTAAAACTGTAAAAGGAGGAAAATAATTGATGAATCTAGCACTAATATAAGTTGAAATTTTTGAGCCAGTCAACCTTTTAACATGCAAGGACTGTTTCTTCTTGTTTTAAGTCATACTCAGGGAGTTTGTTGCAGTGCAGCTAACCTGAAAATAGGTTTGTTGACAAAATGAGCATTATTGAACTAAAGTTAAATTATATTGAAAACATTAAAATATTGTTGTTTCAAAATGAAGCACTCAGAAAGCAAGAAAATGCCAAAGTCAGTTATCTCTGCATAGGATGTATGTTTTATGAGAGTCTTTAATTATGTGAGCATGTCTTTTTTCCTGAAAGATGGCTGAAGATGAAGGGTACTTCTTCAGGTATTCAGAATACTATTTTATCTTCATTACGCAATATTGGGCTCTGGAACCCTTTTACTGTATGCCACTCAAACCCCCTTTTATATGCAGATTTATTAATTTGTGAATGAGCTCTTTTTACAGATTTAATCAACATGGCATCCAAGTGATTCAAAACCACTTAATTTTATCTCTATTTCATCGTTTTGGGTGAAGAGATATTCTTATTGCCATTTTACAGTTAGAGAGTGAATTGCCGTAAAAAGCTATATGGTCGTTTTTCATGTCAGTTGTCTAGTTTCTAGTTATCTACCTGAAATTTTTTTTTTTTTTTTTTTTTTTTTTTTTTTTTTTTTTTTTTAATTTTCATTCTTCTTTTTAGCTGGCTTGAATTTGATTTCTGTTGACAGTTTATAGATAGTACTTCAGGGACCCTTCTTGTTGGTTGTATGGAAAATAGTAAACATTCAGACTGTGGCTGTGTGTGGAGATAATAGTTTAAGTGGCTTGCATTTTACAGAGACTGTAATAAAAGTAGGAATAGAATAAAATTCTCCAGTATGGTATTCAGCTACTTTGATAGCAAGTAGTTCTCCTTTGATTTTTTTGTTTGGTTGATTTTTTTACTCACTTTTTGAATTCTGGTACAAATGACCCAAGGACCATTTATTAAAAACTCAGCAACCCAGACTCCTTCATGAAGTGCTTCTTTCTGGGTGGAAGCTATCTGTTGGGTCTTCAAGGAAAAATGGAACATGCTCCTGCAAGAAACATTAGTATCGTAATGCATGGGGTTTGAACTGCTCCAAGGCAAGTGCAATTGAGGTTGAAGCGCTGGTCATTTTAAGGGGATTTTGTGCTTTAAATTAAAATTAAATATTAATAACCAAAAGGGCCGACCAGCTAGTTGGTGATTCACGACTTGCATCCTGTTCCTGATGTTGGATTGGAAGCCTAGAGGATCCATTGCAGGGATATTTGCAGGAAGACAGATAGATGGTTCATCACTTTAGCTGCCAGCCTGTAGCAAGATTCTGTTGTCATGGTTGAACTGAGATTTTGGGGGTTTTTGGGGAAGTTTTTAACTTGGTAAAAACCTGTGTATCTTAAAGGTAAAAGGTGACTGACGGTGTTAGAAAAAGAAATTTGGTGTTGAAATGCAAGTGTGGAATTTCAGACTGTGGAAACACTAGAGTTTCTAAATACAATAGATACAAGAATTTTTTTGTGTCAACAGAAAGAATGTCTTCCTATTGACTGTTGTGCTAAATTGGACAACCTTAATTCATGCTACTTCTGAGACTTGTACTGCATTTTCCTAGAGGCAGAGCGGTTTCTTTAACAGGGTTCATAGTAAACTCGGGTTTCTGTTCTATGCAGAAAGAAATTGAAGACCTCCGAGCAAGACTGGCCATATTAGAAGCGAAAGATCAACAGCTAAGAAAAGAAATTGAAGAACAAGATAGGCTTATTCAGTCACCAGATTGTGAACTGACTGCTTTACTTGGATGCATTTCTTTGAGAGAATTACAGGAAATAAGCAAAGCTGTGGATGACACTTTAGCATCTTCCTATCAAATTCCGTTCAGTCTGGATCTTCCAGGGGCAATAAAGAGGTATTTAAATTTCAGTATGTTTTAAGTGATGAAGAATCTTATATCTTCCCCAATGTACTGTTGAATTGACTGTCAGTTGTTTTCTTTGTAATTATGCTAGCTAATTAGCTGGATTTAGACACTTCAACGTCTGTCCTTAGAAACTTTTAAAGTTCTAATATTAATATACTTCCTCAGGAAGGAAGACTTTGTAGTTATTTGAAGGTCTTGCACTTCATATTTTTTATGGTAAAGAGCCACCTATAGAAAGCATATGTATCTATCAACTGTTAATACCCATCATCAGTTTAAACTACTTCTTATTAACTGGTGGAACTTTTTCCCCAGCTTGGTAATGCAGTAATTACAACATATTTCTCAAGCCTGGAAGTGTGTACTAAGCTCCATCCAAATAAATACTAGAGATGCTTCTTGCTTCGGTAAACTTCCAATCATAATAAAGTCTGATGTGATGAGTGTTAGACTCAGACAGTGGACTTGAGGTAGTGGGGGAAGGGATGCAGTATGGAGACTTTTGGGACTCCTCCAGTTAAATACATAGCATATGGTTCCTTTAAATGGAGAAGTAGCTACTCGTGGTAACCTTTTGGAAATAACCTAATCTTTATTTACAAAAGCAATAGAAGTGCTCAGGGCCTAAACTGTACTGCCAGTCAATGGGGACGTTGGTGATGGAACTTTGAAAGTGTTACTGCTGTTGTGTCACCAGGACAAAATAAAATTCCTGTTTATCCTAACTTGCGTTTCTTCCAGATAAGCAATAACTATGTTGCTTGCAATTTTTTTCTCTCCCTTCATGTTTATTGGATTTAGTTTGGTTATATTAACATTCATGAGAAATTACTGCTCATGTGTGCTAATTTATACAGATTTTTTTTTTTAAAGTCAGCAGAACATTTTGTAGAGGACATAGTCCTCACTTTTGAGGTTTGTTTAAAATTTTAAATTAGGTTGTTGGAAATAATTTCTTGAATTAAGTTTAGTTTGTTTTAATAGTATCTTATACCTGTGTTTCTGAGATTGAGGAATAAAAGGTCTCAAGCAGTCTCTCTGAGAACCCGTGCTTTGATTTGATTTTTCTCTTAGTTTTGAATTTGCTTACAAAAGAATATTCAGATTTTTTTTTTTCTCTCACACTGCTGATGCAATATTTGACTTGCACTTAGTTCTTTGGGAAATTATTTAAAGATTAGTTAAATTAGTTCAGAATGAACTTGCTCAGAGTTCTTTGCTCACTAGCACCACAAATATCTTGAGGGGAAACTGGCATTCATTATTCAAAGAGGGTTCAGAACTTCAATGAAGATTTAGAATTAATTTTATTTCCTTTCCGTTCATTTTTGACAGATGCCTTGAATGGAGGTTTTCTGTTTTAGTTTTGTTTGTTGACTAGCTTTGTGTCACTGGGGCCAATGATCATTTGCATCTGCTCTGTTTACCATAGCTGGAGTAGGTAAGCACACTTAGGCATACATCTGTGACAGCCTTAGAAACAGTTTAAAGCTCCTATATCAGATTATAGTTGGGTCCTCTTGTCAAACCCCAAAGCCTTTGCTGAGCAGGACTAATGGCAATGATGTAGATGTCCACCTATGGCATGGTCATGTGGAAGCTTGAGTCCTCAGTTCAGAATGTGGAAGCTTGGACTTAGGTTCTCTGCAGCCTGATTAGATCAGAACCTACAGCTTTAGAGCAAGCTCTTACCTATCAAGAATTTAATTGTCTTGTCAGGGAATGTGCTCCATCATAGTTCTTAAGATGGGCCTTAATGTATCTGGGAATGCAAGAGAAGAAATTTGGCAATGGGCCAAAAGGCTAACAGGCAAGCGGAGATCTGACTCTGGAAGAGTGAAAGTGGAGAGGATTAATGGTTGTAGTACTCAGCTGAGGTGAGAGAGAGACCTGGTGGTCATAGTTGTTCATCAATGAAGTGCTAGATTTTTTTTTTTTTTCTTCTTCCCAACTTACAAGCAAAGTATGCTGATAGGAATATGTCTCAACCTGGGTGATGTAGCCTTTCAAAAAAACCAGTGAGGGATAACTCACTGTCTATTCAGCAGCTTCTCTCCTCACTGCAGGAGGTAGTGACTCTCTGAATTAAAAATGTCTTGTAGGTGTTTTCTCTACATGATGTGGCTTCTTGGTCTGGTACATCCCATTCAAAATCTGCCTAGCTGTTGTATATTCTATGCCTGCTGTTCTATTGAAAAATGCACAAGCTGTCTTGGGAGCACAGACTGAAATCTCCAGTCCAGCTGTGTGACTCAACTGCTTGACTTTATCATTTGGCCCTATACTTGCCTTTCATTCTCAAATCTCTTCCCCCAAACCACTTGCTACTTTAGGTAGCTGAAAGCATCCCACAGCTGCGCTTGCGTGATGGTCAGCAGGCACATTTCCAGCATGTGTTCTCTGACACTTTCAGGGCAGCCTATATATCCAGAAGGGCTGAGGGAAAGAAAATGCCTCTGCAATGGTTGCAGTTATTTAACAGTGAGAGTTAGGCTCATTGTTAAACTGAGCAAAGTGATGGGTGTCTTCCTTTTAAAGCTGTGCAGTCCGTCATACCTCAGATACAGTGATCTTATGTCTGCATCCAGTCATGTTCTGGTCTCTCCTTCTGTAAGATAAAAAAGCAGCAAGCAAATAGTGAGATGTCTGATGTGGATATACATCCTTTGTGCCTATGGGTATCCCTACACTGTCATACAATTATAGAATAATTTAGGAGATCATCTTGTCAAACTTCTGCTCAAAGCAGGGCCACAATTTCGAAGTGAGATCAGGTTGCTCAGGGCCCCGTCTGTCTGAGTTTTGCGTATGTCCAAGGATATAGATTTTGCAGCCTTGCTAGGCATCCTACGTTTCACTGCCTTTGCTGTGAACTTTTTTTTTTGTCTCACATCCAGCCAGAATTTCCATCGTTGCAACTTGCATTACCTTATCCTAAATCTGTACTTCTTGTAAAAGGCAATTGTACATTAGGTAACAGGTTAAAATACTTGATGAAGCCAGCTCAGCATATTAAATTCCAAAGTCTTGGGATATTTAACATGAAAGAGATTGTTCTGGAAATTTACACTTTATTTTATGAATCTTTGCAGAGAAAAAAAAGTCTTCTGAAGTTAGGGCTATCTGCACAAGAAATATAGCTATTACTCATGTATATATATCAGTGCTTATGTAGACAGTTGTTCGATATTGATGGGCTGTAAATTACAAGCTCATCGCTATTGGGTTGCAAGGTACTATATATTTATTCTAACTGCATTGTGCTAGTCATAAAGTACTGCTATAATGTGCTTTTGCATAATTATTTATTGGATACATGAATTGCATTTAGCACTGGAATAACACAGGGCTGATGTGAAGCATCTCTTAAGACAATCTGTGCTATAATGAAGTGTATTGAGTGGCTTGCTCACTATAAAACACAAATTATTTTGCTTTTCATGGTCTAAATGCTATCAAATAGCAACTTAATACAGCAAACTTCAGGGAACGTGAGAGAACATCTTAAATGAAGAGTAATTGCCCAGATAGAAGTGTGCAGAAGCAAAAGAGCAAGTCAGTGTAACACTGGGCTGAGCATTGTTTCTAAGCTTATTTTTCTTGTCAAATGTTGTTATTTGCAGGAAGATTAATAATCCTTTGTCTTGTTTATCTTTGGTATGTGGTGGACTTTCTGAAAACAAAAAGCCTTTGTTGGTAACTATAGCATTCTTTGAGTTTGAAAAATATTAAACATGCTACCTTGGGACCTTTCTTGTGGGCTGTTGGAAGCCAAGGTTAAAACCTGGCTGGTTAATGTGCAAACAAATATGTTAGCTTATGTTTTGACAGGGATTCTCATCAAGATTGAGACCACAGAATGTGGTTGCTCATCCAGACTGGCCTAATTGCCCTTGGTAAACTAAAGGGTGTAATCATTATTATAAAACAAGCAAATGGCAGGGGAAAAGGTCAGTTCACTTGCATGGGGTTGCATGGAGATGTTTTTAAAAGGTGTGAGCAGCTGGTGGTGTGTGCACCACAACACGTCTGTGTTTTAACTGAAGACGACATACTGAAAATAGGTCTGAGTGTTTGTGTGAAGTACTTTCTCCTGGAGATTGCAGAAGGTAACAAAATATATGATTTCTGTACCCTCTGCTGAAGAGCACACCATTTCAGAAATACATGTTTTTAACCAGTATAACTTGAATCTTCCAATTATAAAATAAGACCATGTTAACTGTTTGACTGATTCTTTTCAGTACCTGTTGTTTCCTTTTCTTTTTATTTCACATTGAAAACTGGAGAAGCCTGTTACACTTCTGTTCATGTTTAGTTTCATTTAGCATTTTCTCTTTTGGTTTTATGCATATTTACAGATGCATGTGACTGTACAACATGTCATCCTTAAAATAAATTATATGGTTCCATCTGGACTATTGTCTGGGCACTGAGAGCTGGCTGAAAAAAAGAAATTCAATTAAATATCTTTCAAAATATTTGAATACTCCATCTCTTCTTTCACCCTTCCCATAGAACAATTTTTAATTAGTAGAAATTTGTTCCAGTGTGTGTGTGATCTTCTGAAGATAGGGAAATTCTCTATTCTGTGTATTAGTTATTGTAGTACTGTCATGGCCAGTGGCGCAGTGAACTGAACTTGAAGTTTTATGCAACCAGTTCCCTCTGTTTTAGTGATGTCTGGAGCTCATCTGACAAAGATTAATTCAAAGTGAAATACAAATGCTCAGGGGGTTGAAAACCTTATTAGTTGGAATATACTCAAAGCATTCAGCAACTTCAGTTGAAGCCAAAGCCTGATAAAGGCAAAAAAAGTGGTGGAAAAGTGGTGGTTTTTTTTTTTTAAGAGAAGTTAGTTTACTTGGGAAGAGTTGGAAAAAAGGATTTATACATAGTTTCACATATTAACTTAGGAAATGGGGCATTCAGAATGGGCTGTCATGTACAGTCATTAGGAGAGACTGCTTTGTACAAATTTTTTGTCCTTCAAATTATATGTGCACATGAAATTTCTAGTCAAATTAGTGGTTAGCAAGCTATGTGAAATTACTGAAGAACTCTGAATGTAGCCATGTTTATTCACATCAGCCTTTCAACAAAAATCTTAGCATTAAAGAATTTTATTTAGAAGCAAAGCAAATTGCATCCTATCCTTCCAAAAAGATACTTGTTTGCTAGATAACATGCAGTCTATCCAGGAAAAGTCCTTTTTAAATATGTGGTTTGAGGTTTTCTTTGGCTATTTCTGTGAAAAAGCATGCATATCAAAAATATCCTCTGGGAACAGAAGGGTAGCACAAATACAAAGAGCAGAGGGATGAAATGGCTTTATAGCATCAAAAGATTTCTACTACAGTGCACCGGCTGCTAATGTTCCTGACTCTTTGCTGGGCCTGTGTGTGGGACAGCAGAGGATTGAATAGTATGTTAAATGCCAGATACTCTTGAGTCTTTAATTTTGGGTTTACTTTTTAGGTTTTTGGGTTGTTTGGAGCTTTTTTCTTTTCTGCACTTTTTCCTGATTTCACAATCCTAGTAGGATTTAATTACAAGTGGAAGGGGATGTTGGTAGGTAGGTTAGAGGCAAAATAATCTAAACTTTAATTTTTTTAGAAAGATCTTCATGGATATTTTCAGGAGAGACTCCTATGCTGTGTTATGAGTTGGACCATGAAGACCTTGATGCTTTAGTAGACCTCTAAGCACACTGCATCATTATGTAACTACTTGTGGCCTTATTTGGTGCTGGGGGGGGTTTAGCTGATCCTGGGTCTGGCTATACATGGAGCTGTTTTCAGCAAGTCACTGTTGCTTTCACCTTCTCATGCAACTTAATTTAATTCCGGGTCTTTCACTCGGTGAGTGATTTTCATGTGCTGCATCATCGTGTCTCTGCCCTGATAGGATGTCAGCAATCCCATGGTGCTCCCTTGGCAGAACGGCTTTCTGCCCTGCTGACCAGTTTCCCTCTCCTGCTGTCAGTTGTCACTAATAGCCACTTGCCTTCCCAGATAACAGTTACATTTCACCGACGGTGGTGTAAGCATGCATTTGTGTATGTGTGTGTCTGATCTGTGTAAGGTTCTTGCTCCTGTGCTTTGTGACAGGATAAAGCTTCTGGGCTCCTTCCTCTGTGCTGTTCCCTGCTTTGTATAGCAATCTTTCTTCTTTTTCCCCTTCTTAAAAATCTCTCTGTCTGTCACACCCACACCATACTATCTGTCCACATGGTGTTTCTGCAAAATATCAAATATTCATGGAAAGGATAATATTAAAAAGGAATGAATCTAAGTAAAATAGGTGAGAGAAGAGGGCTTCTCCCTCTTTGTTTTCTTATAAATATGATGAAATGAGTGTCTTGAGCTGTTAGATGCACAAGCAAAACAAGTTACTTGTGTGGTGGCCACCACAGCTAGGGCTTCATCACTGAGTAATAGGAGTGAAGAAGAGCTCTCAGTCACCTCACTAATTCAGTTATTTTAGCTTTGTAGGTCTTCAGGAATTGAAAAACAGTGTTTGCATATGAAATACACCAAATGAAGAAGTGCTGCACAGCCCCAGAAAATGCTTTTCCTGCTCACTTCTGTCCCAATCATAAGCTCTAAGCATGGGAGTATTCAAGGCTTCTGACAACTTTAGTTCCCCCCCAGGCCTGCTCATGGTGACTTAATTTCATTCAGTGATAAATCATCTTCCATGACACGAGGATGATGCACAGGTCACCTTAAGTATTTGCCTTACTGCCTTGACTTAGGGTCCTTTCATGCATCTCTGTTTTGTTTTTTTTTTTTTTTTAAGCTGAACACAGAATTTTAAAACTGTTTTCTGTGGTAGGAAGCATGTCTCTATCTATGCTACATGATATGAATCAAAATACAATTCTGAGGTTCTTAAAATATAGTCGACGCCACTGCTGCAACTATAGCTAGGTATAACGAAGATGGTATGCTGCCCTGTTTTTTAATTGTAGTTCTTTTGTTTAGTGATCCATTTTATTCTGTGCATTATGGCTTCATAAAACCTGTAGCAGTGGGCTTATAGCAGAGGAGCAGAGCCAGAGAGGATGTACCTGGGCACCTGGGGAGGACTCTGCCCTGGAAATTCCCTGGACCTCCTGCCCTCTCACTGACTGGCTGCACGGCCAGCTTCCTCTCCCACAAGGGCCTTTTTCGAGTGAGAAACTCCAAATTTCGTGTCAAATGTTATAACCCAACCTGAGCTTTGATAATAGGATTGTCTCATTTTCAGCAAGTCCAACAGGTGGGTTTGTGTTTGAGGAGGCCATCATCTTGACTTTCTCAAAGAAGTTGACTGCAGGCTTTTGTGAGAGGCTAAAATGAGTCATAGGTGAAAGAAGAGGTCTGCCTCTTCCTTTGTGATCTGACTGATTAGGAGGTTCAGCTTTCTTTTTGTAGATAGGCGTTTTGCTCTCCATTTTGTCTATATAAGATTAATTTAATTCCTTTGTTCTCTGCCTAGGATTGAAGGGGATAGACTCCTTTGGCAAGTGGCTTTGATTGCTTTTTTTCCTCACTTGTGGTAACAACTCTAGAAGAAAATTTGTACTGAAAGCCTGGGATGCCATGCAATGTCTGTGCTTCAGCAGGTGAAGTGAATTTTTCTCCTGCAAAGTTGCAAACAAAAGTAATGAGGAAAGAGTTGCCAGAGTTTGAAATTGTGGCCAAAGGACTTCTTGACTGACTTGCTGGTGTCTGAGCCAAGTCCTTTGTTCTGTGGCTCAGCAGTTCATAGGGACTCTGATCCCACCGGGGCTGACTGGAACCCCTGCTGTAGGGAGGAAAAAGGGCTTCTGTGAAGTCTGCTCTTGTACCTTAGGCACTGGTCTTCCTTGGGAGGAACAGGAGAAGTTGGAAACACAGCAGGGAAAGCAGAGAGCAAGTCTTGCAACTTGGAGGACAGAGCCACTGCTAGCAACCTGAAGTATTTTGGAACAATCTTGGAGACAGTTTTTTGTCCTTCCAGGCAGCATTGTAGAAGGGAGAAGTCCCAGCAGAAAGATGAGTGCTACCTGCTTGAGTACCCACGTGTGCAGTGTAATGAGGAATCTGGTTTTCTTCACTCTGAGCATCTGGTTCCCTCTGCTTGCCTGAGCAGCATTCAGTGGGATGTAGCAGCCTATAAAGTCCAGGTCACATATGTGCTGATTCCTCTGGGTATGCATATGATGAGATTTATTTCTCTTTAGGGAAAAATGACCAGCTGTCCCAATCAATGTATGATACTGAATTCATTTGTATATAATAAAAAGAAACAGCTAACAGTAATATCCAGGGACAGATCCTTTCAGTCAGTGAAGTACAAGGGATGTTATTCTTAGGAGAATAATTGCAGCTGCTGTGGGCAAGCTCTGGTTTTTGTGCACTCCAGACAGATGTAGCAGACGTATGGGGATCTCTTAACACATCATAAAATCTGGGGAAAGTGTTTGGATGTGATGAACTGCTGCTGCAGATAGCTGTTTGGTTCTGCCGTTGTTTTCAGACTCATGCTCCTGTTTCAGGTAGCAGCTGGAGCAACAACTGCCACAGACGCTTTGTGGCAGCAGCTGACAGAAGAGTGGTGGGAAATACAGCACCATGTGAATGGTTGGTTGAAAGAGACAGCCAGTTAGACTGTATGAATGGTCTATTATAGACCAGAAGATTTCTTAAGACATGGTAGTGAAAATTCAGCTTGGAATCATCATTAAAGATGCCAGCAGTATCTTTCAAGTGACTATGAACTGATGTGTTGGAGTGGTTTTAGCTAAAAAAAAACAGCTACCATACTATGTAGACTGAGATGCTGCCTCAGTTTTCCTATTGTAGGCATTAAAAGAAAAAATAATTCTAATCTTACAAAAAGTGATGAAGTGTCATCTAATGCCCTGATTTTTCTGCAAGCCTCCCATAATTGGGGCTAGTGTCTGTCAGCACCGCAGCAAGTCAGGGTTGTCTCAGTTTAGAGTTCTTGTATATGTAAGAGTTTCTGGGCAGGATGTTGAGTTATTGTAGTCCACTTAGTATAACTCTTCAAGAGTTGACAAAGACAAGTGCAGTCTCCAAGCAATCCATGAGTCAATGGGAAACCTTATTGGTAAGCTGAGGTTGTACAAAGACATTGGGAAACTGTACTTCTAGTTCTGCCTCTTGATAAATTCTGAGTGAGGGAGCCCATATATTGAGGCAATCCTTGACAGAAAGCAATGAAAAAAATACTTCTCTGCAAATGATAGCTAGAAGAGCAAATTGCTGGAGCAAAATCATCTCTCTGATGGTTCAGATAGGTGCATAGTTTGGGGTTCTCATTCATATTCCTTGGAGAACTCTATAGATTGAAACATGCAGAAGGTCCAATGCTTCTGTACCTTGAAGTACATCTCTTGACAATTGTTGTCTCGGATCAGATTAATTTTTGAGGTTGGAAGCTTTCCAAGGTGACACTTTGCATTTTACTTCTAATTCAGGTGAGTAGTCCTTGCAACTGCCACAAATTTCATTTTCAGTATGAATTAAACACAGATTTTCTCTCCTTCTATTCAGTGTCAAAGTCCATGCCTCAAGAGCACTGACAGGTTTAGATAGAGAAATTGCATTTTAACCACATCATTTCAGCAGAAATTTTGTGGTTTTATCATTGTTTAACTAGCTCTGTCATCTTACAGAAGTTTTCTGTGGGCCACATTATCTCAGTAAAAATCGGAGTTTATTTGGAAAACCCCAACTTACATTTAAAGGATGATTTTCCTTCCCAACACAGAGATATGCTACTGTGAAAATCTCATTGTTTGAAGTCCCATGGATCGTTGCATGAAGATGAAAATGAACTTACATGCTTGACTGAAAAATTGCTTTATTGGTATGTTAATATCCAGATATGTAGCTCACCCAGGCTTATGAACAGATCACAGAATGAAAATCTTGTTATCCGATGTTTTCCTTGATTAGGTAGAATTGAGCTTTGTGGTGGAGAGTTTAAAAAGAAAGCAAAAAGTGCTGTTTCACTGTAGTGAATTTAATGCAATCTAGCTCTGAATGTTCTTAATAGAGCAGAAGTGTAGGACTGGCAACACACTTGTAGGACTTGTCCTGGTAAAAAACTGCATGTGGTATCTGTAGTAATGAATCTTTTGATTTTTATCCAAGAAAACTTTGGGTACAAGTATGTTTTCTTATTTTTTCTTTTAGTCCTAGTTGTACATGTCTAGCTTAAAGCTGTCTCTTGTTAAGTATAGTTTTGTTCAAAAGCGCTTTTTTTCTGATTTATCTTCAAAGCTGAGATATGCACATCAAGGGAAAGTAAAAGTGCAAGAAAGTTATCGATTGTTTTATTTCATTTTGTGGATTTGCTTGTGGATTTCTTCCTTAAAGGCCCAGTGAAGTCCCTAGACTTAAGATTTTTGGTGGATTTTTGGTGGATTTTTGCCTTGATGTACACTATAGCAGATGTTTACACCAAATGTTACCCAAGTAGCACTTCTGATTTCTTTTGCAAAGGACTGGACAAAGGCTTTTTTGGAAGGTCAGCTTCTGTTTGCTGTTAAAAGCAAGATTACAAGTGTAGGGTCTGGTTTATATATTTTCATCTTCTAAAAAAGTACAGCTTCTTGTGACTTCAGAATCAGAGAAGGAATTGTGTTAGAAGACTTAAAGTTGGAAAAGTCATGCTCTCTGCACACTGTGACCTTTAGAATGAGGTTATCCTTTGCAGGCAGTCTCATTACTCTGAGCCAAATTCAGACATACTGTAAACTGTTTAAATGTGCTGATAATCAAGAAAATACTCTTCAATAATAATTATATCTAGGAGGGAATACATATTCATATGAATTGAGGGTTCAGCTCATCATGCTTTCTCATATGCATACAATCCAAGCGTAGGCTTCTAGGCCATTGCTCTTGAATTAGAAATTCAAATATGTGTAATTTTAAATTGTTCTGACTTGTGCTTTGTTTTAAGAAATGAAAACGGGGTTTTTTGCTTAAGCACTGTATTGTTGTATGGAGAATAGTGAAATAACAGGATCTGGAATAGTCTTTTAGGTGACAGAAATGTAAGGAAGAATATTTGCTGTTTAAAGGGCATTCTTTTTTCTTTCATTCTCTTCAGACAGAGATCAGAGATGGCTGCTTAGTTTCTGTATGAATATAAGAATTGGCAGTACAGAATTTATTTATTTATTTAACACTGATGCCATGTGTGTGGTATGTTCTATTGTGCAGTTATGGAAACTGCATTCTGACTACTCTTTTTTTTTTTTTTTTTTTTTTTTTTTTTTTTTTTGTCACTGTATATATGATTTTGTCCTTAACACAGGAACTGTTTCTGTTTAAGCAGTATGTATATTTATATACCTTGAATGTAGAGAACAGCATGACTTGCTTTTTGCCCATTTTCACTGTTTGAATATTTTCTTAGGAAACAAAACATAAATACACAATAGCCTGGTATGCAAAGGGAAATCTACTAGCAAAGGGGAAGGAAAGACATTCAGAAACATGCCTTCCTTTAGTAGAAAGCCATTCTTCCCAGTATTGTGCTAGTCAGTCTTCCTCTGAACAAAGCCGCTTCCATTGCATCTGTAATTCCTTCATGTAAATCATAACTTCTTAGAACATTCTTTAAAAGGCTTTTAAAACATTATCTGTTACATCATGATGTTTAACGTCCTCTGTGGTCATGTAGGGAGCCTGTGATAGAGCAAGGAATGTGTGAACCAGACCACTCGATTCTCAGTCTTCCTTCTGTTCCTTATTGCATTGAATTGGCTTTCTTTATTTCACCAGCACACCTTTTCTGATTATGAACACCATTGTCTCAGCAGGTTCCAACAGTGTTACTCAATTCAACATATTTGGTACCTATTTTTCTTTTAAGGTCACTGAGATACTTAAAAGGCACCGGCTTGCTTGAAGTATTGGGATCTTAAAATTTTTCTTGTAGTCTGTTACTATATGTCAAGTCAGCCTCAGCTCCTGAATATGCAGCATTCCCACATCCTCCTGCAGTTCTCCAGCTGAAGTCTGTGTTTTGCCAAAGTAGATAATATTTCATTCATCACGCAGAAAGGGTAATTCCTCAGCTCCTTGCTTTCCTGTTCTGGTTTAGCATGTATACAGTGATGCCCTAGGATGCAGCAAGTCTACATTCCTCTTCTCATTATGGATCCTAATATGTGTAAATCCACTGCAAGCCATTTAAATGATAGGCCTACATGGCCATCTGTGTGAATAAAGAAATTACACATGATGTATGGATTGCGGTCAGTTCTGCAAGTGTTAAAAACCTTTCTTTTCCTGCATTTAGTCAGTTAAATTTGCCTTAATTGAATTCCTGTCTTATTCTAGTCCTTCCATCAGCTAGGTCAAGAACTTTTGCTTTCTCTGTGATGAGTTAGCTTATATTGAATTTGAGAAGTAACTTCTAAATAGTCCTTATAATAGATTTCAGAGACTGTGAGGACAAGCAGTCAAATTCTTGATTAGCTGTTCTGTAAGAGAAGAATACCAATGAGTCAAAACTCTGGACATCTTCATAGGCAAGAGTTCAGTGTTATTCCAGTGAGCTCTTTTTAAAGCTATTTTCCCTGGTACTCGTAAGTAAAGCAACTTTTAAGCAGACATAATACCTCTCTTAAAATGATATATGATGCTCCAGGGTGGTGGTAAAAGAAAATACTATTTCTGGTTCAAGTCACATGTAACAGATCATGGCTGTTAAAGCCCTTTGTCAGTAGAATGAGTCAGTATTGACTGCCTGGTTTCTCTTGTGGGTCATTAGTTTGTCAGTTAATTGGAAAGCTTGTGAGCGGCTTCTCTGTGACGGCGTTTGTGGTAGAAGAAAACAACCTGGGAATAAACTTAGTTAAAAGCTGTTCATGGTTAGTAACTATGGCTGATTCCTACATGGTTTTGATGGGCTTTTTTGATTGTATGATGGGCTAATCTCTGAAAGGGATAAAGGGATTCCTATGGTATCTCTCTGAAGGCTAACAAGGATTCAAAGCAGGATACTACTGTGAAATTCATGGCATAAATAATACAGATACACTTGTTAAGAGTCTGCATGAATGCTGTAACTGTAACAAAAGGATTCTTTAGATTCAAGTCTGTGGTTAAAGTGGCTATTACTAGCTTGAAACAAAATGATGGTTTACTAATGATATTCTTTATTGATATGTGTCAGATTAATATAAAATTATCTTTAAACTGTAGTTCTGAAAAATTCTCTTAAAACTATCATTCTGCAGTCATTAAAATGGCAGTGTGTGATTCCTTATTTATTTTTCAGTGATTTGATAGATGCTCATAAAAAAAACCCAACCTGGATATGAAGAGGGTGTTTTCTCCCACTCAGCACCTGGACCTGAAAGTCTGCATGGGCTTGTGCATCCTTGTTAGGAATGCAGATACTACAACTAGGCCTTAGTTTGTAATGCTGTTTAGATGTATGTTTTAAAAAGAAATTAAAAATTGATCTCTCTTCTGTTAACTGAGTTTTGCAGAAGAGTGAAATGTTGTATGAACCTGGGGGTGGGGATGTGTGTGCTTTCTGTGAGGAAAGTAAACAGATAGGAGGAAAGGCACATGGAAGAGATTTGTTAAATAGAGGTGCCATCTTTATACTGTTGTTCTTCTGGCTATAACTGCACTTTACATTTTATCATGGCCTGGGTCTTTACAGTTGAATTTTATAAGGTCGTTTCAGAACAATTGGGTCAGTCACCCATTATTCATTCAATAACACACCACAGCCTTGCTGCTCCCTATTGTGTCCCTATTGTACACAAAGCCCAGCCTTTTTACATAACCTGACCAGCTCAGATGCTGATTGGGAGATGCTGAAAGTCACTGGGAGCTCCAGAGCCTGAGAAAACAAATGGATAAATAGTTCATCCCTCCGGCATGCCCAGAGGCAGGCAGAAAGCTAATAATGGCATCATTACACATGTAATATTTTGTGGTTTGCCCATATATTGCTGTAGAAAAGGGAGAAATTGGAGACTGCTATGTGGGAAATGTTGTTAAACCACTTTTATGTAGCTAGCCAGCTGCATTTCTGTTTGTTGCCACACAGAGACATTGACTTACAGTGTCATGAGTTATTTCTGAGGGGACTGCCTCATCTGGAGCTGGAGGGACACCCATGTGCTGTGGTGGTAAAGAGGTGACTGGCCTTTGCTGGGCTGTAGATTGAAAAGGTGTGTGCTCCGTGAAGCGGGGTGTTAGGGAAAGCAGTGCAAATAGCTGTCTCGTTAATGTGATTAAATAATATGCCGGGCAGCTGAAGTCTGCCTCTGAGGCTGTCTCACTCCTGTGTGCAGCTGGGCGAGGTGGTCCAGCCAGCCTTTCTGTAGGTGGTCAGTAACTGAGTGCAAGTTCAACGTCATGTATTTTGGGGTTCAGACTTATGTAAATGCTGACTCTTGAAACAGGTCTTTGTAAGTGCTGTGCTTGAAAAATACGAAGGAACAAGTTTTCAAAAGAAAACTGAAATGCATAGAGGTAGGCAGCAGGGACTGCGTGCATGTCAAAATGGGCACTCAGTCTTAATGTGTTCTTTCTGAATAACAGTGACTTGTGTTTCTTCCACCTGTAAAGGGAATACAATACTGCCTTATCTTGCAAGAGTATCACCGACATAAGCCCTGTGATGTTTCTGAAATGTTTGGATACTTCAGTGCCAAACACTAAAGAAAATCTCAGAAATAAATTAATAGTTCTTTATTCGGGAAGAATATCAGTGGTAGGTCATAAAAGAAGTACAATTTTTATAATGCACCTAAAAGGAAGAATTGAAGTGCTGCTGGTGGGGAGTGCTGGCTGTCATGTACAGTGAATTGAGGTGTCTGACAGAAAAGAAAATGGTGTGTGATAAAGTAATTGAACACTGTATAAAAAGTGTATGCCTGCTAAGTAGGAGGGAGGGAGGTGTTAAAGTTGTGAAAATAATCTCTGTGCTAACTCCTAATGTTTGATTTGATTTAGATTTTTGAATTTATGTTAAAAATGTTATTTATGAATTTATTTACAAGCACCAAAGACACAGGTTTACATTATGTTCAGTAATATCCAAGTAGTAAACCTATCTGTTTTTATATGTGGAAGAAAACCTTGAATTTTTTTATGTAAGCATGGATGATGCCTCAATTTCAGCCCACTGTTGAATCAGTTTGGTACAAATATTTTGTAGGTTTTTATTAAACTAAACAGAGTAGTGGTATTTCATGTAAAATTACAGTGAGAACAAGTGACTGCAGTTGAACTTCCCCTGGCAGAGTTGGAAATGGGGTTAGAAGAGGATAGTTACCTGCAAACTCTTTGTGTCAGAAACAACTTTGTGTTAGGTGTTTGGATGGTAGTCTAGCAAAGAACCAGTCCTGGACACTGCAGGGAACTTCTGAGATATTATGGTTATAATAATCATAATTGTGTTTCAGATGGTAAGTAAAATGCATATAAACTCATTAATTAAGAACTGTAATGCTAGGGTACAAACAGTTTTGCAAACAAATAGGATTAAGTGTGTAGAAATTGGGTTGAATGAATGTTGATTAGTCACTAGCAACACTGAAACAAAATACATAGATTTTATCTTTGTATTGGCTCTTTTGTGTTAGTATGAGTCATCTTAAAGCCTATGTGCTTCCATTTGAACAAGTGTCTTGTGTAGCAGGCAGTGATGAGCAGAGAAGGTCAACTTTATTTTATTTTATTTTAATCCCTTCTAGCCTTCAGGAAAAAGAACAATCATTCAGCATGTCCATTAAAGAAACTACTGCCAAAGTAAGTACACATCAGTTTTCAGTTCTTCAGAATATTTAGAGAAGCAGATCATAGCTTCCGTTTTAATAAATTGTCTGTGTTTTTAAAAATTGTTTTGTGGCGTTTCTTCTAAACAGATTTTGCATGTAAATATTTTTAAACATACACTCCAAAAACGCCCCAGTTTATATTTGGACAGGCCACAGAGATTATGCTTAAGGAAGCAGATGGAGTAATTTATTGTTTCTTGGCTTATGTTTGCTAGTGATCAGTTTTCTCACTGGTCTCCATTTTGGAGCAGACTCCTTAGCTTCATGAAATGAAAGTGAACTCTGGTCACAGGTGAATGTTTTTACTCATAACTCAGATCCTCTTACTTTCCTAGCTGATTTCCTTGATGTGAAGGAAGAGCATAAATGAAGTACCGCTTTTCCCTGCCTTTTCACTAATAACAAACTAGCAGTCTAATTCTTATCCCCCTTTAAAAATACAAAGAAAAGTGATGTGGCATACTTAGCATACCTTTTGTTTCTCACCAGAGATGTTAATGCTTTTCCTTTAATTTTCTTATTTCTCATAGCATCCTTCCAAGAAGGAGAATACTAAAGTTTTTATTTCAGAATGGCACAGTGAGCCATAGAGCATCTTTGCTCCAGGACTGCTCTAGAAAAAGAGTTCAATTTGTGATAGCTAATTCATATAGGTCTATATGGAACAGGGAGTGGAAAATATTTCTGGCTTTTGATCAGTAATTAATTTATACTCTGAAATACGGTTATTTTTGATGTTCTTTCTCTAATATGATTCGCCACAATTAGTGAATATTTTATCCTTTATAATCTTTTCTTCCTAGTCATCTTGACCAGTGCTTTTAGTGTGCACTTGTTAAAAAGACTGTTTAGACTGCATCTCAATACCCCTCCCTCATTCTCTCCTCCTTTATTTTGAGCTCATTCTCCTCTGTTCCTTGCTTATGCACACATCTTAGGAAAAACTAGTATAGACAACTATAACTTGATGCTCCTCCCTGTATTTTTTAAACAACTATGAATAAAGTACCAAGGAATTGTAGTTGACCTATCGCTCATCTACTAAAATGAATGAGACATTCGGTACCTCAGAGGGATTATCTGAAGCTATCTGCAAGCTAAGACTGAAGTTACGGATTTTTGCCTTCTTCCCAGAAAATGTGTGCCTCTTGACGTTTTATTTAATAACTGTAGCATCTAGACACTTTTTCAATAAGAGCTGAAACACTGGGTGACAGTTGAGAAGTCTGCAAGGTAGAATTCCACAGCCTGTTTAGTTCTTTAAAAATTCAATAGATAAAAATACTATTTTAATTTCATTCTGTTCATATGTGATGGCTTTTATTTATTAGAGAAGATAAATAGGAAGCACGTAATGAGACTTCTCCAAATCATTCATTATTTTATTTATTTAGATTGACTTATCCTATTATTTTCTTCTCAAACTGAATAGAGCTAGTTTTTTAAACCTTTTCATTGTATGGGAAAAACACCACTTTGTCAGAGGTCTCTTCTTCCTCCCTGTGCCATTAGTATTTATACGGCCTTTTCTGCCACATCTGTGTTGTGTTCAGCTGAAGCTGCAAAAGCTCTAGATTTAGTCCTTCCTTCAGAAATTAATACTTGCTTTTGCTAATAGCAAGATTGTGTTGTTTGGAAGATCCAGGTGGGCTGTCCTTCAGGCAGTGTAAAGAGAATTTTTCTATCTTTTCCAAGGTGCTGTTGTAAAGAAATATGAAGGTTACTCAAATTTTTTTTTTTTTTCTTGAGATGGTTGGAGGAAGAGTAAATTTCAGTGCTTTAGTCAGTGTTCTTGTCCCTGTTTCTGCTGCTATAGATTAACATCATACACTGGCAAGATGGAAGGGGATGACAATGGGCAAATGTGCTTTTGATATTTTGCAGCTTTTCATCTTGATTCCACATATCTTTGCTAACCAGCATCCTGCTGGTTTCAGATAGACTGCTGTTTTGAATAATGTTTGTGTGTCTGAACACAGATTTGTAAGGTATATTCCTAAACAGAAACCTTTTATTTTTTGAAAGTCTGCTTTAAAAAAAGAAAAAACAAACCAAAAAACACACACAGGCCACTGAAGAGAGTTTTAAAATAGATACGGTAATATTTGACTGTGAAGAATTTTTCTGAAACTGAAAGGAAGTCTTTTTGGACTTGGAGCTCATTGGTCCCCATGGACTGCAGCAGAGCTGGTCGCTGTGGACAGGGAAAGGTCATTGCTGGGGCCACAGGCACAGGTGCTTGCGATCAGGCTGGTTAGGGGAGGATGGTGCATTCCCCGAGAGCAAAGGAGGAGCTTTGTGAATGTTCATCATCTTTACTAGTAAAGAAATAACCTTTCCTCAGTGGCTGAAGAAGCTACTGTAATAAATGATGCTAGCTGTTATTAAGATAAAATAATTAGAAAAAATTAAAAGAATTGGAGCTTGTAGAGTAGAACTGATGTAACGTTGAAGAAGTGCTATTAGTTTAGAGGACATTATATTATTTTGCCTTTCCCAGTTGCTCATTTAGTTTTGTTGAACTGTGCCATATGATAGCACTGAAGATTAATGTTGTTCATTTATCTACAGAATTCATGTGACACAGATACAGGCAGAGTCTTGCTAACGTACTTATTTCATGTTCCAGGAGAATTATCTCTGCCAGCTAGAGGAACTTCCTTTCAGCCTATGTTCCCTGCATTTGCTCCATTAATAGAGAGTGCCAGTGAGCTTCATTCTGATGGTAGTGCTTACAAAGTGGACAGCGCTCACTAGAAACTGATTAAACCTCCCAGCTTATTTTGCGTAATTGCCAAACAGCTGTCTACTGGTAATGACTTTAAGTTACTACCAGCATGGGATATATTCATATACTTTTCCTGGAGCTGAAAGATTCCCCATCTAATTGCAATTCACTGAGCCATTCAGTACCCCTAAAGAGAGAGTGCTGCTTAGAATGAAGTTATTAAAAACTTTCAAATTTATTTTGGAGATGTGAGACAGAGATGACCTCTGGGTTCTTTGGGCATGTTTATTCACCTCTGACAGGTTTGGGTTTTTTAAAACATTTCAAGTGAATTAGTAGGTAAGTCTCTTAGAAGAGGGTATTGAAATAAAATGAAGTATCTTGGAACTGAAAAATTATAATAGGTGCAGAAGTGATGAGATATATGGGGTTTTTTTTAAATTAATGGGAAGACTCTGAAGTCTTTAGATAGTAACAGTTACTGCTTGGAGGATAGTTCTGTTGTCTCGAGGAAAAAAAAAAATGACCCATTTATAGTTAAGAGATTCTTTCAGCTAAAGCAAGAGGGTATTATCCATTTAAAAGGATTTAGAGTTAGTGTCATATCTGAATTATTGTACTTTAATTGTACAAACAGATAAGCCATTAGAGCTGTAAGGTTTTTACTCTTAAAAAGTGAAGTGGTAGCTATGCTTCTATTAATAAGCATGGCATATACACTTGTTTTTGAGGTGGGGGGAGGAAGTCAAGGGGGGTGGGGAAACTTTCCTCTGGGAGATTTCATTTCACATCTCATTTCTTCACAACTGGCCTGTGCCTCTCTTGACTGTTGCTTTACCCTTGGTTCCAATGAATGCAATGTTTTCTCAAGTGTCAGCTACAATTTTAAGCAAGTGTTTGATGGCTGCCTTCAAAACAAGATTTGCCTTAGCTTGATGAGAGATTTTTTTGTTTGTTCATTTACTTTCCTTCACAAATGATGCAATATGGAGAACCAACAGTTTTGATTATCTGGGAGTTGTGTAAATTGCATATGCTATATAAGGTCCTTCTGAAGTGATAATGTACACTTAAATGTAAAGTACAGAAATAGTTGCACTTCCTTTTTTTTTTTTTTTTCCCTCCTGTGTCTCTCCATGTTTTTAATACCAGTCCTGATTAATTGCTGAAGGAACTTCCAGTTAAAAAGATAAAAAAAAAGAGATAGGAAAAGTCAGAAACCTGAACCCCAGTCAGCTGTGTCTCCTGATCGTGAAACAAAGTACAGTATGGAGCTGCCGTAGCCTTATTTATTGCCTTTGCAGATAATTAATGATGGCTGCTTTGCCTTTTTCCAGTTAAGATGTGCGGCATGTTATATTTTGTATAAAAATTGCTGTACATTCTGTGTTATGACATCTTGAACTCCAAACATTGGCTTATTTATGCTTCAGGCGTCACTGTTAATGCTAGAATTGTACAAAATTTGTAGCATGGCCCTTCTTCTCTGTGCAGCCTCAGCATCTAGTAGTGAAACATCCTCTGTCGTGAAGGTAGCTAATGCTAATACTGTTCCCAATTTTTATAATAGTATGTGTGGCTAAGCCTGGAAGTTTTGATTTATGTTGGATATTTCTATAAAGACATCACTTTATTAAGCTTTCTTCACCTTGCTGTAGGATGTTATGTTGTGTCTGTAAATGAAGAACATTTGAAGCCTCGTTTAAATTGCCTTATACTTTTACATGAATGAATTCTATATCATGGCTGTCTGCCTCAATCTAGGTTTGCACGAGTCAGAAACTCTGCAGTACTTTGAGGAGGAAAGTGAGTGATATTGAGACTCAACTACCAGCTCTACTTGAGGCCAAAATGCTGGCTGTTTCAGGTAAGTTTTAAGTGATGAGAATGACTAACATTGAGTGAGTGGTGTGTTCAAGCAGTTGTTGACCTTTTCATAGCTGAGACTTCTTAAGAAAAGCCATTGATGTGCACATGTCTAGATCCCTTGAAGGTGTGGCAAGTCTGGCTGAATCAAGCTGTGTCATGCCTTGTGTAAGGTACTTCAGGCCCCTCTCCGTGGCTAGGAAGTACTGGCAAAGTGAATGCTGTGTGGTAGGCAGTAAGCATGCAAAGAACATGATATTTTTCCATAGGTGAAATTGATAAATAACTATCAATAGCTGTTCCTGGACCTTACAAGTTAAATGCCTAGAGCTCTCTAGCTAAGACCATAAATTTACAACAAAGGTATAATAATTACAAGTGTGGCTTTAAATGACACTTTAAAAGGGAATACAATAATTGGCAGCTTCTGCTGTTCAGATCATTAAACAACTAATGTAGGCAGCAAAAGAGCAATTTGGTCCTTGGTGCACTCGTGCATGTTATTTACAACCAGTAAAACACTGAAATGTGATTACAGAGTCTGATACATAGCAGCTTTACATGCCACTTACTTGGGATTACTGCAGTGTTGACCAAGGAAAAAAGGCAGAGCATGGTTCTATCCCTTAATTTTGAAGAGGTGGGTTTCCTAATTCAGCAAATTGTTTGCAGACATGTAACTAGGTGTCTCTTTGCTAGACACCTGCCTCAGAGGCAGCTGAATAGGAGGGAATGTGGACTTGGGCACAAGTTAAAAAAGGCTAGACAGTTTTTAATACATGTGAAAATTACATGCTGTAGATATCTGCTGGTGATTTACCTTCTCAATTAGATACAAGAATCTACTACCAGCACACATGAATTATTTTTAAATGAAACCTTGTGCAGTTTCACATGGTTTGTTTGCCAAAAGTGTATAAGGTCAGGATTGAGCAAAATCCTAAAGGAAATTAGGGACCAGATCTTGTATCAGTGCTGAGCATGCCCAATTTCCTTGCTTCTCGTAACACCTTTTTGAAATGGAAACCCTCTCTATTTCTCTGTATCCACCTGCAAGAGGTAAGCGGAGCAATCATCCTTCTCTGCCTGTGGGCTGTTTGAACATAGGTAATTTTCTTGCTGTCAGAAATGGGGTCAAAGTTTTCTGCAGCCATTTTATGACTTTCTCGAGAACAAAATAGCCCACAAACTGGACTTGCAATGCTTCATGCTACCAACAGGAAGCAGCTGGCCAGAAAAGATGTACCTCAGTCTGACTTTGAGAGAGTAAATGACAACTTGAGGATGATTTCCAAAACATTCATAACAATATTTTATACTTGTTAGCTCTTAAAGGAGGTTGCTTGTTTCAGGAATAAATTCAAAAGGCAATTTAATGCTGATGTTTCTAGAAACTGTATTCATAGTACTGTG
Organism: Athene cunicularia; assembly: GCF_003259725.1. Classification (NCBI taxonomy): domain Eukaryota; kingdom Metazoa; phylum Chordata; class Aves; order Strigiformes; family Strigidae; genus Athene; species Athene cunicularia. Next base: position 80,656,686 of record NW_020799097.1, read on the forward strand.
ACTCTGATTGCCTTCCTGTGCTTTTTAAGAAGTATCAGTGCTATTTTGTAGTACTGATAAGAAGCACTGTTTCTTTTTTTTTATTCTTACTTTGAAAAACCCTTACTTCAGGGAATTTTAATGACTGTGAATAATACAATCCTAAATTGTTACTGAGGCAAAATTCTGAAGGGAACTGGTTGAAAATTGAGGATGAAATGTAATTTGGTGACAGTGGATACTGTAATTTCTTTACCTCATTGTAAGATATGGATACATTTAGTTGATGTGATGGCACTTGCTTATGTGAAATGCAGAGTAACATGCAGAGGATGCAGGGGAAACATAAGAATCAAAAAAATTCGTGCTCTGAAGACCTGAAAGTTTAAAAAAAAAATAAATTAATTGTCTTGGAGCATGAAGAAATAAAATGAGAAAGGCCAGGATGCAGAATGAATTGCAACTAGCAGAGAAGCAAGTCAGGAAGAAAAGATTTGGTAAATGCAAAACTGGAAAGAGGAAGGAAGAGATAAAAATAGCTTTTTTTTTTTTTTTTTTTTTTTAAGGTGAAAACAGTGAGGAGTGGATAATATAGAGAAGTCTGAATTATTCAGTTTCTGTGTATTCCTGTGTTAGGCATAAATGGAATGACACCCCTTAAATAAGGCATAGTTAACAAGTAGGTCTTAACCTTTTAAATACTGGTTAAGATTTAAGCATGATACTGTATGTATGTATCCCCTGAACTGTCAGGCAGCCAACAGAATGTTAGTGAATGGCCTGGATATATTAAATCGTTAGACGGTGGGAGAATCTTCAGTTGGGTAATATCCAATTATTTAAGGACAGCCTTGGAATAGTGTGAAATTTGGAGGAAGTCACAGTGCATGTACAGAAGTTACATTAAGTTTTTCATTTAGTCTGGAAGCATCAGGTAGGGATAAATGTTATTTCTGATTTTTTTACTGTAGCAGTCAGATCATTCATTCAATTTCTGCAGACAACTGTATTAATGGATACTGAGAAAACTATTTTCTCTAAACAGATGTTTCATCATTTTTGATTAACATAGCATTTTCCTTGAGGAAGCAGAGTTAAGTGATTTTTGGAACAGTGTTAAATCAAAAAACTAAATGCAGTTAAACACATCTGGATTCATGTATCCCAAAAGTTAAATTAGATGAATTTAAGAATATAGTGAAGTGATGCATTAGTTTCCAGAGCTTACGTGTGATGACTTGGAAAGCATGATATATACCTCAGCTTTTAATGGCTACCTTGATAGCTTCAGACAACATTAATCTTCTACATGAACTGTACTTTCTATTCCAAACACACTGCTTTACAGTAGTGGTGTATTTGCACCAGAAAATATAATAATATAGCTGGTATTGTTTTGAGGGGAAACTACTACAATAATGCAATGTAAGCATAACAATTCTATTAGTCCTGTCAATACAATACTTTGGATATTGAGACTGTATAATGATACTCTAAAAACACGAATCAAGGCTGCATATGCAAGTGTTTTTCCTTCCTATTATTTTGTCATTGGGAGAAATGTAAAATTAAATTTGGAGGAGAAAGAATGAAGGTTTGTGAATCTTTGGATTATTGAAGGCCATAGAAAAAATACAGCAGATTAATTAAATCCCAGTGAGATTTCATACCAAAAAACCCTCCTAGACTTATATTCGAGGTATTTCTGTGAACATTTACAATTCAGATCCTTTATATCAACAACTCCTTTACTTCTGATTGGCACTTGCCAGTTGTGATAAATAACTTGCAGTTAATGCTCCTGAGATGCTAGTCCAGTTAATGCTCCTGAGATGCTAGTCCATAATTTTTCTCCAAACATAATTAGTAGAATCTTATTATATTATTCACATTTTTTAAGTCAGTAGCTTTAGCTAATTATAGTTAATAAGTACTCCTGATTGCATGAGATATTACTGTTGACATACACATTTGTAAATACTTATTGATGAAATCTTAGGGTTTGGCATCTGGTGGTTTGTGTTGTTTTTTTTTTTTAAATTGAAACAAAATACATTAATGTTAGTGCTTAGAAACCTGCATGTGATTATAATAACAGTTTCTTCTTATGTTAGCTCTTAACATGCTTATAAAACAATTTTAATCAGTTATGGGAAGAACATGGCAGTACATGATACTCTTCTTTCTGTTAGGATCATGTGACTACTTAGCATGAAATCTGGGGGGGGAGTAAATTGCAGATGAAATAATCCTAAACCAGTAAGAAAATTCAAATGGGATGATACGTAAGCAAGTGTGAATGTAACAGTAGAAATACTATTAGATTTTGTTTTCCTACTTTGGGCTGTTTTGCAGGAGAGCAAATAATATGTGAGAAATGGTGTGTTTCTCTTTTTTTCCTTAGTGAGAAAATAATTTGGGAATAGGAGAGAGAATGTAAACTAAAATGAATTTTTAGTCATACGTACATCAGTTTCCTGTATTTGAATAAAAGAGGTCGTTGGGTCGTTGGCTATGTTTTACAGTGTCTTCATAGACCCTATATGAATTTTTTTTCCTCTTGAAAATATGTAATAGCATGGGACTAGGCAGCCAGCAGGTGGCTAGTAGGGAACTAAGCAGACATGAATGAAATATTGAATTCATTATGTAGTTATCTGAGGTGCGTGTCATTAATTTACCTTATATCTTTGAAAGTACAAATTAGATCCAAACACAGAAGTTGGAATGAGGTGACTTGTAAGTAGTTAAAAAAAAATATTCTGATCTTAAAACTGTCTATACCAGTACGAGATCATGTGTCATCATCCTATAATTAGCACTGTCTCTCATTAAATACCTGCAAGTGGGAGCTGCTTAGAAATACTGTTCTGGGATGATTTCCATCAGTACGGTGAAAAGGGTTTTCTTTTTATGTCAAGGTAGAGGTGTAGTTTATAAATAGCATGACATAAATACTAGATACCATATTTTCACAAAACTGAATGCTAGGACTGTTGCCTTTGTCTGCTCTTTGATGCTCATTTAGGGCAAGTTCTGAATAGCTCAGAAAGCAACTGCAACAAACCTCCAGCCTTCCAGCTTTGGTGCTAAGCATTCCTGTTGGGAATGAGTGTGTTAGAGAGGGGACAGAGCAGTCAGGCTGGAAAATGCCAGTGCAGGCTGAAGGATACTTCCAGACATATATCTGTGTGCTTTGGTAAGGTGGATGTCTCGTCTTCATGCCTGTGCTATATTCTTTCATTTCATGCAGAAATAAGTATGGGCATAAAGTTCTTGATGTGATGTTGAGATCTTCCCCAGGCATGCTACATACAGCTCTTAATTTGCCTTTCATTGAAAGGCAATGGTACTCCTGTTTTTTACATCTTTCCTGTTTCTGAGAACTGTTGTTTGGTAACAGTTGGAGAATTTGGCTAGTCTTAGAGGCAAAAATACCAATGCCTCTTTGTGCCTTCTCATGAAGGCTTAGGGTTTTTTGGTGAATTGGAGACCAGTAGGGATCTGTGTCCTGTCAGGTGACATAGATGCTTCCCTACTTTCAGATTCTTGCTTCCAGCAGAGGTCTGGGTTGATGGTTTAGAGGCATATTGAGATTAATTCCTCTTCGTGCCTGTATCACAATGTCTGGCCCTAGTATGCAATGCTGTGTATTGGCATGCCTTTCCAAAACAGTCACTTTATGCTCCATGAAGTAAAATTTGCCACTTGTGTATTGGTGCAAGTGATGTATTGGCAAGCTGATTAACTCATTTAAAAAAATAATGCCAGAGAGCCCCTCTAAACAAGCTCTCAAACAGTCACGCAGACCTCAGACAGCTATGCTATTTGTCTTTTAATCTCATTTCCAAATGAGACTGCTGGATGTTACTGGCTTTCAGTGAACTTCAAGGATAATTTGTTGTAGCTGAAGTTCCAGCATATGTGACCAGACAGCAGAAAATCATTGCTTCCCTTGCAGAAGTCAGTCATGTAATAACTTACTCTTTTTCTCTTCTGTTACTGAAGCTGTATCCCTGGAGTGTGAGAGAAGGTCAAGTAATCTCTTTGACAGTTCTTTTTCTGGGGTTTTATGCTCAAAGGAGAAATGTTAGATGGGGAGAGCTGTCAAGGGAAGATGCTCTCTCCCCAGGGAAAGGGTATGCTGTGGTCTGGAGAGGACATGAGAAAACCCCTGTGCAGTATGCAGAAGGGGGCAGTGATGTCCCTCTTTTCACTGACTGTCCAGAGGGCCAAGGCGACAAATCTCTGAACCTCAGTGAATGTACTTTTGGTACCTAAACCTAGGTGGCTTGAATGTTTCTCTCCCTGATTCTTCTCTGGTTTTCTTTCCTGGCCTGGTTAGTAAGAAAGGAGGTTGAATTTCACTCAGCCATCAAGATCATGGCGATCAGGTCTGGGCTGTTTCCCTACTCCCATCATGTCCCTTCCTCTCCAGTGGTAGTAATAGTGAGTGGAGGCAAAGACAGGAGAGAGAGGAGATGTAAAAGAACCAGAGATTGAAAGGCATATGGTGAGTGGGAGCTGTGAGGGAGGGGGAAATGATTATGTAGGGAAGCCTGTGTGCATATGTCTGCTATTGGGTGACCCTTGAGCCTTGGAGTCACTTTCAGTAGGGCATCCTTTACTATGTTGCAAGAGGATTATACAAGACTTGCAATAACCATTTATTGGTTACTGCATGTAGTAAATTACTGGGACTAACCTGCTCCTGGGCTATATTTGTCACCCTCAGTGCTGACACTTGAGAGCATCCACCAGTAGCTATTGCTCTTTAGAACAGGTTGTGTCTGAGTACTGCTGAATTGCCATCTTCCAGACCTCTGCCTTTTTCTTCAGGGTTTTTCTGCCTTTTCTCATTGGTAATTTTCATTTGAGCCTTTGAGTTGTTATATATTAGTGGTTTAAAATTTTATTGTTTTTTTGTCCCCATCCTCCCCTTTTTTTCTTTTATTTTTGTTTTGTATTTCTGTGTTGCTCCGTGGTGACTGATTCAGTGTGGGTACAAGAGGCTTTCGGTAGCAGAGAATTCCTCCTCCAGATATATGTCTGTGGGGTCTCTTGATGGCTTCTAGATAGATTTTCTTACTTTACCTTTCAGGGTCACATCAATCATTCAGTTGCATTATGCTTCATAAAAGTGTTGGCATGTATTATTGCTTAAAAACAATGATTGTGATTCAAATATGCTGGGATTTGATAAAATGTTTCAGGAGATGATAGACTGTCCCTCATTTGCTATTTGTTTTTTTCAGAGGTGCAAACACACAGGCAGCACTTTCAAAATCTTACATTTCTGTCATGTTTTTAGCTTTTCTCTTTTTTTGTGAGCAGCTGAATGATAATTTATTTTCTTCAGTTTCTTTTCTGATGTTGGAATCAGTTTGTATTCTCATTAATCACAGGCTGGAGGATTTTTACCCTCGAATTCCAGTGCTATTGATAAATACCATGATGGCAAATGCCCTAAGCTAAAATGTAAATTTTCACTTTCTTATGTATTATTAAAGGTAGTGTTAGTCTATGAAGAATTAGCTTATAGATAATGATAAATAACGACCAACCTATTCTTTACTACATTCAAGCCAATGTCCAGTATGTATGCTTTACTGTTATGCAAAAATTGCTTGTACTACAACAAACATAGTTTCAGTAGAGATGGGGCATACCTCTCGGCTTCAAGTATGGATAATAGAAACTATGAACGTATGTAATTTCTGGTGTAATTATGAGAAAAAGTGGGAGTAAAAAACTTATGGGCCACTAGCTTTGTCTTGTATTTTTGAAGGGCAAATATTTAACAAAGCTTAAATAATAACACATTTGTTGTTTTTACAAAATGGGACGGATTTCAAACCATATTTTTAGTCAATTTGTTGCTGGCAAGTGATACCAAAATACTGATATGTTAGTTTGAGACTACTAAACGGGCAACAATCTGCCCAATATAGTAAAATCTGTCAATGAGCTCTTATAAGGGACGTGAGTTTGTGGCATGTAACTGTGTATAGAGAAAATATACTTGGTATGCAGGGCACTAAGTCATACAAGGGCAATTTTGGGAAAAAAGGAAAATAAGGTAAATATATAATTGCTTTTACTCACTGTAAATAGAAATAGTATAACTACTTTGTGCCTGAGGATAATAAAAAAACCCACAACAAATTGCCAATTTGAGTTGTTTTGCTTGATTTGGCTGGTATTTTTGGCCTTCATGCCGACCTGTTGGTAAAGAGCAGGGAATGAAGGATGTACATGAGAAGAAAGCCCTAGAGGGAAAGATTAAGGAGGAAATTTAAACTGGGTTTTTATTGCTGTCTTTTGAGATAATGCAGTCTTAAGCCCCTCAAAGTTAAGTGTACATATCCAGCTCCTTATGAGAGTGTACTGCAAGTGTGTTATTCAACCTCTTCAAAGAACTGGATGCTCTGAATTAGCTGGAAAGTGAAAATACAACTACTGTTTTACTTGTAGAAATATAATCAGTTTGGCCAAGTTCATGTGAAACGATTTCAGATTTTGTGATAATCCCAACTTTACTCCACATGGTTATTCTTCACCTTCCTCTTCCTCCCATTTTATCCAAACACTGTTGATTCCATGCATTTATTCAAGTTTAAATGGAATGAATTTAAGATTCTGATAGAGCAACAGACTTTCTAGCCTCGACATTTATAAACAGTTTTCTCAACTTGTGGCTTTTCCCATTTGGTGTGCCAGTTTGTCCCCAACATGTTTATAAGTAGATGTATGCAGTGGCTAAAATTGCACATCGCTAGTAAGCATCACTGTGAGACAGGAGGAAGGATGGGAAAAGTGGCATTTTGCCCTTCAGTCCCCTTCACAGAATCCCTTCCTCACTTCTTGGTTTAGACCAGAAGCTCAGCTTTGGTCTTAGATTATTAATTCTTTAGTTTTGTTGTCTTTGTACAGATTTTTCTGAGTGAGCAGTCCTATTAGCTTCAGTAATTTTTTTTTTTTTTTTTAATTTGCTGGGAAGAGCTAGGACTGACTTTATTTATCTAATGTCACCCAACTAGAACCCTCCCAGCGGTATGGCTGTATAAAGCATAGCTCTGAGTGGTTGACAAAGTAACAGTTATTGTGTTCACTTAGGCAAAATATTTATTTTATCATCAAAAAGAGGAATTTTAATATTTTCAGGATATTAGCAGAGTAAAATATTTTGACACATGTCTTCAGAGTGTTTCTACGGCATCAATGTAACTGTGTCTCTTAACAAACAAAAAACCCCAGGAGGGCATGTTTTTAATACTGGCAGCCATGGGATTATATATTAATTTTGTATATCTACTTTCTTACAGCATTTAGAAAGCAGTTATTTTGGTTGCTGTGATTGAGGTCACTGATGGCACCTGTGAGGCATGAGTTAGTATACACTCTGCTGAATTTTCACTGCAGATTTCTAGACATTTCTGCTGTAAGGGGGAGCTGCATCAGGTAGTTTTGGCTTTTGGGTATATATATCTGATGCCATTTTCTCATAGCCTCAGTTTTGATATAAATTTCCCCTCTGGGAATTCAGATCCATTCAATATGTATAAAATTTTCATATGTAATATCATACCTTTTTCATTGCTAACTTCTGAAATGTAGGAGCAGGCTCCAGATTCTAATGAAGAATCTCTTGCCTTCATGTTTTATTAAGGCCCTTGTGTGTTGATCCTTGGGATGAGTTCAGGGGAAATAAAGGTTCACTGTTTAAATCTTTTTGCCTTAGAAGCATCTGAATATCTGCTATTTTTCCAGTGATGTTGTTTTGCTTATCTTGCTGCTGTGTTTTGCCCATTTGGAAACATGACAGATTAAGATAACATTTGTGCTGTTGTTTCCCAGTAAATGCACTGGTAAGCCATAAGATCCTACTGTTTGTAAAGCATATTTATAGTTATTTAACTGTATAATTCTTTGTAAGATAGAACTCGCAAACAGGGTTTTAGCTGAGAATTGGAAATAAGGGGGTTTTGAACTCTTAAAAAGAATCAAAAAAAGGTCAGCTTTAAGCAAGGAGAAGGGGTTGACTAAACTACCATAGCCTTGCGACTAAATTTTAAAAAAACACAAAACCAACACCAAAACCAAACAAGGCTACCATACGCTACCAAGCAGTGTTCAATTTTTAAGCTTCATTTATTTGATACAGTCTTTTCCAAAGTTTTGGAAAGTGTGATCTCTCTTTGGCACATCTGTTCTCATATGGCCACTTGAGTTTTCAGCAGCATCTTTCCTCCTGGAGGATGGTTGTAATTATTTGCTGGAAGTGCTTTCGTTCACTCTTAGGCTCTGGAAGAATGAAGCCACTCTCAGCAGCTGGTCGTGGTTTACCATATTCCAACCAGTGTCCCATTCTTGCTCCTAACAGCAGCCAAAACATTCCTGTTTAAGACTTTGTGACTAATGCTTTTGCGACACCAGGTAAAAACAATGTAATACCACAATTTAGGATGCTCTGATGTGGATTTGATGTTTTGGATTATGTCTTAATTTTCTAAAATAAACTTTTAAATTAATCTGTTTTGTATAAGCAACAACTTACTATGTTCCTGAAACAAAAGCCAAAGGACACCTTTATATCTGAATAAGGTGGTAGTATTATAAAGTTATTTCAGGAGTCTATAAAGTCATTGCACATACTTCAGAAGCTGATGAGACATCTGAATGTGTGACTGTATGTGCTTTACATTAATATTTGCTTCAAGACTAATTTTCTAAGTACCTTTATTTACTAGATGCCTTTACTTATTAGATCATGCCACTAAATTTTTGCTAAATTAGGATGATGCTGGAGTTATAGATCTTGTGCTAGAGATCTCTTGTATTGGGCAAGTCTACATGGAAATTATTTTTGTCAAGTATTCTTTAGATTACAGTGGGTTTTCTGTGTTGTTTTGTTTCCCC
>NW_020799097.1:80665633-80683513 GCF_003259725.1 Athene cunicularia
CCCCCCAGACAAGTAGCTGCATCACTGAAAAGACACAGGCACAGCTATATAAATGTATCATGTAATAGTTGTTCTAGTGCTATTTAAAAATCATTTAATAGCTGAGCGTCTCACTGTCATCGTGCATCTATACTCAAGACTTCTATATGAAGTAAGGAAATGTTCCTCTCCAAGTTCTTATAAAAGTGGTTTTCTGAAAGGTTAATTAGGCAAATGTTACTCAGCTACACTGTAAACTAGTTGAGAATGGAGCTTTTGACTCTGGATCCCTGACCAAAGCAGCCAAACATTTTTAAAAACTCCAGAGCAGTGTGAGCTGGTGATACTGAGGTATTCTGCCTGTCTCAGGTTTCACACTTCAAGTAGAGTCAGAAGTGAAAAGTTTCGAGTTTTAAATATCTTTTCTCAGAAGAACATCTCCTGATGGTCATTGCATAGGGTGCGTGCCATTTAAGAAATGCAGCGTGTCCTTTATAAACAACTTTCTGGTACTTGTTATGAATAGCATAGTACTGCTTTCTTCAAGGAGGAAATACTTCAGGGTTTAGAAGATTAATAGCATCTATTTCAAAAGTATTGTGAGTTGAGGTGTCCTCCAAAACAGGAAAATGATCTGACACATCACACTGCAATGATCAATGAATTACAGTATGATATTTCCTGAAGTGTGGACCTTGGGAAAAGGTTTTCTCCAAAATGTAAATTGTATTAGTAATAATAATAAACCCCCCATATTTCTGTGTGTATAAGGTTAAATGTGCTATGATTATGATTATTTTTGTACTATGTTAATGAAATGGATGCTTTCAAAGCAGGTTTTTTTTTTTCTTCCTTCCCCCCCCCCAAAAAAAAAAAAAAAAAAAAAAGGGTCTTTCAGTTGCTGTTGGGAAATATAGTTGCTTAATTTCCCTTGTTTGCTGTGTAACCTACTGATGTTGCAAGTGTCTGCTTCATTGTCCCTTTCCTCCCCCTTCCCCCTGTCTCCACAAAACATGCAGGAAGTAATTTCGGTACTGCGAAGGATCTGACAGAAGAAATAAGGTCATTAACATCTGAGAAGGAGGGGCTGGAAGGACTTCTCAATGAGCTGTTGGTTCTGAGTGCCAGAAATGTCCGAAAATTAGAGAGAATTAAAGATGATTACACCAGACTGAAACAAGAACTTGAACAAGGAGAGGCTTACTTCGGTAAGTAGTTCACAGGCTTTTACATCTTTTGCTCAGTCATAAGCACCTAGAAGTTTACTGAGTTTGATGAGCCATCCTGCCTTTCACAAAGCATAACGTTTTTCTGTGGAAAGTTTGGCCTGGACCTAGCTAAGCGGTACGCTGAACATGCTTTCAGCTGTTTCCACTGGAGGGTGGGGGAGACTGAGGGGGAGAAGGGGTATCCCAGCAATATACAATTTTTGGAGATCTATCTTAGCCCAGTTCTCAAAAACTTTATTTTCTAAGCCCAGGTTTGTAATAATGATGATGATACTGTGCATTTGTTCAGATACAGAGAAACATATGTAGTCTTTTATGTGGAAGCAGTTGATGCAGCTGACTGTGACGGTAGAACCATACTTAGTATATATAACTAAATATTTAGTATATGTAACACATTTGGTGATGAGTCTGAACATTTGAGGTGCAAGGGTTGCCTGGTTCCGAAGGCAAGAGTTTTCTTTATAAATTTATGCTTGAGAGCTTGCCAAACACAGCTCACCTGTAACTATAAGCAGTGTGCTTGGGTTGTGGTGTCACAGTGGAATTGGGAAAGTTCTATGCAATCACTGGGAAAGCTACTGACAATAAAATAGCAAAGACATTCCTAGACTTGGCTTATTCTCTTGTCTGCTATACCCTCTCCTGAAGTTAAGCAGGTAAAGTGGCCTTGCTGCTTGATTAAATGAAAAGGCTGAATAACATTTAATTGACTACAAATTTATAGTTACTATAGTTACCTCTAAACAGCTAAGTATAAATATAAGAGCTACTTTAAAGCTCTAGGGGTTTGAAATGTCTTTCCTTTTTCAGGATCTTATGAACAGTAGGTTGGTTAAGGAGAGGAAAGTGCCTTTGCTCTAAAAGTATATGAAGTTTCTTCATAGGCAAGCGGATAGGCAAGAGCTATTCTAGAATCAAAGCTGTTGTAGGCAGTGGAATACATAAAAGACAATATTTTCAAGATGCATAGAGGAATATATATACACACACACACACTCACACACACTCACACTCTACTAGATAAGAACTTTATTAGAAACTAGATGGTTACAAATTTTAAAAATGGTTCCTCAAAGTAGTCCATTGTTACCTAAGCTGTGTGATTCTAACCCACATCAGGCAATACTTCCTCATTGTTTGGATTTGCAAGTGAGTTGAAGAGGGTTCTGACATTTCAGTCTGTCCCTTTTGTTGCTCTTTTGTTTCTAGGACAATTAAACTTCCTATAATACACATGCATTTTGCATTTCAGCAGGGTTTTAAACAAAACCTGTGCAAGACTGTTGCTGAATCAACAGAATTGGTTACAGTTCATAGATTCCTTTTTCCCCCTTTGCATTTATGTATCTGTAATGAGGTGTCGTCTTGGTCTGATCTCTCCTGTCCCATTATAATTTATGAAAATAAGTTGCAAAACGGTGTATATTTACTGTGTGGATTGTTCTTTTAATTTATTGTGATTCTGTAGGCTAAAGGAGAAATTTATCCTTGTGTAAATTAAAACTCTATCAAGCACATACTAGTCAGAAATACATAAATTGATATCTGAGATCTTTCCTTTTCCTCATCCCTGCCCCATTGCATGTAATATACACAGTTTTCTCCTTTAACAAATGGAAACTCACTGAGGTTTGAGAACACTAGCATGAGTTTGATACCAACACATTTTAATTGAATAAAAGCCTTCTGATACCCTCTGGAAAAAAAATAAAACAGATTGTATCTTAAAGACAGCATCCACTTTTACAAACTAGTTAATTTGTACAGTACTTTCATGTTTGGGGAATAAATCATAAAGAATTGGAATATGATTTTGTTAACATTTCTTTTTGCTGTTTAAAAGAACTGGAGATAATTGTGTTGGCTTTGTCTGCACTGTGAAAGGTGTGATTTGTGTCAGGGTAGCCAAGCTGCCTTGCTGCATGGCCTCAGGGTTTGTGGTTCATTTAAGCCAGTAAAATCTGTGTTGTGGCTGAAATGAGTGGTTTTGCCTTTTCCTCCTGTTCCTGCCCCATCCCATAAGCCATCTCAGGGCTGACCAGAAACCCGATGTGAGCAGGGTGTTAGCTCACCCGTGAGACCCACCAGCATGTGGTGGGAATGCTGTCACTGGCATAAGGGATGCAGCAGGGGTGTGGGGCTCGTGATGGGGAATGTGTTGCCCCGCTGCTGTCTGACAGGAAAATGGCTCCTAAAACGCTTCTCCTGCTTGAACTAGTAGTGCAGCATGGGCTCAGCTGCTCTATGCTGTGGGTTAAATTAGTGTGAGCAGTTGGTCCCATTGCTTGGGGAAGCCCATTTCTGGTTAGTTTGATTTCTCCCTCTATAGCTATGATCCAGGAAGAGAAATTCTTTTTCCATCTAACTCTACTAATTGAGGATATTACTGTCCTCCATCTTTTTTTTTTTTTTTTTTTTTTTTTTTTTTTTTTTTTTACTATGTCTGCTCAGAGTTCATTAGGGAGCCCTTCAGGCCAAATTAGCCATGCTAACTTTAACAGCAAAAATGATCAGGGCTTGGCTGGCTGATCCATGTCCTGACGTGCAGTAGGGATGTACCTGTGATTCTTCGTTATGGCACAGTTATACTATGCTTTGGCTCAATTTGTTATGAAATATGGTTCCACCAATATACTAAACATAGATTAACAAAAGCAACATAGAGAAAGAGGTCCCTTAGTCTTCTTGTCTTTGAAGGTTTATGCTAGTTTAAATGAATTAGTGGGCTTATATGTCTTTCAGTGTAGAAAGGAGATGCTTCATTTTTCTCCAGGGAAAGTAGCTGGATCAATTGGAGCTGTTGTCTCCTCTCATTCTTGCTTTTATGTTGTTGCCAGGGAATAATCTTCTTTCTCTGCATTAGGAGCCCTCCCTCTTTTTTTAATATAGCACCTTTAAACTTTCTGCGCAGGTATTCCTATACATGTCTATTTCAACATCATCTAGCAAAAACTTATTTTGAAATGTTGTGTGGTTGTTTGGTTGTGTTGGGATATTTTTTGTACTGAAGATAATTCCACTTTGTCTGGAAGACATTAACAAAGAAACTGGAATGCTAAAATATGTGTGTATGTTTGTCTTTCTCTTGTGTATAAATTGATCACCTATTTTTTACTTCATTAATTGTTGATTTCTCACAGTAATGCAGATATAAGGAAGCAGACGTCAAGGGAAGAGACTTAATCACACAATAATCAGAGCTGGAATTTTAAATAGGACACATCATTAGCATGTTAATGAATTTTCTCACTTTGTGCCAGCTGCCCAAGTATAAAAGATATTGCAGATGTAGTGCAAAAATCAGGCTTGGCTTACTGTGCTGAGAGCTGTCAATGCTCCCTGTAAAGGAGATTTGACAAAAATCCTTTCATATTTTTGGAGATGCTCAAAAATATGTTTTTCCCATTAGATAATAGAAGCATTGACAAGTAATGCTATTTATTAGCATTTTAGGATGAATAGTACTAATTTGCCCATTAGACAGTAACTTTCTTCTAAGGGCATTAGAACGCTTCTATAAAAGGGATCAACTGTTATTGCCATTTTACAGATAGGAAAGCCAGGGACAAACAGGTCATGTAATTTTACCTGAAATGGTGGTAAAACAGAGTTTCCTGATTGCTCTAGCTTTAATTAAATCATGATTTAATCAATCATGTTCAATAAACAGATTTGAAATCAAGTTATACTCTGTGTGAATTTTACATTCTTCTAGATTGCAGGTATTGCTGTAGCCTAAGACATAATCATTCTGGAAAAATCACTGAAGGTTTTGTACTTTACTGTTGAGCAGATCTACCTTATAAAGTCAGCAGGTTCTGTTATGGTGAGGAAGAGAACCTCTTTGCAATCCAAAACAACCCAACCTGTGTTCGAGACAAGTGAAGCTTAATTACCTGCCTGTCTGCCAAGCTGCTGGATTGCGCTTATAAATCCTGGCTTGGGTTGATTGGCATTTTTAACCCAGGGCTGGAAATGAAACCTACCCGCTTGTCTTGGTCTCCTCATTACCAGTACTGATGGGCAGGTTTTCCTGCCTCATTTACTGAATTCCTTTTCTGACTGCTCTCAGCCTTTTTCTGCCCCTATTACACTTTCAGAAAAGCATTACCTGGTAAATAATTTATGTATGCACAAAACTAGGGGGGACTGTATTTCGCAATCTAATTGCTAGGTTGTGCTTGCCAAGTCATGTTAAGTACAATTTCTGTACTGAATTAAATTCTAGGGGAAATATAAAATAAAGGCTATCATGCACATCAAAATAGCTTTTTAACCCATTTTTTAAAAACTATTGTTTGGAGGCTGATACTTCAGTCTCTGCTGATCAACTCTCATTGACATCATTGAGTTTTATTGTCTTAGAAATTGCTGTGTAAGTCTTAAAGCTCTTATCAGCCTGCTGGTAGAGTGAAGCTGTCTGGAGTTGAACACATACATTTATTAAATAATGAATTAGATGTAGCAGAGGGGTTTCTTAGGAAGCTGGAATTTTCTTTCACGCCTAGTTTTACTTTCTCTTGTTCAGCGCACATACTGTGCGTGCTTGCACAGAATATCTCATAGATTTTTGGCCTTTATTGCTGAAAGAACAGAAATCTATCCAAGTCCACTTTTTAAAATTTGCTTTTTCTAAAAATAAGTGTGTTTTGACTTAGCTATCTAAGTATGTACTTCAAAGAATGAGAAAAATTCTTCTAGTCTTTTTTACAGTCATTGTTCAAAAGGCTGTTATGGAGGATGCAATTAATTAGCTGAAAGCTTAATATCACGTGGACAGCAGAAACCACTAGTGGTGCTGCTTAAAGTAATACTGGCTTTGCATACTGAAATATTTATGAAAAGAAGGCTCTGTGTTTCATATACAGTTGTATAGGATGTGACTTACCAAATTGTTAATGACCATTTACTAGAAAGCATTTTTATTCTCTTTCAAAGACACACTTTTATTCTGACAGATTCAACACTCGAAGTCTTATAATAATAATAGAAGCACATAAAAAGTGCTTCCCACCAGGAAACCCTTATGTTTTTCTAATTTAAATGTTTGTTTTTAATAACAGTTGTTATACAAAAGCTTCTCTATTTCTCTTTGTAACTGGTTTTTATAATGCTTTTTGAAACTGTCTAAAGATTATTAAAAACTTTATACTGCTTTTAATTATTTCAAAAAATACCAATTCAATATCTGCCTATGACATGACAAAAATAGTTCCATGTTTTGCTTTAATGATTTTTCAGGTCAAGGTTTTAATTTTTTTCATCAGTGCTGTTTTTCTGCACCAAACAGGGTTTCCATATTGTTTCCACAGTTGATTCTCTGTCTGAGTGATTATCTGATTCTAAACTGAAAAGCTGAACCTTTTGATTGCTTCTGCTTAAATAAATCATTAAAGAAGAACCACACAGTGTGTAACAGATGGGTTTCCATGAGGAAAAAGCTGTTCTGAATCTCACTGTGTGTCCACTTCTAATTTGTGCAAGGTCATTACTTTCTGCGTGTCATACCTATATGAGATGCTTGTTGTCGTTCAAGTGAGTGGTGAAATGGATCAGCTTATTGCTTGTGTCTGTGGCCATCTCTATTTAAACAGTGATCTTGTCAGATTTAGCCAGTGTTCACTCTATTTAGCTTTCACAGAAAGTATAAAACCCTCCGTGGTGATGCAGGAATGGGGCTGGCACTGCAGCTGGTAACATCCTTTATTCTGAGCTGACATTCAAGGGATTCTCCAAAGTAGCACTCAGCAGCCTTCTGTCAGGCAGCATGTAAAAGCCAGGACCACATAAGAAAAGAAAAGGAAAAAACAACAACAGCAACAGAAACCACAAGAAGCCCAACCTTGCAGAGCTGCTTTTGTGTTGTCATGGCCAAATACAGCATGAGTAATTGCATTCTGCTCATCAGTATTCTCTCTGATGTTTCATTTGAAAAAATGGTATTTCTGCATTTGCTTGGACTTGCACTGTTATGCATATTGTGTGCTTGTCTGCATTTCATTGATTGTGAGCATGATTCTCATTTTCTTGGGTCATTTTTTAAAACACTTGGGATCTTTCAGGTTAAGTACACCCATACACATCTTTTGGTCTTATAATTCTGTAATGGTAGTCACTGCATTTCAAAATGTTACTGAGCTTTGAGGATCAAATTCAGACTAATTGTATTAATTCCAAGTCATGCTTCCACAAAATCTATATAAAATAACTAAAACCATTTTTTAGTAACATCATCTCTGTTAAATAACATTTAATTGTAAGTAATTGAGGGGGTTTTCTGTTATGGAATTGCCACCTTTGATAAATATCAGAAGAATTTAGTAACACATAAAGAGTAAGTTCTGCTAAGTATTTTCTCTAACTAAAATGTGTAATACATTTTTATTTTAGAGATCAGGTTTTTTCAGGATTCAAAAGCTTAGGAACCAGTCTGTTTTAGCATAATTAAGTTTGCCATATGTTTTGAATCACTTGTAATTGTGTTTCTTATAAAGGGTGATTATAAAGGTCATCTTGTCTTGTGGTGTTCATTTAAATATATAAAATTATTTTATGTTTTTTCACTTGGAGAATAGAGGTTTCATTTATATAAATGCAATGGAGGTATTAAATTTAATCTGGACATTCTGTATAATTAGATGCAAATATTGGTAATGCAGGAAATACAAAATATGTGTTCAGGCAACTTGAACTGACGCAGCAGTTTGGTTCAAAGCCAACTGGTATCTGTGGGGGTCTTTTGATCAGGGCATTTCTCTGTTGATGCTCAAAAGTGAGCTTCTCCTCTGTCTCTTTCTTCTGAGATTTGATGGTATTAACTTCATTGAGATGTTTCATATACCTGTGTAATATTCTTTCTTTGTAGACAGCAGTATGACCTAATTACACACAAAATAACTACTCCTGAAATGTCCTGGTACTGGTTTTGGAGTCATAGAGGTGGTTTTGTACCAGGTCCAAGAAATAGAGCTTGGTCTGAAGTTTTGTGCTGGATCTCTTCAGGAAAAATGATCATTTCATCTTTAACTAGAATAAGCAGTAAAGACATCAAGGTTTCCTAAGTTGTAGGGCTACAGAAATATGGAGTGGCTTTGCTGGAATCATGGAAGTGCAATCCGATGATGAAGCATGTTACTGAACAGCCTTCTGCTGTAATGAGAAGAGGTCAACCTTAAGCCTGTAATGCAACATACACACTTTAATGTGCTGGGGTAAAACAAACAAGCAAGCAGAAAGGTCTGATAGTATGCCAGGCAGCTTCTTCCTTTACATCTGAAATGCTACTGCCAGCTATATACACAGTACATTCAACTTTTGGGGTGTGTGTAATATCAAATTATTCCTGGTTTGACATCTCTGCTCTAGATTTCTGCATTACTCCACACTTCTTAGTTCAGCTGCTTCAGCTGATTGAGTTGCAACAGGATAAATATGAAGCAACACAGATGAGTGAATTTGGAATAAATTTGGAAGTGTATACCACTGATTTTAATCATTCTTCATTAGATCCTAATTCTGCAGCTGCATCTTCTGAAATACTGGGCTCAGACTGAACTTTCACAATTTCTTTTTAATGAGTATAGCTAGTTTCAGAAGGAATGAGATACTAAGATGCCAGAAAGCTATGATTAAAAAAGAAAGAAAAAATAAAGTGTCTTCTGCTCATCAGACAAATGGAACAGGTTCCTGTGTGCGATTATAACTATTTTAGCATGACACTAGGCCTGGTGATGACCAACAAACATTCTTTAAGTTTTGCCATTTCTGGGATTTGAGCAGATACTATTTCATTGTGAAGCTCTCTTTTTCCTGATGGTGTACAGCTGCCATTTCTACATGTTGTATTAAGAGAATTCTAGTTTTGACGGAAAGATAAAGTTGCATCTGACTGGAGCTGCTCAGAGGCAGGAAGAAAGGAGTAGCCTGTCTGAGGACAGTGGGGTGCTCAGAAAAGGACCAAGAAAAATGCTGATGTATGTTGTTAATGCTTAACAGATAGGATTGAATTACTTTTCAAAGAAGGGTAAATACTGCTTTCCTTGTCTCACAGATGAGGTAACTGAGACACTCGGGTAATTGGTTTTGTGGTTCTCTTCATTTTGCCATTTCATATAGGTACCACCAATATGTATTTGCTCAAGACCTGTTGGATGGGATTACAGCATGTATTTGACAACTCGATCGTGAAACATTAACAGGTTGGAAGTACGAAAACAGTGTTTGGCCTCTTAAAAACCCGAGGTTTTATTGAAAAAGTCAGTGAACAGTTGTCCTAGCATTCACAGTTTTCTTTAAGTTATATTCATTCTAGGTTTTATTCTCGAGGTCATACTGTATGGTTTTGCTTTGTTTTCTTGGTATATATTTTTCTGACATTGTTCAAGTTATGTTAACATGGCATGGTATTTTCAGGTCACCAAACTGTGCAGAAGGGCTATTTAGGATTCTTTTCTTCATTTACTTTTCTTTTGCGATGAGTATAGAGATGGATAGCGTATTTAAGGAATAGTGTCAGTTTGTTTTCAAGTAGCACTTCAGTGAAACCAATCTCAGGCAGTTATCTTTAGTTATCTTTCCAAAGGTTCAGGCTTTCTGCAGATTGAAGATAAAAATAGTACAGCATTTTACTTTCAGTTAATGTGTTGGATTTTATTTAATTTTTGGGGCTACAAGCAAGTAAGTGTTGGTTTGGGTCATCTGGGATCACTGATGTAAAACTGATGTCCTAGAAAAGGATTATACTGCAGCAGAACCAGAGTGAACATACTGCTTAACTTTGCAGTTACAGGTATTTTTTCAGATGTATGTATTTTGATTCAAAATCTTAGCGCATTAATACATTTCCACCCAAAAGTTTTAATTCAAGAGTTTTGGCAGTGTTCTCGAGTTACAGTGCACAAGTCTAATTCTATGCTTGCATAAATGCATGCAATTTGTAAAGAATTGTACCTCCTTACACTGATGGTAAATTTACCTCAATGATTGAATGAAAAGTCAGATAATTCTCTGAGACATTACTTTTCATCTTTGCTTTGATATTGGCTGGCAATATTCAGATACAGCATATAGGAATATTAACATCTAAACAAAAGAAACCCCTGAGATACCATTCCCTTTGGAATACAAGATGTTCCTCATGAAATAGGGCTTTTTTTCCAGTTTTTGTTTCTGTTGATTGTCAGATGTAGTTAAATCTTTCTGCCTCATTGTTTCTTGTTACTGGTTTAAGGTTTTCCTTGAGGTATTTGCAAATACTGTAGTAAATATACAAGCTAAATAAAGGTTTCTGTAATTAAGATATTCTAAAATAGGGATGTTATCATCCTCGCCTGACTTTTCAGTGAAACGTTATATACTTCAAATGAATGAAATGACTTTCTGCTGTCTAGTTTGTTACTTTGGACACCGCAGGGTTCCAAGCACGCTGCAGGCATTGTACCCACAGATACGCAGACGTATAACCAAATCTGGAGTAATGGAAAATATTTATTGAGAGATGGGAGAGGTATGTAATACCAGATGATAAAAACAGAATAAAACCACTGAAATTTTAATTCTTTACAACAGCTGTGTTTTGTCCCCAAAATTATTTTAATGCTGCATGTATTATCCTAAAGAAGGTTTAGCAACAGAAACCCTCTTCCAATTCACACCTTTTATCAAGGTACAAAAGTAGAAATACAGAGGATTTAAATGGAAGAAGGAGAGATTATTTATTCTGACTATGATTCCCCAGAGAAGATGAATCTACAATTCTTGGGTTTTTTCTGTAAGCTTTTTGTCTTTTTCTGTACTTTCATTAAATCCTGACTGATTACTCTGAGGCAATGGAAATCTTATTTAGAGCAGAGTTAAGTACCTTGTAGCTCCTGTTGAGGAATTTAAAGTTTTCATCCAACAATTTTCTTCCTCCCTCTGTCCTTGGAAACATAAACTGGAGTAAAAGGCAGAAAACCGAGGAATTGTTAATGCCTGGAGTCAGGACCTGGTACTCTGTATCCTTCAGTTTGATTTCTCACTGGA
The DNA here is from genome assembly GCF_003259725.1 of Athene cunicularia. Taxonomy (NCBI): domain Eukaryota; kingdom Metazoa; phylum Chordata; class Aves; order Strigiformes; family Strigidae; genus Athene; species Athene cunicularia. The sequence continues at coordinate 80,676,868 of NW_020799097.1, forward strand.
ACAGGGACAGGGAGAGTTTGCTCATTTCAGTTATTTGTGCCATGGTTTCCTTGTATGAGGAGTGGAGGTAACCATTATTTCTCTTACAGTTATGTTGCAAAGTTTATGGTCTGCAGACTCAATACATAAGCACAGGAGACGGTAGTAGCAGGTTGTAGTATAAGACCAGGGATTTTGGCACTTATAATTGCACAAAAATCTGTGGTCAATGTGTAGCAAGTGCTGGTGATAAGCATGAAGTCTGATTTACTTGCCAGATTTCAACTAATAGGCTGAGATCATGTATGAAATGAAAGAAATACATCAAACTGGATATTTGAAAGACTACTCTCTTTTTAGTTGTTTGAACCCTGATTTATTTCTTTATACAAAAATATTGTAGTAGACAGAATATAATTAAAACTTTGAATGATGCTAACTGAAATGAAGATTCAGCCCTCATATTTGTGGAAGATATGTTTCATTTAATGTGTGTGTTGAAGGCTTGGGTAAAGATAAACAGGTAGTGTTTGCCAGCTGCAGAAGATTAGACAGTTCATTACCTGTTGGAATTATCAGCTGGAAGACACATTGCATAATTTGGACTACAACCTTTATACATTCTTGGCTGGATTATATCTCTTATCTAGTGAGGTGCATTGAGATATAATTAACAATGTGAGCTGGAAATAACAGGCTGAAACCGTAGGCTGAAACCGTGTGTATTTTTGTGCAGATAAACAATCCTATATCTAGATCAGAAGTCATAGTAACATTTTCTCTAGTAATTTCTTTCCCAGTTCCTGTATTCTAAAACATTGTACAGAGAAAAACTGTCTGTACTCTGTGCCAGAGAAAAGCAAATAGGCACCAGCCATGTCTTCTGTGGGCTTGACTTTAAGAACCTTTGGAAATGCTGCAGAAAACAGCAGGAGTTGAAGATTTCCTGTATTACTGATGTTAAATGTTTTGTTTGAGAGAGAATTTTGAAAATACATGGAGGCAGAAATTCTGATCCACTGATATCAGTAAGAGCTTTGCCTCCAGTTTCAGCAGAGTTCAGGGTTTTACCTCTGCCATTCTGCTATATTGAAGCTGTGGTGTCCATTTCTGACCTGAGCTGCTTGGATGCCGGTCATCTTGCTTTGGAAGTGCTGTCCACATAAGAGAGCAGAACTTGGTCAGAAATTCTTTTAACTAGGAAATCCTTCAGTTTTATCACAACATGATACATTTTGCGGTTCGTAGGCCTCTCCTGTTAAAGAAAAAACAGGTATTTTATGTTGGAGTTTTTAATCTAAAAGCTAAATACTTTGATTTTAGTTCAATAAACTTATAGTACTTTTACTTTTGCAATGAAAATTTTAAGATGCTGTTTCTCTGAAGTTAGGAGATTTTTATTTTTACAAGTCAGAGCATTTGCAATGTGGCATTTACATCAGAATCATCTCTAGCATTTATTCTTGTTCCTGCAGTAAAAGAATGACCTGAATGAGATGTATTACACTCATATTTTCAGGTTTCCGGTATACAATCTTGTGGGTATATAAACGTTCCTGTAATTCTTATCTAGTGATCAAAATAAAAATTTGCATGTTAAAACCCCAGTATGACATTTATTCCTTCTATTCAGTACCTGTGAAAAAGCTGTTTAAATACCAGTGTAACATACTATCGTTCATTAGCTCAACAAGTGGTGAGCCATATTCTTAGTTGGGAGGATATTATTCCAGTGGAAGAGATGCCCTCTAAATAAGCCTTATACACTGGCTGAAATATCCAAAATGGTATGCTCCTTTTGAGGACCTTAGATGGCATTACAAAGGCATAGATGTGAATTTGTTAGCTTAGCTCTTTTTCTCTCTGTGCTTTCTTTTTATGTGCAAATTAATGATTGTCTTGGGAAAAACTTAAAAATAACAAAACTCTTAGAGGGACACAACTATTTCGGCAACTTTCTGGTGCTGAACAGAGCTTTTGACAGTTTCTGCAAGTATTTGGCTTAGACTTTCGCCAGTCCAAAAAAGTGTGGATGGTGTGTCAGTGTTGTAGCCTGAAGATGCTTCATGAATGAATTGGCCAATACTCAAAAAGATTTTGCCTACACCATGTCTGCAGCATGGGTTGCAGACCAGAGGAAACTGAAAAATAAAGCCCGTGTATCTGAATAGTTTTTGCCAGTGAGGCTGGTTAAAACCATTTGCAGGTAGGAGCCCTCTTTGTTCTGCCATCGCAGGACGCCTGAGAGACAGTATTGTACTTCTGTTCTCCATTCTCCGTTGCCTGGAGTTGGTTTTGAGTGGATTGTGAGCATATTTGCACTGATCACAGGATTTGTTTGGACAGCAGTGGGAAGAAAAAAATTTTAGATTGCCATTTGAACTAGTCTTTTTCATTTTTCATCACAACCCTTTTTCCTTTTTTTGGGGAGGGGGAGGGGGGCACAGGGTGTAGTTATTTCCCTAGTGTCAACAAAAGAGAGAACTTGTAATTTTAGAAAGTATTTCTGTTTTCTTATCTTTCAGAACGTCATAGATGGCGCTTAGTGATGAAATGAAGTCAGTACTTAAAAAAATTAAAGAGAATTTGTTGAACAGTTGTGGGAGATTAAAGGGTTGGGACATGGGCCTAGTCATGGAAGGCTCAATGTGCTTAGTGGGTCTGCTCAGCTTAATGAACATAAGTCTGAGATCATTTGATGGCAGTCTGCAGCTGTATGCTCAGAGACCAGAACCTGCTAGTGGAAAGATATGTATGGTGATAGACAAAAGCAGAAGTGATCACTTCTAATGGCTAGCAATTGAAGCTTGACAACTTTAGAAACTGACAGGACAATTAGCTTTTGCTAGAGTTCAACAAAGATTGTTGTAAATTCCTGGTAACTGTGTTTTAGTTATTTTATACCTAGTTCCAGCTGTAATTAGTTCAGAGAAATCTTATTGTCTATGATTTGCAGATGATCAGGATCAGTGAATGCAATAATCTGTTAGACTTGCATTCCGGAACTGTTGTTCTATCAATATGATAACTAGAGAAGTATTATCATCACCACTCTTTTTTTTTTTTTTTTTTTTTTTTTTTTCCCCAATGAAGAATATTATTAATTTTTTGTTAGTATTACAATTCACTGGATTCTGTAGTAACTTCTGGTTCTCTTCCTTCCCCCCTTTTTTTCTTTAATTTTTAATTCACTAGCTCCCAATTCTTTTTTTTTTTTTTTTTTTCAATCTCTGCATGGTTTATTCTCTTGCCCAGCTTATGCTATATGAAATAGTTTTCTTGCAATTCAGTAATTCACCGAAGTTCTTTTCATCTGAGCTCCTAATCACATGGAGCACAATTTCACACCTTTTCCAGGTCAGTGCACAATTCACCAAGACCAGTCTCTCTACCTGATATATTTATTCTTTAAAAAAAAAGTGCTACCATGTCCAAGTCTTCTCTGACTTGTTTAATTCTTCAAAGGCACAGTATGTAGGTGTTACCTCATTCTTATGCTGCTTGCATTTTGCCTCTCATGGTGACCCCTGCTGAGGTTACTTATGTAGCATATGAGTGGATTGGTTAGGGAAATGGAGACTGCAGGAAAACACAGAACATTCTAAGAGTGTAGAGCATTTTACAAGCTGTCCGCCTGACCTTGAAAACCCATATTCACTGGTCTAAATGGAAGAGGATGCATGCACAGTTTTGCAGGATAAAGTACCAGGACACCTGAATCTTTTCCTATGTTAGAATACTTTGTCACAGTGCTACGATTCTGATCTGCAGCTGAGAACCATCAGGGTATATACATTTATTAGTTAGTTCTGCTTCTGTAGCATCCCCTAGGTAGGGTACCAGGCATCCTTTTATGCCTTTCAAAGAAATATGAAGTAGGAAGAAAATCTCAGTCTCTTAAAATTCTCTAGGGTTTTGGGAGTTGTTTTAAAAGTTCTGAATCCCCGGAGTTTCTCTTTGGCATTCCTTTATTTATTTTATACTCTCTAGTGTTAAGCATTCTGCAAAGCATGTGCTTTAGTATTTCTCCATCTCTGTTAAATGCCATGCATCTCTGCAGCAGAAAAAAAGCTTTAACTTCTAAAATCTGGTCATTAAGTTCTTCACAACGTTTCCTTTCTGTCCCTTAATTGTTCTTCCTACTTTTGTTACTTTCATTGTAAGCCTTCATAATTCTTAAATCCAGTTGACTTGAATTTTTCCTTTATTTTTTTCTTTTTTCTTTCCTCATCTCTGTTCAGACCTTTTGCATCTTCTGTAGACTTTTTATTTGTATCCATGTATGTGCAAAATAATTTCATTTAATTTATTATGCTTTTCTCTCATTGCTAATAGTTTTTTCTTGTGCAAATGGTTCCTGAAGTAAGCTGTATGAACAGACTTTGTGGTTAATTTCATTTTCTATTCTGTAATTTATTTTTGTTGTTATCTTTAGCTTTCCCCAGATGACTTTGCTTTGGAATTATTTTTTCTTTCTTTCTTTCTTGATTTCCTCCATGGTGTTTTGCTGCTGAACAGTAGAGCTGGTCATAAACTTGTATACCCAAGATATTTCTGGAAATATTATTATCCATAAAGTTTAAAAAGGCAAAAACATACATTTCTGGAAACGACCTACCTAAAATGATTGTTTAATGAAGAATTCTGCTTGACTACATAGGGTATTCTTCAGGGAACAGTTTGAGTCTGAATATTGTGAGATTTTAATGTTATAAAACAGGTAACAAGCATAGTAATAGGAGAGTTGCTGTCAAGAATAGCTGTAATAAGGAGTTAGGAGGGAAAAGTTATCTGATTGTCTAGCAGTCAAAGGTCACTAGCTCAGGCAAAACTCATTTAGCTTTTGTTTCCCATTCCTACTGTAGGTGATTGCTTTCTTCACACATTATTGTTGTTATTTTGGCACACTGTGTGTGAGTGACAACAAGCTCTTTAACTCCCCAGCTTTGGCAACCACTCTCCTGCCTCTGTGAAATGACAGTCTCTCTGTAGGTTTTGATAAGGCATTCTTTAAAAGAGAGCTTAATCTGCCATCATTTATTTTATTAGATTGAAATATGTTCTTGCTGCCCCCTTTGCTGAGAGTTATTGCTTCAACAATCACAGGCAAATCTGATTTACTGTAAACAGCTATAACAGCAGAGTAGGGATGTGGGCTGTAAATTGGTTGGAAAACAGGAGCAATTTGCTAGCAGAGAGAAAGTAACATTAAGTTAAACTGTGTAGCATTCACTGGAGTCTTGTATCATCAGCTATGCCAGCTTAACTAAGTGTTACGAGAAGCCAGTTCTTGTCTGCCACTTACTCTGTGCCTGCGTTATCAGAGAGCACCAAGAAGGATCTTCCCTGCCTGGCAGGGTATGGTACTGGCTCAGCTGTGACTGGTAGTAAATCAGCTGCAGTGAAGATGAAGGGAAGGGGCTGTTCCTCCGTTTTCCTGAGGGGGCATCTGTGATTTGGATACTGAAAATAATTTATTTTTCATTTTGTCTAATGAACTGGAAAATTGAGGGAGGGAAAAAAAAGAAAGCTTCAATGGAAGAATTTAAGCAGCAGCAGGGAGGAGGCATGAAAACTGAGGGTATGTTTGAAGAGAAGGTATTGTAGATTGGAAGAAGCTCTTGATTTAGTAATGCACGAAATATTTCCTTCAGCCAAAAGCAAAGCTTAAGTCTCCTCCCCTTGCAAGCCTCCAGAATTGGGTGAATTCAATTTTTTTTCTCCTTAAAGAAAAGGTGGGTGATCAGTGGCCCAATGGTTAAAGCGCTGTCTCAGTGTGCAATATTTAGATTTGGTTCTTCCTGAGATTTGAATCCTGGGATTTGATTCTTCCTGGGATTTGAATCCATCTCTCTGGCACCCACCGACCCACAGGACAGGGGCAAGGCTGGAAGGGGGAGGATGAGTCCCCAGTAGTTGAATGTGCTCTGGAGGAGGGGCTACTACCGTAGTAGAGCTTTTTCCTTTCAGGGGTTATAAAATGCATCCCGCTCATTCGTTGCTTTTTATCATTCATTGCTTTTCTTAGTGCAAACTGTCTCTGGAGCCATGGGAAGTTGTAATTATGCAATTTATATGATTTATTGCTTGCACTCAACAGCCACTCTGCACTGCTGTTTCCAATACTTCTGAATTTGGATGCTTTTAAAAGTTTGATGATCTTACAAATATCACGTAAATATAATTACAGGTAGCATATCATTATTGGCTAGTCTCCTTTGGGAAAGGATTAATTTCAATCGGAAGTGTTTTCAGAATGATTTAATTTGGAGAAAAGCCTTGTGTTTGCTGAATTTTGTTTGGTGGGTGAGTCACCGGGCCACTGTTCTGGTACGCTGCGGGGTCTGACACTGCGAGGGGCAAGCTCTGCACTCGTTAAGGCGGCAAATGTCAAGTGTGATGTTAAAAAACCAAAGGCACCACCCAAACTTTGTAACGTTATGCGTTTTCCACGTAATACCGCTTGTGCTGCCTTCAGATGTTCCTTTTGACCTCGGCAGGGGGCTGTGACCAACCCGCCGTTGCGGCAGGGCCGGGCCGGGCAGCGCCGGGCGCTTCCTCTGGCGCACTAGTGGCGCCAGGGGGCGGTGTTGCCGCGAGGGACGCCGCGCGCCGCCCCGCGCGGTTCGGCGGGGGGACGGGGGTGTGTGTGTGTGTCTGTGTGTGT
>NW_020799097.1:80683563-80915231 GCF_003259725.1 Athene cunicularia
TCTGTGTGTGTGTGTGTGTGTGTGTCTGTGTGTGTCTGTGTGTGTGTCTGTGTGTGTGTCTGTGTGTGTGTGTGTCTGTGTGTGTCTGTGTGTGTCTGTGTGTGTCTGTCTGTGTCTGTCTGTGTGTCTCTGTGTGTCTCTGTGTGTCTCTGTGTGTGTCTGTGTGTCTGTGTGTCTGTGTGTCTGTGTGTCTGTGTGTCTGTGTGTCTGTGTGTCTCTGTGTGTCTGTGTGTCTCTGTGTGTCTCTCTGTGTGTGTGTGTGTGTGTGTGTGTGCCTGTGTCTGCGCGTCTGTCTCTCTGTGTGCCTGTGTCTGTCTGTGTGCCTCTGTGGGGGTGTGTGTGCGTGCCTGTGTCTCTGTGTCTGTGTGTGTGTGTGAGTGGGGGGGACCCCTCCAGCTGCAGCCCCTCACCTTCCCCGCAGGCTCCTGCCCTCAGCTTCCCCTCGCCAGCCTGGCATCCCACGGGATGGGTGCGGGGCGGCGGTGAGCGGGCAAGGCCGCGGTGGTCCTCGGTAGCCAGGCGGCCTCTTGAAACCCGATTTACAGCTGTTACTCCGGGACTTAACTGCAGTTCGTTCTGTCCAGGTTCTTCTTGACTGCACACCTTGCTGTAATGTTCCAGATGGCTGTCGTCTTAACAATAGATAAGAATTAGGAATGGTAATAGGGGGTATTTTATTTAAATCCACTTCTTTATCTTTTATTATTTATTCACATTCTATTATACCCTGGTGCTTTATTCAAAGCACTTGAGGATTTAACAAGGGGGAAAATAACCATTTGAATTAGGATATTATGTCGGCACCTTTCCTGATGGTAAATTTTTAAAGCAGTAGTGCAGTATGGAAGAGCTGGAGCTGTTTCACATGGAGGAGGATGCCTCACAAAGTCAAAATTTTGTTCAAGTTGGACTTACAAGCAAAGAGTTAATTCTGAAAGAGGAAAAGACCGACTTACATAATTGGGTGGGAGAGAGTCACAGACAGGTATGCTCACAGACCTCTTGTGTGTTGCTAAAGCAATATCACTTGAGCTGAACCTTGTTAATCACACTAATAACAAACTCTTAAAATCATCATAGGAGCACAGAGGGAACATATCACACGTGTGTTTTGTGCTACTTCTGCTGTATATTGGAATAATGATATTCTGCATTTCCTATATACCCATTCAAAAACAGAGTACCAAGAAGTGTGAGACATTTTTTTCCTTTTTGATGCTGAACAGAAATGGTACAGGCTATATAATAAGTAGAGCTGTGAGAAGACTTCTTTTAAAAATTTTGATAAGCTTTTTGATGTGTTGGAGCATCACAGAATATTTTGCTGAGACTTCTGACTAAAACTTCCTCAAGCAAATGGTGCAAAGCAGATCATAAATATGGTGGTTTGGGAAATGGCATAGCTGTGTGTACAGGTCTGTGCATGGGTTGAATCAGAGCAATCTAGGATACCGATTTCTTCACAGAATGAGGTGGTGGAGGAGTATAGAGGTTATGCTGAGCCCCTAGCCCTCCTTGTCTCTGCACCAGATTTCCTGGGGTGGATGGATCCACCTTCTCACTTGTAAACAGACACTTTGAGAGAATTAATGTTTCTTGAAACAGTGACTAGACGAATTTGGTCATTGTCTGACCTAACTTCAAATTACCAGAATGCTGCATTGAAACTGAATTATTAACTGCTCAGTGCTGGTGATGCTGCGACATGTAATGAAGCAAATTTTAAAGATGTTTGTATAGTAATGAATGATTGAGCTGCATAAAGTGCTTTTTCATACAGGACAAATCTCCTCAAATGTCAGTACAGGGAGGAAACAAGCAAGTGCATTGACATTGCTGTAGATTTGTTTCTGTGTAGCCACTATGTGCATAAAATAAGCCTTCTGTCCATTATAATTTTTACTGACAGAGGTGGAAGCGCCATTTTCCTTTGTTGCTTGTGGGATTTGGGCTTCTTGAGTTTAGTTTCAGAAGGACAGCCAAAGGCTTCAAGTAATTGGTAATGAAAGGCAGGCCCTTCTATGTCTTGATTTCCATCTTGATGGAACCGCTTAGGCAGATTTCTGAGTTGTTGGTAGTCTAGGTAAAATGAGTTGTTGGTCACTGTCCACTTTCCTACAGCTCAACATATTGTGGTATTTTAGACCTTGATGGGAATTGCACGTGAGAACTAGCACTGTATGATAAGCATGGTACTTGAATTTTTTCTCAGGCTTGTTCCCTGAAAGTCACGATTTATGTTCATTGGCATAATGAAATAAAACACATAAAGTGTGTGCTGGGAAGAACCTTTCTTTTTGATATAGTTAGTCTCTTGTAGAAGACACAAACAGCTGATTCCTCCTGGTAAATCTAGTTCTTAGCAAGGTAGTGGATATACAGATAGAAACAGCCCGTAACAAAAAATATAAATTCTTTTTACTTAACACACACACTATCTGTGTGTTTTCGGAGTTCGACAAGATTGCAAAATGCGCATGTGTAGCTAAAAGCCTCATCAGACTGATCGAAACATTTATAAAACACTCTTGATCAATGGAGTGAAGACAACGTGAAATATGTTTTAGGGGGAGATATTATTATCTGTGAGAATCAATACAAATGGTGCAGGTGAATTACTGTTTCAGAATTGGATTTGTTATGTTGAGGTATGCAGCTGTTTTCCCTTCACTACTAGTGTATAGCCATTTGTTTAGCAATAACAGGAAAATGTGAAGTTCATAGTTGACCATACTGAGATTTTTTTTCCTTTTATTTTATTTTATTTTATTTTTTATGCGTTCACTTTACTAATTCTGTTGTATGGAGGGTGCGAAAATCTGCCATTGGACTTGCAGTTGGATTGCATTGCTCTCTGGACCGTTCTCTTGTTCTTCTTTGAAGAACACCTGGTATATGATGAAGTGTGTACGGTTTTAATGAACACAGGTTTCTGAACCCCTTTTATGCACAATTAAAATGACAACTAAGGAAAGAATGAGACTAGTTCTTGGAAGTTAAATCATCATGACCTAGCTATCGTGGAGATGTATAAGAGAATTTCAAAAATTTCCAAATGGTGGAGAGGATATAGAGTCTCTGTGTTTTTTGAACCCAAAGCCTTGCAGTCAGCAATTTGTTTTCCCATGGGTTTGTGTGATGTGTCATGAGTTATTTAAGTCTCTTTATAAAGGACTTCTCATCAAGCCTTTTTTTCTGTTGAGTTTTGAATGCAGATCTGTTTTGCTCAGTACAATTCGTTTGGTCTGTATGTGCTGGGACATATCTTTGTCTTCCATCCAGAAAGGTTATCTAGGTGGAAATAAATTAGTTTAGGTGATTGTCCTTAAAAGGCTGCTATAAATGTGCTTGTTTGACGTGTGTACATGCATACAGTTAATCTAGCATGTCCAGAAACCCTACCCTGTTGTGTCCCAGTGTCTCTAGTTCACTCTGAGGTTGGACTGAGGGTGGGAATATGAAGCCAAATTTGTGGTGTTATGTGTGGCTATTGGAAAGTGTACATCCACATCCCTGCCTGTGTACATGCAAGTAGTTATGTCTGTTCAGGGTCAGAGTGAAATTACTGATGCAGCAATACCATGCAAAACTGTGGGTTTTTTTTTCAGAACCTGATTTTACAGATTTGCCTGTTTCTAACTGTTCTTTCCTGAGGAAAACAGGTGCTTCAGCAGGGGTTTCTGTAGGTATCTGTAGGTGTGCTTATGGACCTGTGACAAACAGCACAATTTCTACCGGGATCATAGAAACCAGTATTTGTTCTTCTGTATCTCAATTTCAAATGTTGTGCTGTGAACACACTGAAATCAATTTTTGAAGATCAGTTTAGGAAAAGAATCAACCCTCAATTACAGTGTGACCACCTGAAACACTTCGCTATGGATTTGTGTGGAGACGATGGGAACTTCTAGCATCAGGGTGAAATGAAGGAGTTGGGTATGAATGGAACAGAAATGTTATAAGGGGATACAAAAAGAGGTTGGTAGTCTCTTGTGAAAACCTGTAGTAAGCAGGTTACTGTGTTAAGTCCCCGTTTCAGCTCGGTTTGATCCTTCAGGACCACAATGCAAAGCCAAGTTCCTGTGAAAGCTGCTGTGGAGACAGCACTCTTTCATAGTTTGCCCAAGTGGTTAGTTTTGTGTAAAGATTTAGAAAAGTCATTCCAAGAATTGTGTTACTGCTTTTGCTGTCAGATATGGATGAGATTAAAGCTGTGAAACTATTTACAGAGATTTCTAGAATTCAGAATGTAATTAAACTTCTCCTCTTGAAAGATTTTCATTACAAAAATGCTTCTGGGGAGGAAGTTTATGGGGTGTCCAGAGTTTATGCCCAATAATTAATGTGTCTTATAAGCTATCTTAGCATGTAATGTAATATGTGCATACAAAATACTAAATTGTAAAGTTATAGTCAAGCTAAAAATTATGATTTGATTTTCATGCTAAGTTTGTAAGGGCTGCAAATTCTTGTGGGAAATGCTTGGTTTTGCCCAGAGGACTCCATTGACACAAATTAATTTTTGTTTTTTTGTCACTTTAATTATGAAGTTGGTGTTATAGCTCAGAACTTAGAAGGGCTAAATTGTGTGTGCAGGGTCTCTGAGGCTGTCAAAACAGTAGTGTTAGTGGGGGTTTTGTAGGCACTGTGTGGGGCTCCACTGGTTTCCCCCTGTCTCTGAATTGTCTTCTAGTTTTTGAAAGAATAACAGCAGAACAGATAGCATCTACTTTTTTCCATGCTGCTGGTCACTACATCCTTTTACCATGAGTAGGTTTTGGTTTAGGTTCCCTTGTGGTAAAACTGAGTTTGTGTTAAATGCAGCTGTTTCATGTTGGTTTTCAGACAGTTCCAGTGTGGTGGGCGCAGGGCTGTCCCTTGAGCTCCAAACCAGAGAGCCATGTGCAATGTTCAGTTTCCTTGTTTAATTCTAACAGATCCTGAATTGAAAGCAACAGAATAATATTGGCCTTCATAGGGAGAAAGTTTCAATTGTACATTGTCTGTAGTACCTTATGCAATTGCTGCCACTTCTCTTTTCCTTCACCCATCTTCCCTTCCTGCATTGTTTTGTCCCTTCTTTCCCCTGATAATCGGCTCATTCAGACAGTGATGATCCTGTTTGTGTCTTTAACCAATTTCTAAAGAAAGAAACAAAATTGCTTTGGGAATCTTGCAAGGACAGGCTTTCCAATGCAATCGCAGTCTTGGATTTGTTTGATGGGATTTGTTGCAGTTATGCCTTTACTTGTTGCTGTGGTAGCCATATGATACCAGTTTTTGGTTTCAGTGCACCCGAAAAAAGTATCTTAAAAAGCAAGAAAATTATTTAGAAGATCAGCTTAGTCTGTAGCTTTCTGAGTCGTTGTTACCACAAATGTCTAAATTGGTTGCTGAGCAATGTGAAAGGTTCAATTAGGTTTGACAAAACTAATGTAAGGTTAGAAGTTATTAATCTTCAGCTGGGTTGCTAATTTTTCTGGCAGCCACATAACCACTGTAGATGAAATTTCTAGCTAATATTGGACAAATGTTATTAAAAATACTTAAAATCTGATCCTTCTTTATTTAAAGCTTGTTTCTCAACAGTATTACAAAAATATGTCATTGTCATCGTTTTTGCCCCTGACTTTTCAAAAAAATGTACCTGCCTCCAAGTGCTACTTGACTACTGAGGTGGCGAAGCTGGCAGCAAGCTAGCTTGGGATACTGCCGTGTGTCTCGAGAGTCTCCCTTTGCTTAGCTTGTCCAGTGGAGTAAATTACCCCAAGTGCTGAAGTCCTAGTCCAAGTTACGTTGTCTTGCACTAGAATTTAGGCTGTTTAATGACACAAGTGATTATAAAAAATATGATCTACATCTAATTTTCTATATATAGCTTCCAATATATTTTTCGGCTGTTTTTAAAAAAAACCTTGGATCACTAATTGTTTAATGAAAATTGATAAAAAATGTATTTTTTTCAGTCTCAGTAAAGTCTTGCAGTATTTTTGTAAAAAAGTGTAGTTCTCACACTAAATGAAAATTTGACAGCAAAAATAAATTTCTATGGACAGAAAAAGTTATGAGTTTTCCATCAAAATCTGGGATTCATTTGATTGAATATTAAGGATTATGAAACTGAGCCAGAGAAGTGCAGTTTTCTGAATATGTATTTTAAATTTTTCTAGCTAATGTTATCCTTGGAAAGCGAAGCTACAGTGCAAATGTTTCTGAAGTTGGTAACTCTGTAAATGCACACAGCATTTGAAGGCTGTGGCGAATGAGGTAGGAGTGTTCATCTCCCTCACTGTACTACTTTAATGTAAATTACTTTCCTGAATATCCATTTCACATAAAGGGAGCAGTACACAACAGATGCTTCATTCGCTTAACTAGGATCATTTAAAAAACAAAGAATCTCTGTAAAACCTGTCCCTTCCTTGGCCATCAGTATTTCATTTGGCACTAGCATTGCTTCTCAAAAGAAAGTTCATCTAAGAACAGCACAGGCAGCACCTCTGCCCAAAACCAGATGTTCAAGGTGATGGAGAGTAGAGCTGTTAGCAATATGTGATTCCAAGCTGGAGTTTATAACTATGAGAAGTCTGTAATAGATTAATATGCAGATTACATATTCAATATTAAAAGGAGTTTGTCAGAGGGGTAGCCAGGTGTGTCATGCAGGCTGCCAGCAGTAACTTGCTCCCACTGATCTTATAAATAGTCTGTGGCTCGTTATGTTTTAATCAGAACACCTTAAAGAGCAACATAACATATCAATATATAACTATGTATGTCCCTATATGCTCTTTCAAAAATTAACTTTGGCAGATACTAAAATGGAGAGCAGCAGACTTGTTGGCTCCTCAGACAGGACCTGCTTCTACAAGAGTTTCGCATGAGCCAAAATAGTGTCAATAAAGAGTATGAGCTTTGGATGAATCATTTGCTTGGGAAATAGAGAACACTGATACGGGTTGTTTTAAATGTGCCCCTAGTGATGAATTGTTATTTGAGAAGGGATGACTGACTCTGATTTTAAAGATGGTATCCCGATGAATGCAAATTGTCTGTATGTGTCTTTAAAGAGGGTCCTTCCTCACGAGTGTTAAATATTAGTCTCAATATATAATTTTATTTCCTTCTAAATAATTTGTATCCTCTGTGTCACTGCTTCCTGCCAATTTCTGACCTATCCAAATGATCGATTTTTCTTTAGCGTTCTGAGGCATTTTCTGTGTTTGTAAAGTTCTTTTTCTTCCTGGGAGAAATAGGAGTTATTCTTCTACTGGAATGTGTGTGAAGACTCACAGCTCTATTACTAATGTAAGGGATCATCCCTTGAAAATAACACTGCACAGTGTGTGCTAGCACAGACTTCTTCCCTCCCTTGGAACTGGCTATTATTTGTTGAGCGCTGTCAACACACTTAGCACTGTGTAATATAAAGAAAGAGGAGGACGGGATTTCTGCCCCAAAGGGTTTGCAGTCTGTTAGATACACAAAACAGATTAGATAATGCTAAATATGGCACCGGTCAGATGCACAGATAAGTCTGAAAATGCCTCATATCTTTTTAATATAACTTCCTCCTTTGATGGATGTAGTCTGTGTTTTAATGAAAGTATAAAAATACTCTTGGCTTCCCTGAAGACTTTACAAAAAGCTACATCTGAATAACTGACAGGTAGGATCTATCATGCCAAGTTTAAGCTTATTGCTAAGCCAAAATAACTGATAAAGATGGTTTGCCTACTGGCAAAGAATTAATTGGATTTTATAGTTTGAGTCCTTTCTTTCACTCCATCATTATTATCATGGAGTTACAGGAGGTACAAATACAAAAGACCTATTAAGTCATCCAGGAGATAGACTTCTCAAAGCCTTCCTTCTATTACCCTTCTTTTTTTCTCAAGAGTCAGACTTTTCTTAATTTCATCTTGTTATTCGTAATTGTATCTAGTTTTTGCCATCCTAAAGAATTAATTTTCCTTATTGGTGTATGTATCCTTCAGATATTTACAGGCTGTTACTGTGTCCCCCAGAAAGTTGTTCCTTAGCCAACCTTTATGCAGTTTTCTTTTAATGTCTTGATGTAATCAATCTCTTCAATCTCTACTTATCATTTGTGTTGCTTCTCTAATAACTCTCTTTAATGTGTTATCTTTCTCGTAATGAGGTGTCCAGAGCTGAACGCAATATTTCATATGAGCCTGTGCCAGAACTCTGAGGAGGGGGGCTTTCAGCTCTTTGCACTGAGAATTGATGCATCTGCAAATGTGGACAAAACCCCTTGAGCTTTATTGTGCTATATTGTGTAGCAAACAGGAGACCAATTGATTCAGATGTGACAATGGCTTTGTATCATTTCAGGTGATAAAGCGGTATTATTTATGTTTTTCCATGCAAGTGTGAATGGGATTGTCTAGATTTTTATCTCCACAGGAGTGAACTATATTCACTGAAAAGATTTGTTTCTTTTATCCCCTCTTTATAATGTAGACAGTTAAAAGCTGAACAGGCAAGTGAGGCTAAAATAACACCAAGGTGATTGGCAGTGCCCTGCTGCTGATCTCTCCTTTGAACATCTGCTGGCACCCTCGGGAAGGGGGGAATGGTTGGGATAGGTGTGATTTCTGCTGACTCATTATGGTTTATTAACACCAAATTGAATATACTGGCAGTGGAGATGTCCCTGGGGAAGTGGCAGCTAGAAGAACCAGTGCTCTGTAAGTGTGCCTTATTTGCTTGTGATTAAAATAAATAAATCCTCACACTGGAAAGGGTTGGGAGGGTTGCAGTCAGGATATGAGGCCTTGGGAAAGATAAAGCAAGAGTGCTTCTGCAGTAAACCCTCATTATTTTGAGGTGTGTTGAGGGAATTGCAGCTGTGGTCCATATCCTCTGTGTAACAGAAGATCCAAGAAGATAAAAGGGCAACAGGGAGGGAGAAGAGGCTGGTGAAATGCCGCCCGTCCCAGTGGTGCGTTCCAGGCTGGTGCCCCGTGCAACACAGCACCGCATCAGGCTGCTGATCCCAGCCACCAGCTACAGACCTCCAACAAACAAATCAGGCTGAATTTAGAACCAAAGGTGAAATCAAATGGTCTGAAATTGGGTTTGCTGTTGTGACGCGGCAAAGAACTAAGCTTGCTATGACATGTTAAACACATTTTTCATATTTAGCAGCTCGTGCACAGAATGGAACTATGTCCAGTTAAAATTTTAACAAGAAAGTGCAGCCACTGATCTGAAGGGAGTTTGGACTCCAAGCACCTGGAATCCCAGTTTGTTTGTAACTGAACTTTTGATATCACCTTATCTTTCCTGCCTCTCCTACAGGAGATGCAAGATCAATTTCTGTTTCAGTTTGACTGATTCAGTTTAGTAGCTGGTTTATTGAACACTGAGGAACTGAGTTAAACTTGTAAGAAACTTGTTTCCCCTCTTCCAATCTGCAAATAAATAGTTTGGACGCACACGTCTGCCAGGGCTGTAATCTTGGAAGAATTGGGGGCCCAGAACTGGTTGTGTCCACTATGTAATTTGAGGCAATATTTCCTTTCAGTCAATTTAAAATACCATTTTGGTTAAACCTAGCTTCCTTCATATGTACACCAGTCATTGAAAGTAATTTATATAGTGAATTAATACCATTTTTCAGTGTTCATTTTGTGCCTTTTGACAAGAAGTCACTTTCATTCAAGCTGAGCTTGGTATAAATATATTAAAAGTCACTATAGAGACTTACCTTACTATTTTCTAATAAAATAAATATGAAGATAATAAAGATACAACTCTGGTAGGTTTTAACTGTTTAAATAGTGTTTATGTTGTGTGCTCTCAGAACATATGGTATATATTCTGACATACAGTGTAAGTGGGTTGTGGATGATCCTGTTTTAATGACTGCTATTCAAAAAGAGTCTTGTCTTTTGAAGATTGGGTAAAAAGTAGAAGTGTGGATTAAGACCAATTTAAAGGTAGACTTTGTTCTAGTTATAATCCAAGATTAAGACATTCCCAGAGCATAACGTGGTTGTTTCGCTTGCTTTCCAGTTGTGTATTTCATGCAGTGGGATTTGTATCTTTGGTTCTTGCATTCCCATGCAAGGCCTATGGTCTTGGGTAACTGTCAGGATAAACTGTACCATTCAATTCAGCATGTGTGCATTGGTGGAGAGTCTTGTCCCCAGACTGACAAGCCATGGTCCTTGTTAACATTGCCTTGAGATAGTTTGTTCCCAGCGTCTGAGTTAGTATCCCAGTATCTAGAATAGTTTTTCTTCAGTGTTTAGTACTCTTTCTCAAGTACCTAGTTGGAAGCAGATCCTGGTTTTGAGCCAGAGGCATGGTAGGATGCTCCCAATGTTTTACCCTAATTTGGAGCAAGCCTGAATCTCCTGATAATATGAAAGGAAATTAAGCCTCTCAGCTGTACCTAGTTCTTTTTTTGTTGTGGGTGATCATAACCTGCCACAGATGAGTAGGCATGTATTGTTCCCAACCTTCTGGCATGTTGAGGACAACAGAGAGGAACAAAAGGCAAAACCACTTGCCTCATTACAGTCTGAAGTTTTAATTTATTCCTTAGCTTTTCAGTCAGTGTAGCATATACAGGATATAAAAACAATGTGTTGAAGCAATATATGGAATCTTTAGCCTTGAACTGCCAAATGTGTTCTACTTCCTTGCTTTAATTCAGTGTATCTTACTGGGGGATACAATGATACATGCTAAGGGAAAAGGAGTCTGAATTAAATTAACTGAAGAAGAATGAATGCTTTGCAAGCAGAGTAGCATCATTCTTCCAAGTTTCTGAAGGGTTTTTTAAAGCACAAATTAATTAGTCTCTCAGCCCCTCTGAGATAAAGATCCTTTTACACAGGCTGAGGCCAGGAGAGACTGTTACATCATTTAGTCTAACTTTGCCCTCAGTGTGTGCCAGGCAAATGCTCTCTTAATGTCTCTCACGGACAACCTAATGTAGCTTTTCCTACCAGTCTTTAATAAGTTTTTGAGGACTTGATCTGAAAGACCTGGGTGCTACAAGGCAGATTACTGGCTTCTAGATGTTGGACTCTCCAATGCGTGGTACAGCATACTGTCATGCATATGGGCATCCTCTGCAGCATTTTGGGACACTTAGTGCCTTGGATGGGGATCTGCATCAACTGCTTAGAGCTAGCCAGTAAGATAAGCTAAGGAGAGAGATGAGTCCCCAGCCTTGTGTCTCTCCAGAGCTTAGGTATTTAACCCAGACCTTCAAGGAAATATTTCTTACCATTTGAGTTCATAGCCTGCAGCCCTCTCCTGAAGACAACAAAGTGATTTTTAAAAAAATTTTTTTCAAAAACCCCAAGCAAAATTTGTTGTCCTTTAAAGTATATGCAGTATTTAATTTCTCTTATAACCTGGAGGGATAAAGATTGACAGATTTCACTTTGTTGGGGAATACCCAGACTGCCAGGGAAGGAAAGCGAGCCTGGATTTACTGCCAGTCCTCTTTGTCTCTAACCAAGAGGATAGACAGTGATATCTCCTGGTGATGTCTGTTTCCTCTCTAATGAGCAGTGGAACATTTTGGCTAGGCTAATACCCAAGATAGATGTTGAGCATTGTGCCCTTGCCAAAACAGGGATACTAAACCCAGGAGGCTTTAGTTGATGATGGAACTCCAAGGTTAGTAAACTCATAGGCATGTTGAGTGGCTTAGACCACCAACAAATTACCAGGATGATATATTCTGTGTCATTAGAGAGCTTGTGTAAATTATGTAGTGTAATGTAGGCTACATTTTAGTAGAGACGAAACTGTTTAAAATGAGCCCTTTATATTTTGCCATGAACTGACTCCTCTTGGTTAGAAGGACCTAACAGCGTATTGTGTCAAATCATTTGCATAGAAGGCTTTCTGCCTTCTATGTGCTACAGGTTTCATAAGTTTTTAATTACTTCCAGTTTAACACTTAGATTTTTAAAAACATAAAATAAATACTAGAAACAAAAAGTAATAACACAGAGAATACATTTGCAAAAGGTTAGTTTCCCCTAGACTTTTTCTTGAAAATATTTTTCAAGTTTGTTGTTAAAGCAAAACCTTTGCCCATTAATCTCTACTGAAACATCATTAAAACTTACAGTGCAAAGGAATGGTAAATTACTTTTGGATCTGTTCCATTCTTGCCAACTGTGAGTCAGCACTGTCTATCATTTTTGCTAAGATAGCATTGTATTTCTTATGTGACTAATGTCCTATCTACAAATTACTGCAAAAATTATGGAAGAAAATAAAATTATAATGTAGAAAACATCCCCTGTAAAGAGGACACTTCTAACGTAAGACACAGGACTTCGATATCAGGATATACTGCACTCTTGGGAATTAAAGTTACCATGTTCTCAATAAAACCAGTTAAACTACATGGAAAAAAAACCTTAGCTATAGTGGTGGAGGCAGAGAGAGAAAGGGGGAGAGATGGAGGTTTGTCTTAACCACAACCACATCATCTATCCTGAGGTGAGTTTTGTTCTGGCTAGGGATGTCTTACAAAAGCATGTCTTAGTGACTGAGCAAAGAGGTTTCAAAAGGTCCATTATGATTTGGAAGCTGAAGTCATGTATGCTGAACAATCTTGGCACTTCTGAGTATCTCTTTGGATATTGGTGTATCTTAGACTCCCTTGTACCTATGTCACTTTAAATGAGAATAAGGCATCCTGTGGAAAATCTGAACTCTGGTTTTCATTCCTTTGAATGCTATGTTTCACCCCTATCCCTTTGAATAACTTTTTTAAACACTCTGTTGGTTGGCATGACGCTGAGGCTCCTTTCCAGTACCAGTCCCTTCTCTCCCTGCTTTCTCATTTGTTCCTCTGGGCAAGCAGGCAGTTCTTATAATTAAGAAATGGGGACTTCTGGGACTTGGGATCATTACAGGATCACTTTTTGAGATGACGACAACTGACGTTTCAGCTTTCCAAGTCTGAAAAGGTTGTTAGTATTGTATCAAAAATCATAATCTAAGGTGGTTTTTTTGCTTCCTCCTTTATTATTGTACCATTTGAATTGTCAAATAATGATTTTTGTAGTGTTCCAGAGGAGGCAAACCGTAATTCTTTTCTTTGTGATAACTTAAATGAGATTTGTGGCAAAATTGATCTTGTGGTTCTGTTGAAGTCTGCTGATCCCTACTGCTTATTCCCTTGCTTACTTCCAGTGTGTGATACTGAAGAGTGGTGTAGCGGAAATATCAATTCCATTGTAAGTGAAGGATGGCATGTCAGAAAGTAAATTACCAATTTCAGTCAGTTAATTCCATAAGAAAGCAAAAATCAGGACTTACAGAATGATCTCTTAAAAAAGTAGCTGTCATGATCTGTAGGAGAGTGTTTCTAAACAGATCAAGCTTCCTGTTAAACACTGAAGTTTAACATTAGATTTTATGGAAGAGAGATTCATACTTGAATTTTCTCCCATGCTTTTTTCCCTCCTAACTATAACTTAAAAGACTTGTGCTGCTGGTTTTAACTAATCAATATGTGGCTTAGGGAAGTGTGTTCAGATCAATCACTCCTGAAGAGAAACAGTGTCAGGAGATCTCAGTGAAATGTTTGTTTCGCATCTGATAGGTCGTTTATTGTTATAGTAGTTGGGCTATCAAGTGACTTCTAATATGTAAGTGACTGCTTTGCTATCACTTCAAAATAGATGTATCAATTATCTTCTCATACTTTACATTTAATGGTCAGATCAGCCTCTGAACTGCAATTTTAGTTTGTTTTTAGTGTACCCTTTTTAGTCATTGTTCTAGATGGCATATTTCAGATGAAGTTGCTTTATTGAATCTCTTTGGGGAAATTAGAGGAGGAGGAGATTAGAATTGAATTGTTAATGCAAAAACATGCTTCGCTAAGTTACTGAGAACTGGGATGCTTACTGCTGCAGCATGCACTGTATTGATCATGCACCAAGCAATTGTTTGCTGACCCTCCCTTGTTTTTTCCACAAAAAAGAGAGAAGAATATCTATTTGTATGTATGTATATCTTGGTTTTCTTTTTGATTGCTTTATTTTTATCCTCAATTCTGTTACTCTTAAACAGCAGCAGTAGGGGTTTTTTTGCTTTCACTCCCTCGTTGCGCAGCTTGGCATAGATGTGTTTTGAGTTATCCTTTAGTGAACAAGTACAGTCCGCCACTTGCACACAAAAAGCACTGAATGAATCATCCTGCTTTTCTCCCTCTTCTTTTTTTTTTTTTTTTTTCCCCAGTCTTCAGCATATTTGTATTGCCTGAAAAACAGCCTTGCTGTGAAGTTTTGCAGAAGTTCATTATATAATCTTCAAGCTTGCGTTGCTGTCAGCATTCTGCAGTGAACTTGCCGTGGTTGCTTTTCTTCTTCTCCAGTTTGCTGTGGTAATGGTTTTCGGTACCTTTTGTGATAATCTTCTTCATTTATCTGGAACAACAGAAGCTGTTGTGGGGTTCAAACTATGTGGTAGGTGAAGCCCATCACTGTATTTGCCTGCCCCAGTGACAGTTTTTTTTTTTTTTTTTTTTTAACCTTTTAGTGTTTCCCTTATGTTAAATGAAAATTTCCCTACTCCTCTTCTGGGAAATTGCTGTGTGCCGCTTCAGTGTGAAAAATTTTAAAGCATTTGATTACGTTGATTAGTTAAGTAGAATTCATGTCCACAGCAGGAATCCGTTTTTCCTCTTTGTTGTTCATCACTGTCAGTTACGCCTAATTAAAATCCCCTTCATTTTTAAAGACTATATCGTCACCAGTTTTACTCTGAAGGTTTGTTTGAATCACCCACTCCTTATTTACCTTTGAGATTTAACTGTTGCTGCATGCAATAATGTTAATAGTCAGTAATAACCTAAAAATAATGAAACTTGGTACTTCTCCAGGTTTAAACAGTGTAAGAGCACCCAAATGATAACTTTTTATACTTTTGAGATGACTTTGCAGTTTCCTTTTGTGCTTAAAGATCTTGGAGGTACTTCCTGTTTGTTTAGGCTAGTACATAATTCTTATCTCCATAACTCAAGGCACAATGTTCTAGTCCTGAATTTCATCTTGTCAGTCCTGTATCCTGGTTGCTTCCCTCACCTCAGCATCTGCACCCCTTAGAGAAGTAACTAACACAGCTGCTGATGTTGCCCTGTCTCAGGCTGTCTGCCCTCTCACCATCAGTTGCCTTACTCTCTTCTTATTTTAAAAAAAACCCAAACATTAGTCTGACACGCCAGTTTCTGTGAAGAGTAATTAATTTCTCTCTTAATATTTTTGGTAAAATGTGTGAGCAGAGTGGGAATTACTTGGAAAATAATGCAGGCTATTTTTTTCAGATAAGCAGTTTTTTCAATGTTTTTAAACAACCTGCAACAGTGACTGTAATCTAAGTATGATTAAAAACAAATTAAGCATGAAAGAATCCTGTGTTAAGCAGCTCTTTGGTTTTCTTTCTCCTTCTGCTCCATCAGGTGGTCAGTTCATGTTGCTTGGCACAAAAGCTTTGTGATGAGTATAATGTTCATATAGCAACATTATTCCCTAGTTCATGGTAATTATTAAATTTCAAAGTATCTGAAAGAGAAGATGGAGCAACTGTGTTTCTAATGAATCTGTAATGAGTTCTAAGGCTGGGTAACCATGCAGAGTTGAGGGATTTGCATAATAATTATTATAACTGAACTAAAACTATAGAGCTCCTTTTCTGAAGAAATGAGAACTGTCTTACAATTTAGTGAAAATTCAGCTTTTGTAGCTTGGCCAGTGATACCACAACTGTAAGGAAAAAGAACTGTAAGGAGGGTGGAGTGATAGCACTTCACTCATGCATGTGTAAAAGTGTGCCTGAAAGCAATGGATTTTATGGCCTGTATAATTACAAAGAAATAAATTTGAATTTTATACTAATTGGATCTCCTTCAGCCAATATTAAGATTCAGAAGAACTGAATAATGGAGAAGTGTATAGTGCAAGTAAAAACCTCCCCAGCATTCTTACACACTGTTAAACAGAGACAATTCTTTTTTAGTATGAGGATCACCAATAAGGGAGAGAGATGCTTTAATTTCAGTTGCAGGAGGAAGGTCTTTGCTTAGCTCTGAGGTGTTGCATGATAACAGTGGTTGGTTCCTTTGTCCAGTTTTACCTTCTGCTTAGATTCTTACGGTATACAGTGAATGCTTCAAAACTGCATTCATTGATTTACTGTAACATAGCAAGAAAGAGCTCACATTTTGTATCTTGACTAGGACTAGGGGATTCTGAGGGCTCTAAAACAGTGAACTGGAAATTCTGATTTTCTTTTGATACTGTCTTTATATCTATATTTCAAAAATACAGTTGTACATTTTTCCAGGCAACCAATGTTTAACAACAAAATTACTTCATCTGTATGCTGCCTGTATTGGTTTATTCCATCTTTTACTCTGTCAGGACCCATTTTTTACTTTGGAAAAGTGTAACATTTTCTTGCTGGTATTAAAGGGTAGCATAAAACAAACCTTGTTTTATCTCTAAGTGCTGTGATTGGAGAACACTTGGTATGCAATATTATGCTTCTGATTCAGAACACTGTGCTGGCATAATCATTTGCAATCACAACTGTGACCGCAAAAATAAAGCTCTTATTACTCTTCTCTTTGGTAAAAACCTGTGTGAAGTCAGGTGGTTCCTCACCAGGTATAGCAGGTATTGTCACATTTCATCCACTTTCTTTGCTTTCCAGAGGTATGTAAGTCAGGCCTCTCCTTTCCTTTTTCCTGTGTCCTAGATGTGAATGTACCATGGTGATCCATTTCTCTTATGCTGGTGAAGGATTGAGGATAGCATCTACCAACAGTGCTCAGAGCAGTTTGTATGTCTGAGGTCAGCAAAACCAGTGAGCTCACCTTGGCCTCCGACCGCAGGCTAATGAAATAGTTAATCTTGGTGAGAGATGTATGCTGTCCTTCACGCTGTCTTCTTATCACAGTCAGTCTGTTACAAAGATGTAAATGCCATTTCTGACCCCCCCATCTCCAGCCTGATATCTTGAGGTCAAGAGACGTCAACATTGCATATGGTGTCAGAAATCATATGGGTTAACACCATGCTTATCCTAGTCTCATGGCTCTAGGACTATACAGAAGGAACTGTCATTTCCTTAAAACCTGAAATCCCTGCAGTGCTGTTTTTGGCTTGGTGAAACTTCTTTTTTTGGAAGCTTTTTCCTGTGTTTGAAGTCTGGAATAGCATGAGTCTGGACAAGGTGATTTGAACTCACAGAAATATTTAATTCGGATTGATATACCTCTGCTGTTGGGCTAAACTAATTTATTAATAGTGTCCAGAACAGTGACTTACTCAATTAGGATGAGAAAATCTGATTGATATACTACTGATTTTCTTGAAGAATAATCTAGCTTTTTTGAAGTAGCCTTACTTTTGAATCATTACCATGATATTATTTGTGTGTGTATCTGTACTCTCAAAGCATGTTATTTTTTCTTTAAAATGTGGTCTCTAAAAAACTGTATTAAATACTCCTTGCTTAAGTGCAACTTCAAGATTATTTTTAGATGGAAACAGATATGTTTCCTACAAGAAAATGGTAGTGTTTGAAACTTCCCATCACAGTTTTTAGTTTATCTCAATTGAAAACAAGCAAGAGTACTGCATTCAGCTTTGGGGCCCTCAACATAAGAAGGACGGACCTGATGGAGCAAGTCCAGAGGAGGTCACAAAGATGATCAGGGGGCTGGAGCACCTCCCCTGTGAGGACAGGCTGAGAGAGTTGGGGTTGTTCAGCCTGGAGAAGAGAAGGCTCTGGGATACCTTATAGCAGCCTCACAGTACTTAAAGGGAGCTACAGGAGAGGTGGGGAGGGACTCTTCATCAGGGAGTGTAGCATTAGGATGAGAGGTAACAGTTTTAAACTGAAAGAGGGTAGATTTAGATTAGATGTAAGGAAGAAATTCTTCACTGGGAGGGTAAAGTGAGGCACTGGCACAGGTTGCCCAGAGAAGCTGTGGCTGCCCCCTCCCTGGCAGTGTTCAGGCCAGGCTGGACGGGGCTTTGAGCAACCTGGTCTAGTGGAAGGTGTCCCTGCCCATGGCAGGGGGGGTGGAGCTCGATGATCTTTAAGGCTGCTTCCAACCCAAACTATTCTATGATTAGCACGCAATGATTTTTGTCCCTAATTCCCATATCAAAGCTGTTTGTGTTAACTAAATAAAACACATTCTGAGGCAATATGTGCCAAGGCTTGTTTATCAGCAAGAAGCATAAAGTTGTCCTCACTTGACCTGAAATTTTTTCTTTGTACTTTTTCTGGATGCTTCTAAAACATTTAAGTGGAAAAATCATTTATATTTGAACGACACTAGCATAATTTTATCTTCATGTTTTGTGTTTTGTTGCTTAATTTAAAACACATCTGTAAGTAAAGGTAATATTAATAAAATAGTGCTTTTCTTTCAAAGAAACAGATTAATGGTACTGAGACTCATACATTTTTCAGTTTCATCAGAGAACAGTGTTATTCAGTAAAGAAAATGGTGACTTCCTACTTCTTAAAATTATTATGAACATAAATCTATCTTATGATTACTTGTATGAGAGTAACGTGAGGTGTATTATGCAAGAAAACTATTGCCATATCTTTGCTATCTCATTTGAACTGTTTCCTTGTGTCCCAGTTGAGGCCCAGAACCACTTCGTTTTGTATTTGACTTTGCCTTCCACACGGGTTGTCATTAGGAGGAGTTCAACCCTCTGACCCCTTGCTCTATCCTTGTTACATCTTCTTGTGCCAGTTACCTACTGTGAACCATGAATGCTCATCAGGAGTTGAAGCAGTAGGCTTCCAGACTCTGGGAGTTTTATGCAGGTGGACAAAGGATCTGTGATTGAGGCAAAGAGATTTCTGCTTCTTTTTTTTCTAGTAGCAGTATTGTGAGCACTATCTATTTGAACTCTTTGATTCAATCTGCAATGCCTCACCCCATCGGTAATTTGTTCTGGTGTTCTCTGTCAAAATGATACAATCTTCATGGAAGAGAAGAGAAGACTCCTTTTAAATCCCAGAATGAAAAGATTTTGTTTCTTTAGAAATTCAGAGTTTTATTCCTTGTTCCTGACAACAATTTAGAAAGGATGCTGTCTTTAATTGTCATTATTTTTATGCAGTATGCTGATGTTTTGGAGCTATTTTGAAGCAGAGCTTTAGTAACATCACTGAATGCTATGGGAGGTTGTTGAACTCAAAACCCATTATTATTGGAGACAAGGTTTAATTGCTCAGGAAGAGCAATTAAAGGGAGGTCTTGGAGTTGCAGTTTTATTCCCCAAGAGCTGGAGGTGCTAATCTCAGCAGATGACCAGGAAAAAGGGTTCATAGTGGAACACTGTCATTGAGAGAATTTGTAACTGAAATGACTAAAATTGATGTCAGGGTGAGTAATGGGATAAGTGATTTTTTTCTTAATTTCTCCAAGTGTGCACATGCCTTCTCTGGAAGGAGGGGGCTTTCTGTCTCTCGTGAGGAATATCACACCTAGATAACATAGAAGTGCTTGAAGCTTGTATCTCAAACTTGGTTTTGTGGTTTTTTTTTTGTTTGTTTGTTTGTTTGTTTGTTTTTTAATAAAGATTTTGGTATTTTTAAGGGAAGTCAGTTGTGAAGACACTTGATTCTGCTAAGGTGGGTCCCCACTGCTCTTTGTGTTTTGTGTTGCATTGATTCTTGAGGACATTATGTTTTTCTTATTATCTCTTCATTCCAGTGATAAAACAATAAATATTTCAACTTAGCTAAAGATGATCAGAAAAGGAGTTTTTCAAGGGGCTTTTTAAGGGATCTCTTTATTAATTCTATTAGAAAGTCTCAAAACATTGTGCTTGGGGGTGGAGAAATTTCTACTAAAATTATAAAGGGAGATGTGAAAAATGATAGCAATAGGAAGAAATCTAAACAAAAGCATTGAACTGAAATATCATTTGACTTGTTCTTGGATTGGGTGTTGCATGTTATGCCCTATGGAAACTAACTTGCCTGTGATGAGTTGTGCTGATGCAGCACTAGACACAGCTGTTCACATTGAGATTGATCTTTGTATGTGTTGGCCTTTTAAATATGTGAGGGGATAGTAGGGTTGAGCTGGAAGCATGTTAAGTAATGCAGTTAAAACAGGATTTTGCTGAAATTACTTATATTGGCTATTCTTTCAAAGACACAGAGTCCTTAATGTCCATGCAAACCAGACAGGGAAGTTTGTTTTGTGCTGGGGGGTTTTCCCATTTCTGTTTTGCTGTCTTCCCCTTTCTCTTCCAATAGCTATCTATCAGATTCAAAATTAAGCCCCCTGGTACCTCCTAACCCTTGTTTCTGCAGCAGTTCCTGTGTTAAAACAGGCCTTGACATGCCTCCTTCCCCTAAAGCAGCCTTCCCTACCAGCCCACCTTAGCTGCAAATATTCTGTGTGTGGTTTCTGGATTAAGGTGAATGCTGACACTATAGGAACGTAGACAGTTGATGCAGATACTTAAACCTGTGACTGCAGATAGATGAAATACCTTTGTTAACAGTCTTTTGAAGAAGGGTGAATGGAAGTGGAAAAGAAATGAGGAAAAAAGCAGATCAGAAGCAGAGCCCTGCTGAGAGGATGAGAAGAGTGAGAGTTTTTCTGTGGTATGTACCAGCCGATTAACTTTTTGCTTTGACCTCTGCAAGTTACAGTCTTCCTTTGAGGAGAGTTTGAGAGCCCCCTTGGTAGGCATTGTCAATCACAATCGGTTGGCAGACCTGCCACTTAGGGCGCTCTGCCCTCCACAAACTGTTGGCATGTCTTTGGTCTCCTTTGGTGAGGTGTGGTGTATCCCTGTGCAGGAGGCTGGAAAGCAACCTCCCTGAACACTAACTGTTTCTGGTATTGAAGGTATCCCTACCGAGCTTCTGAATCATTTTGGTCCTTCAGGTGACATGATGATCTGGCCCATCACCTGTGGTGAAATGTGCGTTGGCAGGATGCAGTGTATCCTTCTTTACAGCTGAGGGGTGGGATTTAGTTTCACCTTGGTAAAATGCTTTTAGAAGTGAAACTGCAGAAATAGCCTTAACAGACTTAGGCTGTGGGTCTCTACAGTTTGGAGCAACGAACTGAGCAGTTGAATTCTTGGAATCAGCTCCTGTCTCTGCTACCCATGTCTTTCTGGGTCTGTTCATATAACTGAAATGGTGAAACAGTTTCTCTCTCCATGAAGAACATCACTTAGGTTTTTTTTTGATCCAACAGTGAATGATGCTCATTTAAAGGCAGGATGCTGAGCAGTTTCTTGGCACAGGAACTTCCTCGTGGAGTAGGTGACTTGCAGCCATCATTTGGAGGCTGCTGGGTAGGGATCATCTGATCCTGGGCAGAAGCCTGAGTAGTCTGAGAGCTTCTCTCTTTTTACCAGGAGAAAATTCCCCAAGTGGTCTTCTATTAACTATCTTGGCTAGTCCAGAAGACACTTCATCTGCTCACTGGTTTAGGCAAAAATGAGAAATGTTGTTTCAGCAATTGCAGTAGACAAAGCACAAGAGGCTGAGATTTGCCTTTAAATACAGTCCAGACATACAAGCTGTCACTTTACTCTGAAGGTCCTTGATCTTGAAATAGTTGTGGTTCCCATCAGCTAGAATTCCCATTGTGGTAGCTGAAGTACATTGCTGCCTCCGTGCTTTTTCTAAGAAGTTTTTCCCTGAAATAGATTTTTTTTTTTTTTGAACAGTGAAGGATTTTTTTTTTTCTTTGTTGTCCATCTGGTCCTTTCCCCCACATCTGGGATGCCATGATTACCCAATCCACAACACCAGAGATAATTTAAGAGTCTTAAAAAACCAGCAGAAGTTTGTGGGAAGGATTTATAGCCTATTAGGGTGCCTGTATATTTTTTTCTCTGTCTAAAGAACCTTTGCATTATTGTGTTGTTTCTAAGGATGAAATTGCCCTCAGGGAAAACTGAAGTCCATCATAAAAATGTGCTTAAGAGTAGCATTAATTTCCTAGAAATCACTGTAAATAAAAGATGCGCTACAGGTAAACACTGAAATTGTAGTGTCTGTTTCTCGGACAGTCTAGGTCAAAAAACCAAATATACTTCAAATAATTGACAAAGCAGGATAATTACTTTAATTTTTGCTGTGTATGAGATGAGTTAAATCTTTTTTGTATTTCCTGTGCTCTGGTAGAAAGCAGATTACATCAACACCTTTCAGAATTGATGAAATCTCAAAACAGGACAAATCAAATACAAGAAATCCAATGTCATTTAATGTCTTTGTTGCTCGTTTCTTAGCTAAGGAGCCCAGGAGATAAATGGTTAATCAAAGATGATTCTTACTAAACTACAGGGTGATTTTTATGGCGGGGTGACAGAAGCTGTTGCAGAAGGGTTTCTTTCCATTCTCCTTCATTTTGCCTTCCTCTCAGCTCGTCCTTGCACCGTGCAAGCTTGGCAGGTCTGTCCTGCCATCTGAATCTGGGTAAATGTTTACATGCCTGGCTGACTCCAGAAGGCTGGCGTGCCCCAGGAACTCAGGGCAGTGGGTCAGGAGATGGCACTGTTCACTCTCTGTAGGGCTCGAGTCTTGCCAGGGTGCTCCCAGCTGGAGAGCATCCCCTCGGGTGCCAGCTGCATAATGCACTCCTGGTCCTGAACCTTCATGAACAAGAAATTCCTGTTTTCCAAGTAGAAAATGGATGACTACAGTAGTAACTTGAAGTCAGGATGGAAAAAGTTTTGAGGAGAGCTTCTCAAACCATAGAAGGTGGATTTTAAGAAATCGTTAAGAACCCCAGGAGGAAGAGGTGATAACTTCAGGCAGTGGGAGTGGAAGTGTCAGAGTTTTCTGAAATTACTGTACCTGGCTCCCTGTTTGACCAGTTCAGCTGGCCGATAACTCTTATAGATTGTCTGATTTGAAGGGAGAACAAGTATTCAAAACACTGTTAAAAAAAAAAAATTATGAAAACGTCAATAAGTTAATGCTTTTCAAAGAATTGTAGCTGTCCAAATGCCACAGAACTTCCCACAATAATATATTTTGAGCAAAGATGCAATGTCAGAAATCAAGGTTAGGCAGCTGTATCTTCCCTTGCTGACATGCTCCATTTTGGTTTAGTGAAGCAGTGCTTGCTTCCTGCTGCTGATTGCAGTGTTGTGCCCTGTTTAAATATCTTCTGGGGAAGGCCAAGGAGAATGAAGCTATTAAAAAACCCCCTAAATCTGGGGTTCTCTGGGATCATTTGAAATGAATCGTTATTAAGCAATTCTGCCTCATAACTTTCTAAAAAGTGAGTATTTAATTGCTAGTGCTCAAATGTATTTTAAGGAAATGGTTTCCCTTTGGACATCTCCTTTCTCTTTGAGTAATTTAGTTTTTAAAATGCTGAAAATTGGCATAATGCACAATTAAGAATAATAGTTACGCCACTCATTAGGGAAGTGATAGCAGACTGACAGTCTCATGTGAAACACCGGGAAAGCAGAGAAGCTTTATTTCCCCTCTGTGCTTGCCCTGACCCTGAGTGGATGCATCTTGAAGAAAAGTCTGACACAAATTCCCATACATTTGCCCATCTGAATATGTTAAAGAGAAACTTTGAATTGATGTTTCTTTGGGGTTATAGAAATGCAGACTGACAGAATTTTTATTTTTTTTTTCTCCCAGAATAAAAGATTTTGCAGTTTCTCTGCCTCTTTTAATAGTTATAAAATATGACGGAAGAAACATTAGCCATCAAGAACCCAATAGAAAAGAACAGTGAATTGCAGTGAACAGCTGTATTTGAAATAAGGAAAGAAAATAAGTCATGAGCTGATTTAAAAAAAAATTTGGAGAATTCAAATTCAGCTGAATAGTCCTTTAAAGACAGAATTTTCTTCACAGTAGATCCTATTGCATCTTGCAATAATATGTTCTTTCCTTGCCTCTGCAAATTCATTTGTGCTTGTAACCTAATCCTTCTAAGGCTAATCTAAGTCTTCCTGTGCTACTAAATAGTTAGATATAATAAGCAGTCTATTGATTTGTGTTACTCTACCTGGTTTCAGAAGCACTTATTATACCAAATAGCTTTTACTTTGCTGGGCACTCTAGCTCATCTGTTTTGCTGCTGAGTTTTCATGCAATAGTAAGCATCTTATAGTGCTTGCTTTCTGAAATATGCCTTTTTTTTTTCCTTGGCATTCTGACAATATATTCATTTTCTTCCAATTTACATATGGTTTCTGATCTTTCATGTGCTACTGTCTTCCTTATAAAGCATTTTTTACCCAGATGAGTATTCCTAAGTCCTTGTCAGCTATTTATAATGCACTAAAAACCTATTTTATGTTTCACACATCAGTTTGCATTGCAGGTAGGGTGGAATCTGTTATGTATTTATGTGTTGTTTTTTACCCAAAAGCATGCCCAGTGTCTCGAATAGTCAGATCCTTTTATTCTCACCACTTCATCCACAAGGAGGTTACAGATATGTAGCTGGTCATGTTCATGGACCTGGAAACATTTTGCAGATGTACTAGACTCAAACATCCAAATTACTTCTCCAGTATCTCTTTTTTTATACCTTTCTACCTGGTTCTGCATATATCTTCCAGGGCTTGTCAGAAGCTTTGGTAAATTCAAACCCTATAGACCCATTAGGCAGTTGTCAAACAGGTGTGTATGCAGTACAAAGGAAGTAATTATTAATAATTAAATCCTCCTCTGTGACACAGTTATAGCCATTTTAGTATATGAGGAATGACCATTTTTATGCAGTCAACTATGAAACCTGACCATTGAATGATTTCTGTGGTGTAATCTGAAATCCCATCATTTAGTTTAAGATTATTTAATCTTTGAAGTCACCTAGCTGTTATTTCAAGTATATTTCTGCAGAGAATAATGATGTGTTATGGGTTAGCATTTACAGAATAAGCAGCTTTATGAGGCAGTTTTTCAGGTAAAATTTCAGAAGGTAACCACAAAATGATCCAAGGAATTAATTTTAAGGTCATCTTTGGCTTGGCAGAGGTATGGCCCCTGACTTGATGGCTTGATAAGACTGATCTGAATGGACTAGAGGGTTTAGACCAATCAACTGGCTTGACCAAAATAGTATCCCTTGGCCCTTTCTTCTATTTTTATCTGACATCCTTTGGCTTCCTCAGAGTTGAGGTCCTGAGGTAAAACTTCATTAGGATAGCCCTTCTCCTGTTATGTCTATATGCTTCTGTTACAGAAGTTTGATCCAAAGATGCTGTATGTGGTCTCTGAAGTTCATTAAGTTCATTAACTACTTCCGTAGTTGTGTGTGTATATATATATGTATGCTATTTGTCCAAAAGGTAAGTAGTCCTACAGTACTTGTTACTGGGAACTCCCTGCTTTAATTTGTTGTGGGCGTCCTCTCATCATTATTAAACTGTGATTTTTTTGGTCTGTGGCTGTGGGCTTGGCAGTGCTAGGTTTATCTCTTGTGGTAGAAACTAAATAGCTTTTCTGTGTTAGTTGCATTTTCATGTAAGCAATATATTCTGTTGTAAATTCCCAGATCCTCCAAGTCTTCCTCATACTCACCTTTTTAATTTGGATGGGGAATTCAATGTCTCTATGGGGTTCTGAGGATTTCCACATCTCCTGCAACTTAATTTTGACCCTCTTTAGAACAGGCCAGTATTGCTTATCAGGTATTGGGGTCACCAACATCAGTCCACACTGGTGTGAGATAAGGCATTCTGGTTTCTCCCAGAGACAAAACCAGATTTCTTTTGAGAGGCGCTTAGCCCAAGAAGGGAGAGGATTTCCTAGAATTTTAATCATACCCCTTATGTTTTCACCCAAACTAATGTGCTTTAGAGATGTGCTAATTGACCTGATGTTCTGGTTTTAGATTTGTGGTAGTAACTCTCAGAGCTAATTTACACAATGTGCTTTGAACTGAACTTGGTAATGCAAATATAATGTCCTATTAGCAAACTACGAATGGTTCCTACTGGGATTTGTACAATGATTCTGAGCTCATTATTGCTGTCATTCTATACTGTGGATGAGTAGAGGAAAAATAATTAAACAAAATAGTACTTTAAATCCCAAAAGGAATGTAAAATCAACAAAGTTGAAAACCCAGAAGTCTTAACTTGTGTTTAATATATACACTCTGTGGAAAGGGAGGGCGAAGCATGGGTATGTGTTAAACACTCAGCATAGCTGCCCAACCTAATTGGATGGAAAAATTGATACCCAGTGAATCGTGTATTTCCCCCAAATGATTCCATACTTCTCTGAATTTAAGACTGATAATGTTACATGGAAAATAGTGTATGAAGTATTTTCTTCTAATCCTCCTTTAAATATAAGTCATCTTCCAAAAGTGTTGCTTGGGGAATTTAGCTGTGTGACTCCTACTGATATCACTGGAAGTTTCACAGCTAAAATGCACAAACAGCGCTTTGAAAAAGTCTCTTGCGGTCCAACACTGAGGAAGTATTGCTGTGTAAGCGTTTCTCATTTCTACAACTTTACCTGGTGTGAGCAGCAAAATCTATGGGAGACCTTAAAGTTCAGAAAACTGTTGAATGTTCTTCAACTTTGCATAAATGTACAGGCTGGTACAAGTCTGCTTCTATTAGACTGTGGGCATTTTGGCCCAACCTTTAAAATCAATTGGGGTCGGGGTAAAGCCAGGCAAGCCATCTCTGACTGTTCAACTGACATATCAGTCGGTCAGCCAAGCAAAGAGGTAGTAGCTCAGTTGAAAAAAATATTGTCCAGTCTGGTGCTCTGTAGCACTTGGCTCTACTCAGACTTGAACAATGCCCTAGGAAGTGGGCTATTATGTGCTTATCAGCTGCAGACCATATGAGACCAACGGAGTTCCCCTTGGGCTCAGTTCTTCCAGCAGCACTTTCCAACCTGATCTTCATTATTACTTTTTTTTCCCCCCTATTTGACTTGATCCACTTCTCTTTCTGGCACTACTCCGGTCTGTTCCTGGGCAGATTGTCTCTCTTATACTGTTAACTGCCCAATAATTAGACAGGATACCTGAGCAGGAAATGCAAGTCATCCCCTCTGTCTTCAGGCTGTGGGACTGGTGGAAAATTTCATTCCCTAGGCATTGCAGATCAAATTTGGTGTGGTTCAGCTGGTGGCTTACAAGACAATTCCATCTACTTGGCTACCTTTTCCATGAAGGAGTGATGAGAAATGGGTGGATGTTGTCTGAAGAGCTAATTAGTTTCTCCTGGCCAGAAGAAGTAAGAGTTACTGCTGCTCTTGCACCTTAGTGAGGAGAGAAGGTTGAGAGAGGAATCATAAAATCCTAATTCTGTACCTTTTGGAGCAGCCTCATAATACTGCCCTTGCTGTGGGTTTTGGGATGTCCTGAAGACTTGGACCTCGACTTTTACCAGAGTTAGACTTCTAGCTCATGTCTTCAAAACGTAAGAACTTAAAACTTCCCAGGAGCCACTCAAAAAATAATTTGGTCATGGAGATTAGATCAATAAGCACATGAATTCATACCTAAGGAACATTTTCTATTAGAAAATGGTAAGTTAAGCTACTGTAGAAGGAGTCTACATCAGCCACTGGGAAATTTTTTAAACATCACCAGAATGACCAGTAGAGTCCAGCTTGGGAGTCCTTATTAGATTGTGCTAGAACTTTTCTTTTCTGGCAGTAACTTAAGCACGGCAAGTTTGGTATGGAGGGCAAAACCAGAAGTAAAATTCCCTGTGGTAATGAATGATTTACAGCTTAAATGAAATAGCAAAATTGACAAGAACTGAAAAAGAGGAATTTGAGAGGCAGAGGAGTGGAAAGAAAAAAGAAGAATGGAGAAGAAAATGAGACACAAACAATGTAGACTTAGGAGTCAGGGAGAGAGACAGCTAGGGTCATATGTCAGACAAAATATACAAGAAAGAAAATCATAGTCAAAAGTCAAGAAAAAGCATCAGCTCCACCAGAAATGGTTCCTTTCAGTAAAAAAAAAAAAAAAAAAATATATATATATATAAGAGAAGCCACTGCATTAAAGCATTGTGCTGCTTTGAAGAATGAATCCACTCATCCTACTTACAATATAGCAGTGCTGACACTCCGTGTGAAGGGCAAGGTCTTTAATTCCCTCCTTTTATGGACATTGCCAAACAGAGGTCTTAGGGTTTAATTCAAATAAAAGATTTTTCTATTGATGCTGAAACTGTCTGCTTCAATCTAGAAAGCGATTTTGAACTAGTAATAAGGCTGATTTTTTTTCATCATCTCTCTAAGCAAAGTATGAATTAAGTCTCTTTTTTTAGCCAAAAAAAGGTTACAGGGAGCTCAAATATTTTATAGTTTATCCAGACAAGGGAAAGATGCAGATTTATGTCTGACTCTGGTGACAGAAGAGGGCATCGAGGAAAAAAAAAAGATGAAATACAGAGTACCAAAGGTGGAAATTACATGGTAATCTGCAATGTAGTAGGTTTTGTCTTCCCTTGGAATGGTATTGGAATCCCTTGTTTATTGTGCAGTTGGAAGTAGTGTGTGTATCTCATTTATAAAATGTACTTTATCATCTTAAGGGAAATCTTATGCCTTCACTGTCACCACCTTAACTTAGAGATATTAAAGATGTTGCTTTCAAGATGTCTAGCAGAGTTTTGTATTGGAAAGTTAACAAGAAAGCTAACAAAGATTTTATGTTGTAAGCAATGTTTTTAAATCAGCCAGTTAAATTAATGATCCCATCTTGAAAGCTTCTCAGAGGATGCCCGCTCAACTGTGTGCACTTGTGTCTGT
Organism: Athene cunicularia; assembly: GCF_003259725.1. Taxonomy (NCBI): domain Eukaryota; kingdom Metazoa; phylum Chordata; class Aves; order Strigiformes; family Strigidae; genus Athene; species Athene cunicularia. The sequence continues at coordinate 80,712,364 of NW_020799097.1, forward strand.
GATTGCCCTTTTTGGTGCTCAGGATTAGTATGAGCACTTGTACACATACATTCTTGTAGCTACATCTGTTTTGCTCAGCTGCTGTGGTTTTTCCAATTACATTTTGTAAATCTCTGTTCTAGCTTTGTATATTAGTAGCGTAGAGGCTTTTAAGGCATCACTGCATGTTCATGGTCAAAAGCATCATGTTTACATTGATATGTCAAGTATAACCAAATATTACCGATGTGTTTAACGAAACTCATAAGCAGTTGGGTGCAGGTTGAGGCAGCAGCAGCCAGGGCAAAGATTATTAGGGATTAAGGAAAGTGATATATTAAGGCTGTCTGCTTTATTCCTTATTTCTGGAATGACTACAGAACAGGCTCTATTCAGCCTCTGTGCTGGGCAGCTTCGCATTTTTTCTTGTTTAGAAGCCCTGTAATTGCATTGCAGAAAAAATGCCTGGTATAGCCAACAGTGACCAAGTAGTTTACAAAGGGTTTCTGAAAACTGCAATGTATTGGTCTATGTGGGACACTTTGCTTCTCTATATCGCTGCTCATTGTCAGCTATTTTTTAGAAAAGAAATTGCTGCTTCTCTGTAGTTTGAAGACCTGTTCTAGATCCTTGGAGAGAACAGCAGTGCAAAAACGCAAGTTAGAGCTATTTGCAGTTATCATTTATAAGCATTGGTACAGAAAGTCACTGCTTTATTTGATGTCATTTCAAGGTTGTTAAAAAATAGCTTGCAATGCTGAATATTCCTCTTTCTCATTGCTATCGCAATTTGTATTACTTCTAACCTTTGGTATATACCTTTGAGCTCCGCTTTGCTTTCTTTAAAATAATCTGAAGGACTGATGCCTTAGCAGCCATTTGTTCTACTGGAGTGAAGATAAGTGTTTGTCATTTTCCTTTGTCAGTGGTAACATTGGCCTTTTTTTAACACTTTTTTTCTTTTTTTTTTTTTTTTACTTCAAAGCTCTTATGCTTGTACTCAGCTCTCCCTTTCATCTCTTTTAATAGCCAGATTATATGGCAGCATTTGGGAGCAAATTCTAATTTTTTTTTTGGCTGTGCTGTGGTGCTGTGTTTGTATTCCATAAAGAAGTTTCGAGCACAAACATCTTATGCATTAAATAATTATATTTGTTGAAGTACAAAATATATTTTATCCTCTGCATGAGGGCTGTCTTTCTAGGTGCCTGGGTTCTTGCTAATTTGTATAGCCTGACTAGCCAACATGTTGAGCTGGAGAAAAGATAATTAGCAATATTAAGAGTAGCATGAAATTTTGTAAAGTCCTTTTGGAATAAAATTTCTGGAGGGGTTAGAGTGATTCAAAGAAGTCTTTGACCACCTTCCCTTTGTGACCTTAATTGAAAAGCCAAAATGGGTTACTCATTTAATATCATTTTTTGGTTGTAATTCAGGGACTAAAACATTAGGTTTAATACTGAATGCTTGAAAGTTCAGCAGAACAGCCACCGTGGGAGAAATTAAACTAGCTAGCTACTGTGTATTTTAGAAGCCTTGATGTTGCTGAACACCTCTGACAGATGTCAACCCTGTTAGCCATAAGGTATCCTGTTAAGCCAAAAACTGAATCAAGATTTCATTTGTCTTAAAGCTTGTCTCCTCAGACAAAAAAAATTTGAACTGTTCCTCCTTTTCATAATATAGGCATTAGATGTTGTCAGTTACTGTCATGGAGCTTAGCCTTTGCATAAAGCATAATTTTTCTTTGCTAGTTGTCTTGGATAGCTGTATAAAATGGTTAACTCTGGGTCTTTTTGTTTTACCTAACAGTGTTAACATAAATCTTACTTTCAGGAAAAACTTGTGGCAATTCAAGTAACAAGTCTAAACTCTTTTGATGCCTATGCACATGTCAAGTCTGCTTGCCTTGTTAGCTTGTTTAATGGTTTCCAGATGATCTCTTGTGACTGCTGACAATCTCAGAGGTCAAGCTGGACACATGTCTCTCCTTGATGTTCAGGCTTTGCTTTGCAAGGAGAAATGAGAAAAAAGAAAACGTTAGGGTTTTTTGGGGGGGTGCAGGGGTGGTGTCTGAACAGATGGTCAGCAGAGGATTGAAGCAATAAGTTGCGAACAGGCAGAGAGGAAAACCAGGTAAAGAAAAACATGAAGAAAATATAAGCAGATTGCTCTCTCCCCCTCAGCCTTCCCCTTCATTTCTCCCCAATTATTCAGTGAAGAATGGAAGGGAAATAGGAATGGAAAGTGAAGGGAAATTTTCCTGATGGTTTTTGGAAAGGATATGATACTGTCAATCCTAAGGTACATAGTGACTTGGGTGGCTGCAGAGAATCTAGCAAAACAAGAGAGTCCTATCCATGTGATGGGATGGGAGAATATGACTCAACCCTTGCCCTTGCCTGTAGGAGAATTAGGAGCCTTCATCCCCTAAGGATGTTCTCAGTCCATATCTCCAGCATCTTTCCAGAAGCAGTGCTGTGCAGCCATTCTGGAGCAAAAAAAAATGTGCATGGTTCCATGTCTTAACTAATTTTAAATACAATAAAACCTGTTTGTAACGAAGAAAACATTTCTGGGAGAAGCTGGCTTATTTATGTCAGCAGTGTAAAGCAGAGAGAGGTTGGATTTGAGTTCAGATTTCCCTGCAGTGAGAACACTGCCATCCGGTACCAAGCACATGAAGAAGTAGGAATGGTTTTCTTAACGTCTGCAGCCAGTTTAAAGCTCTATTTCATGCACCCTAAACATTTGTAGCTTTTGATTCACTTGTGGAAAAGTAACCAAACCTGTAATAGGGGATCTGCACCTGGCCTGTGGATACTGCAGACTTGGTATGTGCAGGAGAGAAGTTTTAAGTTGGAAGGCCTGCAGGCTGATCCTTGACCAGTGACTGGACAGGTGGATGGTCTTGCACTAACCACTTTATAACTCTCCCTACACTTTATATAGCTGCTTAAAGCATCAAGGCAGGTCTGTTGTCCTGTAAGTTCAGTGCTCTGGTCACTGCTGGGCCGACATTTCACCTAGTGCCCTTTTAATTTAGAAGTGGTATGCTTGCTATGATACTGCTTAATAAAAAATTTGTAAGATTTCAGCTGATTTTTTTTTAAAGGTAGATTATTTACTGAAAGTATTTAGAAAGTAATTTGCTTCCTTCCCCCTGCTGTCTCTCCCACGTGTAGCACGGGAGGAATTACTGTGTGTCAGGCTCACCAGATTTTACAGAAATTTTAAAGAAGCTTAGAAACCCTGTGAAAGTATGGTAATTCTCTTCAATTTAGGCAATTTAATCATCACAGAACCTGAAGGGTCACCTGTCTCTTTGGATGAGAAGTACCACATACAGTGAAGAATGTTCAGGAGGTAAATTCTGGGAATGTCTGTTTTTCAAATGTACCTTTTTATGCACGGTGGTGTGTGTTTCCCCCTGGCTTTTCTGCTCTGCAAACCTTTTGTGCCATGCCCAGAGAGACAGAATTCTAAATTGTTATAGGCGAAGCTGCTGGTACCTCCTGTCATTGCTTTTTTTAAGGTCTAGTTTACAGAGGTTTATTTCTTTGTCAAACTTCTGTTCATGCCAAGGTTTTTTAAACCTTATATCTTCCCTGATCTCCAACTTGAGGGCAGGACATGACCCCTCTGTTAAAGTCAGTATTTTCTATATACTATAAATGTTTAGCTGTAATTTTTTATGTCAAAGGCAAGGTATCACTTGACTCATTGCAGTTTCAAATTCGTTGTTGCACCAAGCCCTACAAATTAAGCCAGCTGTATGTATGTTGGGAGCCTTGTAGGCAGAGGGACAAAGCAGATGGAGCGTGGTTCTTTGCCTGCTTCTGCTATGTGTAAAACATTGCCATCTCCCCAAATGAGCTTGTACTTGGCCTTTCTTGGGTCTCCTAAAGAGACGAAGCTGGTGTCTTGGGTATTGCGATGCCCACCACTCCCAGCATGACTGCATGCTTCCTCCTCTTCAGGATGTACCTACGTGTTTGAGAGAAAGTTAAAAGTAGACCTTCTGTATTAACAACCCCAGAGGGAACTTCCTGAGGAAGATCTGCTGTTCACTCTGTACTTTTCCTCTTTCCTGTTTCAGTGCAGCATAGGTGGGAAAATGCTATGCTGTCCTGTGTTCTGCCAATTTTGTATTTCTTTATTACTCTTCATATATTTTTATTACTTCCCATATTTTTACAAAGGTTGAGGGTATGAAGTGGCAGTATACTATAAGATTTTAAATGTAAGAGTGAGCAAAGAATTTTAAGACAGTGATGCTTAAGATAGAACTTTAATTGGTTTTATATCTGAGAAGAGTTACCCTATGGTATCAGAGCAGTTGACCATCTAGTGCTGGAGAGAGAGCTGAAGCTGATGGCAGAAATCTTCATATGGACAAGACGCAACATACTGCATCCCTCTGACAGCTGTGAAAGCAGTGGAGTGGCATTTGACAATAGATTCCTGAAAGCCCCCTGTCCTCTTGTGGGATGGGATTATGATAAAATCAACATTACCAAATCACCCAGCAGTTCCTGCAGACTCTCTGCCATCCAGAGGGATTGAGGCTGTCTAGCAACCCTGCACAGTGCACCCCTGCTGCATATGCACAGCTCAGTCCTAGCAGAACTGCTGTGCTTGTGTGTCACTGCAAAGCACAGCTTTACATTTGTGTGGCAGGACAGTATCCTGTTCTGCAGGCCAGCTGTTTTCAGAAAGAGGAAAAGGTCTTGTGGTTGAGTTGCCAAATCATCTCCAATTAGGCAGATAGTATCTTCAACTCAGTCAAGTAAGATTGGGTTATGTCTTTAAATGTGTGGATTTAATTTCATAGATGTTTGTTACCAATTTTTGTCTTGCCAGTTCACCTTTATGTAGTCTTCCTAGTCACAGAATAGCCAATCTATTTAGAATCTTCCTAAATTTTGGCCACCTCATCTCTGGTGGCAATAATTTCGTCAGGCTAGTTTTATGCTGTCCTGCAATGATGTTTAGATGATTAGCACATTCCTTAGAACAAACCACAATTGCTGGAAGAAACAGATAGTAACTACAAATCTTGACACTTACTTTATTACTGGAAGACAGTCAGTGAACCAGCATAGAATTTGGTTGATTGACTTAACCCAGACTGTTAGCTTTTTCTGGAGTATTTGCATGTCTTTTTCAAGACACCTGTTTTCCTCTCTTTAATCCTGGCCCTTTCTGTTCTTTCTGCTTGAGTGTCCTGGGAATAATGCATTGGAGAGAGGCTGTTGTTCTTTACACAGAGCTTGTTCTTTGGGTTTTTCCCCTGTCTGTCGGCATGATGCAAAATTCCTTACCATTCTGTAATCCAAAATCTTGTTACTGGGGCTTGATAAATCATCTTGACATGTAGTTTAGCAGCTGAGATGTCATCTCTGAAGTTTGACTGGTTTACCAAGCTAACCTTTCAATATTTCAAAGCCATTCTGCAGTTTTTCAGACCTCAACTTCACACATTAATGCAGCACATCTTTTACAACAGAAAAGATTAAATATTTTCAACTCATCATGTTCTGCTTTTGCTTTTCTCTTAGTGTTAATAATAATTTCTACATTTAAAAACTATAGAATAGTGACAGGGCAAGCAATCTTGTTCACACCTAATTCTGCCCTTGGAGCTTACTCCAGGTGGATCAGTGTGTGTCCATGGAGTTACTTCTATTTTTATATTGTTCTTAAGAGCCAAATCTCATCCCAGATCCTTAAATTGTGCAAAAAAGTCATTAAAGCCAGCAGGAGTTTTGTTCTACCTGACTAATAAAGTATTTGAGGAGGAATGTAATGTTTGTGGATTGGAGAGGCTAATTGCATCTAGGCTTCAGGTTTGTTGTGCAGGCAGGTAATGTCTGGCAGTTCTTTTCATGCTGGGTCTAGATCTGCTAGCAGCCATTCCAACCTTTAATTTTGTGTAAAAAATGTGTGTCACTGTTCACCCCCACTGTCCACCCATCCCTCCCAAAAAGAAAAAAAAAAAAGCCTTTCAGAGTGGAAGGCAAAAATTAACTTTGGATGTTGCATCTCTGGGACTCAAGGTGTGTATGATAGAGAACTACACACTTGTAGGCTAGCCATTAAAAAGTGCTGTGATATTGGCTACCAATTTTTTAAGGTATCTAATTTAATTTTAAAGACTTTTTTTTTCTGAGGTGTCAAGCATCCACATCGAAAACTTCCATGTGGACACTGGGTTCAAGGTGTCTCCAGTCCGATACTCAGTTTTAGAAGGGTTTTGAAAATCTTGATCATAGAATCCAAAGCACACATCGTGGTCCATAGGTCTTTGTATGCTCAATTTATGATGTCCAAGACTAAAGAATAAAAATGATGATACACCTTCACATACAGGCTCAAATGATATTTGTAAGTAATAGAAATAACACTACCCCACTGGGACTGCTTTCAGATGAGAAACAACAACATGTGATGTTATTTTAAAATAACACTATGTAGGTTAATTATTGGAAGATATTTATGCAGCTTCTAAAATGGCAGATTTATACTTTGTAACAACTAAAAGGCCACCACAGGAGCTCACTGCTGTCCCTCAGCTCTGTCTGACCAGGACTGATTACAAGACTAGACTTTGCTGCTGTAAGGAGGAAGAAAGATATATGATAAAATAAGAGAAAGAAATGCTGAATCACTTTTCTTCAATTAAGGCTTCACAAGGAAAGTCTATTTTTAGTCTTAGCAAATACCCTGGTGTCTGATCTTCTGTAAGTATTTATACTTCTTTATTTTAAGAACTCCCCTCAAGGCCAATATGAGCTAAGCACGTAAATCCCCAGAGAACTGATGAAAAAAGCAATCCCATTCACTTAAATGTAAAATAAAGCATGTTTATGCAGAAAAGAATCTCATAAATTGTTATTACTTTTTTCCCCCCCTCTGTCATCTAGTACTTTCTTAGCAAGACTGAAGGCATGCACAGCTTCCTGTTTGCATTTTTTTGCTTTGATGGGATGGTGAATGGATTCATTAAATTAGAATTAAAAAAATATCTGCTAATTTGTTCTTGTCTTCTATTTCAAATGGATGATCTAAAGGCTGAAAGTATTTCTGTATTTGTTGCAGTGCTGCTTGGAGTTTGTTACGAGGGCTGTAACCTCCATCAGATTTTTAAGCGGTGTTTTCCTTCCAGCAAAATCTCCAGGTCACAGCTCTTCCAATTACATGCAGAATAAGGCAAGGAGACAAAGCTAGTCTGGGGAGCTTTCTCTTTCAGCAGCAAAGTTTGCATTTCTTTTAATGTACTTAAAGCATTTGACAGGAGAGAGTAGGGTTTAGTGATGTGAATTGATTTCCAAATGAGTGTTAGCTTTTTACTGACCTACTTTTGACTAGTGGTGTATTCTTGTCCATTACTTTTTGTCATTGAATAATGCTGATATATTAAGCTGTGTGCTTCAAGGGCATTGTAAAATTGCATGTAGGGGCAGGACTGAACTGTGAAAGTGCGAATTACTCTATCAAGATCATACCCAATTAAAAAGTGACAAGCACAGCAGGAGAAATTGAAAGCAAGGTTTATCTTTCATGTAACGTAAGAAGTCACTATATCGGTTAGAAACAAAGTGAGTGTGAAACAGATTCTCCACCTCTTCTCATCCCTCTCCAAAAATTAATAATATCTGCTGACTTCGTTATCTGAAAGAATAAGCCCCTGAGTTGTAACAGCTCATGTTGAAGAATATTATGACAATGGCAAGAGAAGGGGAAGTACAGCAGTCATACACCTTTAAGCTGTGTGCTATCAAAGCATGCATGGGACCTTGGGTCAGCACATCAGGGATTGACGGATAGGGAGTTTGGAAAAAGTGGTGCTATTTCGTATAAAGCTGTAGTGTGTCATTAAAGGAGGACTTGCAGTCTTGCAGGCTCTCCACAGTTCTGCAAGAAGCGTGGGAATAAAAGTGTGGTAAGGAAACAGAACTTGTGCTAAGCACTGTAGTTGTTACAGAACTGCTACAAGCTGAGGAAATTTATTTAGGCTCCACTTCCATTGCAGAAATCCTTATATAACCTTTTACATAACATTCGCCACCACTCTTCTAATGGTGAGATGGGTCTGTAAATGTATAAATGAATGCAGTTTATGTACAATATAGTCTTCTAGAATCCTGCTGGGTCAAGGTGTTGTGTACAGAAACTGTTCTGAAGGTGAACCTGGATGAAAGATGTTAATGAACAAAATTGTGGTGCTTTCCAGAGTACTAGGGTTGTAGTGGGGTTTGTGAGGGTTTTTTTAGTTTGGGTTTTTGTTGTTGGTGGTGGTGGGTTGGGGGGGGAGGTATACTAATCTGATAAACTCTCTTGTAAAATAAACGAAAAACCCCACAAAAAGTAAATAAGTAAATCAACCGCAAAATGTGCCCTATATTTGCAATTAGGATGCAGTCTGCTTCAGTGATGTGTGAATGCTGTCTGACCAGGTGAACACCACCTTTGCAGGCAGGCAATGTTTCATTGACCCTGATGTTTGCTGCTAATGGTATTACCTAAGTGGTTTCAGTTAGTGAACTCCTCTGTGTGTATATGAACACAACTTCAGCACAGTTAGTTTGATTAATGCTGAGTTTTCAGATTAGTTTTTAGTGTGTGGCATTCTACTTTGTGAAATACAAAATGATACAAAAAATAAAAGAGGAAAGTGAGAAATATGTGTAAGCTGTGCTTGGAGGCACTGTATTGCAGGGAAGATAGGGGGAGATAGATGGGTAAATTCACAGGGTACTTGATCCATGTAGCAAGCTTCGCCCTTGAAGACTTTGATGCTCTCTAGAATGCATCCTCATATAAAATATATATTTAATTGATTTACAATGAGTTAAGAGTTTAAAAGTGACCAACTGATTTAACAGTCCTACTAGACTTGGAGTTGGCAAACAGCTGTTGGGGGGGGGGAAGTTATAATAATATGAAAATTATTATCCTCTAAAAGCCTCCATTTTCCTGGAGGCTTTTTTTCCTCATTTGTACTCATGATGGAGTACCAAGGGTCATCCAAAAGAACGGCTTTATCATTGTGTGTTATGGTGAGTAAGTAGTTTACTGGGGTTTCTTCTGAATTAAGAAGTTCTAGGGACTCATATGCAGGCAATATCTAGGTCCCCATTTTTAAAACAAACAAAAGATGCCAAAACGTAAAACCCCCAAATCTCATAACAATCTTGAGTGGTATTTCTTTTCATTCTATACTGTTTCAGTTCTATCAGACAAAGTTTGAGACAAGATTCATAACAATTTCAAGGACTTTTGTGCATAGACTGATGAATAAGTTAGACTTGCTTGCTTCTCCTGAAGGTAAAGGGGAGGACCTAGCTTTGTGGGTTTTCTTTCTTTTTTTTCTTTTTTTTTTTTTTTGTGTGTCAAAATGAAACTTCTACAAGTTGTACCTTTGTTAGCCTTACCGTTTTTCTGGCACAACCAAGAGGTTAATGCATTATATTAATGTAATACCGATACAATCGACTTTCAAGACAAAAAAGGGAGAAGACACCCACACTGTAATTTGGATGTAAGAAAGATGAATGGAATTCTCATTTCTAATATATGTAAAATTTGTGGGTAAGAGATGAGTTGGTTTAAAAAAAAACCAACCCAGATAAACAAAACTGTACAGTTATGCCATTACTTAACTTTGACTTTTATTTTGCAGTGTCCAGTGTAAAAGAAAATGCTGAAAAGTACATGGAAATCCTGGAGGACAAACTACATAGGTAAGGATAATATCATGGAAACCTTTGAAAGTTCAAAAATGCTTGTTAATGCAGCATTGACATACATAAAAGTGTTAGGGAATGTTTTGGAACTTGCATTAAAATAATACCAAAAGTAGTTCAGAGTTGGAACTCAGAGTCTCATAAGTGTTATTGTTAAAACCTCTGTTCATTGCTGTGTTCAGCAGCTTTGTCACCAGCCTGCCATGGATGCAGGTAAAAAACAGAATCTGTGTTCTCTGGTGAGTAGGGCTACCCTGGAGCAGTGGTGCTATGGCCAGAGAGAAGGGAGCATGTGTGCAGTTGGTGTGCATCACTCCAGCTCCACCTGCAGGTGCTGTAATCCGTGGTGTGAGCTCTTGAACACCCAGAAGCCCGTAAGTGTTGGGTGAAAAGGGATCCCTTACCACAGTTCTTGGGCATCTTTAACAAGAAATGACTCCTTATGTAACAGTTTTGAAAGAATGCCATTTTGGGGGATTGTGGAAAGCAAAGAGAAACCAAGACAACAATGGAGATATTTTAAGACCTGAATCCTGATGCATAATACACGTATTTTGATACTTTTTTTTTCCTTTTTTTTAAAGAAATAATAGCATTTATATTTCCTTCAGTTGCTGTGTGAAGGGGGCTCTAGATCATCCGAAGTTTTAGGCTGTTCCTTGAAGTATGGTTAGTAAATGTTGCTCTGCTGTTGTAATGTAGTCTTCTGTTATAGTGGACTTGGCCTTGCACAAGTATATATATATTGAAAAAAGATTTCATATGAAGTAATTGGAGCTTGTGTCTTAATAAAATAAAAAAAAGCCACCAAATTAGTGCCACTTCCTTTTCTATTACTGAGCAGGTATAATTAATAAATTTGGTTCCTTTTTAATCTTTTGATATATTGATAGAGAGAGGGTTCTAGATCTTTTGATTTGCTCACTCATACTTTTGAATACAGAAAGATCTATTTTGCATAACTCCTAAATTTTAAAGTAAGTTAGAGAGCTGAGTGAAAAATGGTGGAAACAGACTTCAAAGATAAGGCTGTGTGCGCCCTGCCTAACTCCCCTTAATAACATTTATACTTCGTATATTCTAATCCATAAGTAAGAAAGACAAGCCTTAAGAACTTTGTGGGTTGTCTTTTTGAAAAACATACTTTTTATTAAAAAATATAAGGTATAACAACATGTACTGATGCTTCTAGGCCGTATGGATTTAACTGACATGCCAGGCTCCCAGAAAGTAGTAAATTTATCTTAAACAATTAAATACTTAGAGAATCTGTATAGACTTTTTTTATCCTTCTAAAAATTTTCATATAGAATTCGCAGCTGTGGCTTTTAAAAATTTATTTGTGCTTTTTTGTGTAATTTTTGAGTTGTCTTCTTGGACTTTTCTGCATCAGTTTCTTAAATTGCAACACATTTTTATGTGTCTTGATAGGTGTTCTTAATGAGCTTGCACCATGCTTTTTTTCCCCTTTTCCTGCTATTTGTGGGAGAAATTTCCATGCTGAACTGCTGGTATTCATCCTGCTTCTGTGGGGAGTATCATTTCAGGGGCAGGTTTAAAAGTTAAACCCTCTTTTTGGCACTGCTTTATGTTTTGGAAGTGGCTTTTTTATGAACTGTAGTTGACCATTTCAAACCTCTCATGCCAGATTTAAGAGTTGTTGAATAGTGTAATGTTATCTGTTGCTTTTGTATGCTGGGCTTGCCTTCCTCACAACAACATAGACCTGGGCCTGTTTCACTCTAGGTTCTCTACTGCAACCTGGCCAAGGGCTTCAAAGTTTTGCTGTTGAGATAAGTTGGGTTTTTTTCCCCAGCCTTTGCTGAAGACACAAATGCATGAAGTCTAAGTATATTGCTGCAGTTGTACTGGTGCATGGACTTTTAACATGCACTTTAGAGCTTGCCATCAGCTTCTCTGTCTCTAACAGACTGTTGGTGTTGCCAGGCTTCTAAAATTTCCCTTCCTGCCCTTAAGAGTTAAAAACCCCACACACAAAACCCCATAAAACTTACCAAATAAACCCAACAAAAAACTCCCCCCCCCTCCCAACCCTACTATAGTGCTGGCCAAGGCCCCAGATGGTGAAGATTCAGTCCTGAAACAGTGATAGTTTTGCAAATGTACAAATGGTATTATTCTAAAAATAGTAATTAAGGGCTAATAATTTCTTTTAATATTGGAAGAGAATCTCTAATGATTTTACCAGAAATAAGTCCTTAAGATACTACATCTTTAAAATATTTTTATATTTATGCTAATAAAGTGATTATAGATACTTGTTTTTTAAAGGTTCTTTGGACTTTAAGTAATTAACTCCATCTGCTTTACAGCTTGAGTAATTAAAAAAAGTAAGCAAGAGCCTGAGAGGCTTTTTTTTTTTTTTCCCTAATCTCTTAAGGAAGTAACTTGAGAGACTGTTTCTTTTTTTGGGGTCTTCACGTAGATGCTCAGATTACTACTTATATATCATAACCTAAGGAAAGGCTCTCTAAGGGAAGTTTAAAGACTGTTTTAAGCTTGCATTGTAGACAGAGGTAAAATTTGCATCTGGCTCATGGATGCACTTTTTTGGATGCCTTTGAAACCAATAAAGGATCAAGTCTGCACAACATGAATTCAAAGAAGCTTCTAAAGCTTTTCTCCAGATGAAACACATCATTTTGCTGGTGAGTTTCAAATAGAAACAACCAAGGTTCAGACGCTTCAATTTAAGATACAGCTTCAAAATAAGATAGAACTGTTAGAAATGTAATTTTTGACCACTTTTATAATAGAAGAGAATTAATGAAGAAAAACTCAGACCAAAACAGCTTTAATGAAGTTTAAAATTTAGAAGTATCAATTTTATCAATTATAATATGGTTCTTCCCCCCCCCCCCTTTTGTTTATTTTCTTAAGAAAAGTTTGGACTATATTCCTCTAGTGGGTTTTTTTGTTTGTTTGTTTTGTTCCTTTTGTTGTGTGGGGGGAACCTAGCTTATTCACTAAAGTATCATTCTTTTTTTTTGGTGTGGTGCTTTTTTTAAAAAAAAACCCAAACAATGCAGTACTTTTGACTGCAGACTACAAAATGCATCTGTTCTAAAGTAGCTTAATAGCTTGTTTAATGTTAATCTGCTTGATTAAGAACAGTACTCTTTTAATAGCCTTGCACCTATAGAAAAAGAGAGAATACACGTGGACAAAAAAGGAAATAGGCTCAGTGTCTATTACTTTCACCCCAAAGAAGGCTTATAACCCATTAAGAATACAGATTGCTTGATATGGTTTTTTCCTTTTAAAATATACCTTGTATTCTGAGCAGTGGAATGACAATTATTGAGGACAATATCCTTCAAGAAAAGAATAAATAAATAAATAGCATTTTTAATAATCCTGTAGTCTGTCTCTTTTCCAGTCACGAATATCCATTAAGCCACTTCCAGAGTTTATACATTAAATCACTAGCTGCTCTTTTGAGAGTGTAAATACCATCGCCATCACTTCTGTAGTAGACCTTGAAAATCGCTTACCTTTTGTTAGTAAATCCGAAATGTGCTAGAATGGTCAGAGTTAGGATAATGCAACTGTGTTCAGTGAAGACATCTGTCTGCATGCATATCTGAAGTGAAAGGATTTTTGCTCAAATAACTTCAGCTCATCACTTGAGCCATTTAAGAGGGATTGTACAAGAGTTCACTATAGTTGTCTGATCTAGCTTATTGAAAGTCAGCTGAGCATCTTCTTATGGGACCCTTGTTTTTCCATAGAAAGTGCATTTCTCAATCTTGCTTCTTTACACTATGCGTGAAGACTCTGCTGGGACTTTATATCATTGCCATGACTACAGTGGGCTTCAACAATCCAACTCTTTCAAGAACCACCAAGTTCTTGCTGTAAGTGAGTTGAAGTCATGTAAATGGTTGAGGGTCATGAATTGAGCCCAGGAAAGTGCTATAAAACCATAAGAGCAGAACACTTAAGTTGGGATTTTGTGCTTAAATGCTGTCTCCCAAATCAGTACTTAAATAAAAGTGGCCAGATTTTGCCAAATGTGTGTGGTACCAATAAGCATCTTTGAAATCAATGGAGATGTAACCAAATTATGTTTGTTGAGGTACTTATATGTGTTGTGAGAATCCAAGTCTAGACTTGGAGTTTGTAAATATTTATTTGTTTTTGAAGATGCCGAAAAAATCACCTGTCTTTTAAATGGGTAAGAAAACTTTGATATATATATTTCTGCATGAAAAGTAATCAGCTTTTGAGCTACTTGCTAACTCTTACATATCTCAATGAAAATCATGTGACATGAGCAATTGTGTGTCTGTCACATTTTACATGTGCCTTGTATCTCATTAAATCTCTGTCCTAGCCTCAGTCTATTTCCCTTCCATTGAAGAGGTGGTTGTGAGAGTGTGTGTACATAGAAAGATTGATCTATGGGAGAACTGTATTTGCTAGTTAGAAAAACAAAACCAAATGTGTGGAACAAGGTAAAATTAAAAAAAAAAAATTATCTTTCAGACCATTGGCCTTGCAGAAGCTAGTAAATGTTCCACAGTAAATACAGTTATTATAAAGTGCTGTGCAACACCAGGAATTTGATTACACCACTGAAACGAAAGCAAAAGGCTTTGGTTCCTTCACCTCAGTCTTACCTTTGGAGACAGTGCTGTGCTATTATTGCAGTAGCGGAGGGAAATAAACCACTTTATTAAAAAAAACCCAACCTTTCTTTATGCTTTTCTTTCTATACTTCTTTTACATTTCTTTATACCAAAGAAAACAAAGATTAAATTAATGGTGCAAATCAGTTTCATGATATTTAGGATGAAATAACAATGCTTTTATTTTTCAAGAGTCCATCTGCTAGATATCTATAGAAACATATTGGGAATACATTGCCCTTGTGAAACGTATTAGAAACCGATAATCTGTGAAAGCTTGCACTCTGAAGCAGATGGAGTAAATGTGGCAGAATGGTTTGAAGAGACTAATCTGAGGATTTCTTTTTCTGTATGCCGTGAATGATTTTACATTTGCCCTAAGAACTGGGTTTTTTTGGCATACCAAATATTTCCTGAGTGGAATTGCATGTTAACATGGAAGTTATGTCTGAACCATAGCCAATTAATGATAGATACGATATTCAATGAAGGAGCCATCTCACAAGTGCAAGTACATCTTGAGGGCAAAGGAGGCAGAGGGCAAATAAAAGTCAGGAGAAACCAAAGATCTTGGGATCATCGTTCATCCTTCTGCATGCACTCAGAATATAAGAGCTAGACCTGTCATGAAGAATTGAACCCTGAAGCAGTAGAAACCTCAGAATGGGCTGCCTTCATTGCTAATTAAACAATTAGGCTTTTAAATGTTTCTCAAGACTGTAAAGATTTTCTGCAGTGCAGTGAGATCCCTGCATCCAACTGGAGATTTTTAGCTTCCTGCACCCACCCAAAGTCCTGTTTGGAGTCTGACACTGTGCTGTTGAAGAGCAGCCTGTGGTATCCAAGCCTACTAGTACAAGCTTGCAAGTATCGAGCGTTTTAATGACCAAGATCCCTGTGTGGCTCTCTACAGACTCTCCCCTTCTGTAAGGGTAAGATTACATCTTGGGCCTATTAATGTCTTGCACGTCATTGGTAGAAAGCCTGATGGCTGCTAGAGGAGAACTGCTGTGCTAAGGCTGCTGAGTAAGGCTTTCCAAAAGCTTCTCCCTCTCCTATAGAGAGCAGAGCAGGTGTGCTTGGGAGTGCCAGGTGGCCTGTGGTAATTCTGTGTAACCTGTGATGCCTCAGTTGAACTGAGGGCTGTTTCAGATGCCAGCAGTATCTTAGGACTGCACAGATAGGACTAAAATGCCATCTTTACCTACCTCTCCCCAAGACGGTGTCTTTTCTACCGCTCTCTCTCGAGGACACAGCCCTGTCCCTTGCTGGATAATGATCTGATCTTATTTTGCTTACCAACAGTTCTGCTGCAGGAGTGTTAAATGCAGGTTAGCCAAAATACTAGATTCTTCGAGTGACTCATTTAGTCCCTTTCTTCTTCCCAGCTGGTCTAAGCCATACACAGCTGTGAGAATATTAGCTCCAAAATTGTGAGCAACAGATGCTTTATATGCAGTGATGCATTCCTTTATATCTCATGGCCCACATGGTGATGGCTTCTAAATCCCTTATCATAACTGCCTCAGGCTGGAAACAATTTTTTTGTACCAGCTGATGTAAAGATGACATTTCTTGAGCTGATGGAATTTAATATGATTGTACTGTTCTCCAAGCCTCAGAAGATTATGCTGTGACTTTCATTCATCACAAAACCAAGACTTTTTAGTTGCTTTTGCTAATTCCCAGATAGGAATCATTAAATTATTTTGAGGGAATAATATTGTTCAAGAATAACTGGTGACAATTACACAAAGGTGTTTTATTGAGCTATTTTCTGTGTTATTCTGCAAGACTGGGGAAATGAATAAATATGCCTGCTAGTAAGATAGAGTATTGCAGTGACTGTGCTTTGCCATTGTTGAATAATATAGCACCTAGTAACTTTGCAAATGTATGCAAACCCTTTCTTCTTTAATTGGCTCTCTTCTGCTGTTTGTCTTAGTTTATTTTCTGTTCAACAATGTTTGTTTTCATGTTAATGGTGGCTTTTTTTTCAACTCATAGATGCACCGTGCAGGAAATGTAGTGGAGTCTTACCCTGATGTAAGGTGTGCTCATCTGCACACCTCCTTGTTCACTTATGTGTGAAGGGGATTGTGTGTGATTAGGACAACTTGCATTTGCTGAAGAAGCAAATGTTGAGCCCAAGCTGTGTTTTACCTGATCTCATACATCTGTGATTTTTATTTTTTTTTTAAGGGCTTCCGTCAAATGTCACTTGACTAGTTCAGAGCAAATGTGTCTGCAACCTGGTTGCTCAGGCTGCTAGTACACGCATGCATTCTGTTTCAGAAACTTGTGGTTTTCTTATGCAGACAATGTTTTTAATGCATTTGAACGTGTCATCTTCACGGAGCACCATCCCCTCAGGACATCCAGTGTCTTGAGGGTCCCATGCCATAAGAGGACAAGTCAGGATTAATTGCCACCACGTCGCATTTCAGTATATAAGAAAATGAACAGTCTTAAAATAGTTGTTCTCTTCCCTCATTATTCATCCTGTTAGCTCACATACCATGTGTCTCGAGTCTTCTTTATAACATACTAAGTTTCAGAAATGTTTTTGGAAGCAGAGTATTTTGGGTATGAATGCTCTGAATGGCATGGCACACTGAAGGCACAGTGTTTTGTACTGCTGATCGTCTCAAAGCTGGTCTGAGATGGTCTTGGAGCACATCGAAAGGCCTGTGTGTTCTTGCAGATGCATAGTGCTCTTTCTCATCCGGTTACAACTTCTCTACTATTCCTATGTGTGTGGGGTATTTTTTTTTAACATAACATTGACTATATAGGAGTAGTTTCCCAAAATGTATTTGCCTGTGACTTCAAGTTGTTGCTAATTAGTGATCCTTATCTCCCTGAAAAAGTGCCCTTGGATGGCAATGAAATCATTGTAGTTTCCTGCCCATGCGACAAAGGTCATGCAGAACTATGCCCAGTGTGATTATTTTAAATACTAAAAATTTGGAACATGGTTACAAGTTGATGCCACTGAAATGAAAATGGTAAATAATTTACCAGATTTGCAAAACTGGAAGAAATTTTTACATGCTTCTATGATATCTGAAGGCATTCTGCTTCAACGGTGGTTTGCTGTTCTTTAGAGTAAAACAGCCTCTTTTCGAACATACTGTGTAGTTTTATCGTACTGATGGGTTCCCAAAAAGCCTTCAACCACCACCACCACCACCACCAAAACACTTGTCTGGTTTCAGTAATGTTGAAAAAGCATTGCAGTGTCAGCAAACCCACATAGGGACATTCAAACACTTTACTTTAGAGAATCAGTTCTCCTTGTTGTGAACAATACATTCGCTTTGTTTCGGTTACCTTATTCATCAGTCTACACGAGAGACACTGTCATAAAACCAGGATTATTATTTCTTAAAGGCTTATGTTTTCCTGATACTCTTTTCTAGCCTTATGTCACAGCACTTACTTTGCTGTGGAAAGGTTATGATATCATGAATTGAGGGATTATCACTTCAGCTGTGTAACTGGTAACAAGAGAATAGGAACTCATGAACAAAAATAGCATTTTAAATATTTTTCTGTAGGGGAGGGAAGAATTGGTAAGATCCTACTGCTCTTTTGTATTGGTACTATTGTAGTGAGGGAAGTTTACTTGCCCAAAATATTAACGAATGAAAGGAGCTGTGAATAAAGAAAACCAAACTGTGAAGTGTACTAATAAATTACAGGTGATTTTTTTTTTTTTTTTGGTTGCTATATTGACCAAGCCTTATTTTGTGAGATACAGCTTCTTTTTAAAATAGTTTTGGAACCTTAATTTTCACAATGGTGAATCCAATTAACAAAGAACAAAAACCTAAGTGTCCTTTCTTGCTCTATTTCTTTTTTTTTCCTCTGCTTTGAATGTTTGTGTGCTTTCTTGTTTGTTGTTCTTTAATTGATCTATCTTAAAATTAGCATTCTTAGAGAGGGGGCTTTTTGATTAATCTTCTCGTCTTTCCTTTATTGTGGCTTCTCTGTTTCTCTTCCTTCCACTTGTCTCATTTCTGCTTTGTAAATTTTTACATTCTTACTTTTGTTCTAATTGTATTCCTTAGCAAACCTATTTTTGGGTATCTCTTCTCTGTATATGGGAGAGGCAGAGGAGTTGGACAGTAGGAATATAAAACCACTTGATTCACAGAAAACCTATTCTCACCTTTAAAACACAGCAGATTATTTTTCAAGATATCTTAGACTGCATGACCACAGTGCGGGTTCTCATTAAATGTTCTTGTCTTTACTTGCACTATATTTGAAAATGATTGCAATGTCCTGATGGAGTATAGTATCTTGAAAGCTCTTAGTAAATTTAAATAATCTCACAAGAAATTTGATGGTATTGCTGGAGGAAAGGGGACAATCTTTTCTGTTCTTTTTGTTTCTGGATGTGGAAAGTGTAGCTAATGCCCATGGAGGGTGGAAACTGAAATCATCTCCCTGGAAGTGCAGCAGGTTAGAGTTTGTAATCATATATCTGCAGCATAATGCGCATTTCATCTTCAGGGTGACCTGGTGCCATGTGGTAGTGGAGGTCCTTTGATAAACAAACCCACATCTCGTGCCCAGATACAACTCTTGGTTCCTAACCTATAACTTGTGTCTTTCAGCACTGGCAGAACTAATATTATACCCATCTATAGATGAAAGCATGTTGCACAAGCAGTAAAAATGGAGGAGGGCAAAGAATGCAATCTACTTCTTCCACCAAGTGAGAAAATACTAAAAAAACCCAAAAACCAAACACAGAAAACCTACAAAAAAATCTTATTGCTTCTGTCTGTAGCATCCACAAGATAGGAGATAATTGCATTGATGGAACCAGGTCTTTTGTGGTTGTAGCAAGGATCATTTGAGTCTGCAGTGATAAAATGAATGCTTGCTGCAAGGGGAGGAGGACTTTTATTTTCATTTCTGAGGAACCATCTGCTGGTTGAAGGTGTGGAGGGCGATTGTTGCAGAAAGGGGCAGACGCGATGAGGAGGCTTTTGGGTCCAGCAGTTGTCTGGGGGAAAGAGACATAACACAGAATTTTCTTCTGAACTTTGAGTCATAGTAAAGAGTTAGTATTGCACTAGTGCATATTTGGTACATATTGTGTCTTGAAAATGTTTTAATGACTGCTGGCTTCTATATGAGATGGTAGTGAAGAAGTGCACAAGAATTATAATCTTAGCAACTGTTGTTGTCTTCTGCTTTTTTTTGGCATTTTGCCTGCTCAGGGATGCTGGGTCACAAATATTGATTTCTTTTTTTTCTTTTTAATTGGGTGGAGGGGGAACTATGGCATGTGACTCTACTGTTTTATGAGAAATAGGGGAAAGCTCTCTTCTTAAATCTCATCTCAGCATTGAAATTAGATGTTTTTAGGGGGGGGGGGGGAAAGGTCAGATTTGGGGTCAGTTTCCAGTGTCTTTTAAAGCTTTAGAAAAAGCAAAGCACACGGTCACACAGCCTTTAGTAACTCTCTGTTCTTATTAATTCAGGTTTCATACAGGCTAGGGCTTTTTCAGAGTTACTGAATTAACTTCAATAGTTAGTGTGCAGCATTGGCAAAGACAAGGTGACAGGGGATTTTGCTGCTTATTCATGGAGAAGCTTGCCCACTTCCCCCCCTTCCCTCCAGGCTTTTTGTCTTCCATTCATTTTATACTTAGCATAGCAAAAATCATCAGAGGGCAAGGCTGGGTCTCCCCTTCTAAAAACAAAGTATTGCCCTTGCTTAAAAAGAAAATGTGCTGAAAGTTCACAGCTTCTCTAGTTGTTTAGTAATTGCGTCTTTTCTTATTCTGTATGCCTTTTTTTTTACGCTGCATTGTTCTGGTGATGGTCAGCCATGCCTGCAAAGCCAGAGTTCAACACTTTGCTGAAACTCATTAGTGTCACGGTACTCTTCTCTGCTGCAAACTCTTGCCTCATCAAGAATAAATAATTCTACATCACTGCTGCTTTGGTGTGCTGAGATTTCACTATTTTGGACCAGAAGTAATGTTTTCCTTACTAATTTTTTTTTTTTTTCAGTTACTTGTGCTCTTTCCTGTTTTCTCATCTCTTACTATTTGATTGTGACATGAATTTTATTAAGAGTTTGAAGTTCATATTAATAATTTTTATTGTTTGTTAATCAGTGATACTTGTGAATGCAGAGAGGATCCCATTTTGTGAATGGTGAATATCTTATGTGACTGACATCAGTCATAGTGGCTGCTTCTTCCTTGAGAGTAGGTTGTGTGGGTTTTTTGACCTGGAAGCCTGTATAATTTTTCTTGTAGATATCTATGCTAATATATGTTTGCATTGATGAAGGGAAGATTGATACAGTGAGCTTTGGTCACTTGCTTTTTATAGTTTTCCATCTACTATGAAAAAATGCTTTGGCTGTGAGATATTTCTATCTCATTGATCCATTGTGGTTCAGAGTGTTCAGCCACTGACCTCATCCCAGGATTTTCAGAGGATGTTCGAGGGTAAGGTCCAAGACCATCAACATGAGGATGCATTTGCAGTGTGCTATAGCTGTCGAGGAGTTACCTTTGGATACTCTGTCAAGCTAAAAGATGGTGATTTCATCATCACATCCAGATAATGGAGAGAATGTGCAAGAGGAGACGCTAGCGTTATTTGCAGACGTTTAGTAGGAGTGTAATGTCAGGTGAGAGGCACTCTAGAACCTAGGGACTGAGTTTGAAAAATTGATAAAAAGACACCTGCTTAAACAGAAGACTGTTTCCAGTAATTTCATGGGACTTTTCCTGGTCTTATTTTACTGAGAAAAAGATTAATGTATTGTGGCTGTGTTGTCTTTGCCCATCAGCATCACCTGTGCCTTGCCTGGCTCTGCCCTACTGTTGTCTTCTCTGTGAGCTGATTTCATGCAAACTTCAACATCTCTTACTTGTGGAGATAAGACTCCACAGTGAGGGGAGGGAGGTGCAAAGCTTTTTGTCACCTCTGTGTCCATGGCATTAAGCTTTTGCTCTCTTACCAGGTCCCCTTGGTGGCTGTATGTAGGTGCATATACATAGTGACAAAGATCCCGATCCCTTCTGAACTTGGCAGGAAAATTGTTGAGAGGTCGATGTGTGTTTTTCTACTGCTACTGGTTTTGAGTGCATCCCTGAAGACAAGACTTGAAACCAGTTTGTGCATTTCTCAGAAGCTTTCTCATCTCTCTTGAGCAAGATTGCCATTAACCATAGTAATGGGTGTAGGATTAAGCAGGATGAGGATGGATGTCTGACATCATCTGTCTGCTGTCCAGCAGTGCTGCTAAATCCTCCTGTCCTGTGTTTGGACAATACTTTGCACAAAGTCCTGACCAGTCAATTAGATACAAGCATCATGATAATTAAACAAGTAGAAAATAAATAAAATATCACCACCTACATAGCATGAGTATGAAGATGTAGGATAGCTCTATCTGGCATGCAACTGGGACAGTCTTTCCCACTAGCATTTGGAAACATTCATGACTTAATGTACATACTGCTGGGAACATACTCTGCCAGTTTGGGAAGACATGCAGGCCCTGGCAATTGGAAGTGTGCTGTCAACAGCAGTGCAGGGTTTGTTGTAGCTAACAGGGTTCAAACAGGGAGGATCTACAGACTGTGCCCTTTCTCAATTGCTCTTTTTGAGCCAGAACAGGATTTGGTTCCTGACCTTGTTTGACCCTGCAGCTACAACAGGTCATATCATGCCCTCAGATGTTTCAGAGGAACTCCGTAAGCACACGGCTGTTGACATCAGTATTTGGCCAACGCTCTCATTTTTCCAGGTGTGTCTTCCTGATTACAAAGGTTGAATTTCAAGGTACATTCCCACATGATGACAGTAATGTCATCTCTCCCAGTCTCTTCTAAAAGGGCATTTCTTTGTCCTGTTATTTTTAATTGTTATGTATGCTTAATTCCTGCTTAGTAGTACAGAGGATGATTCGCATTCCCAAATTCACTTGACATTGAAAGTCTAAATCTGTTATCCCTTCAGAGAGGGGAATGTATTATAAATGGTTGAATTTTATATCGGAGAACAGAGGTGAAAGAAAATGACAGGAGAGTTCTAAGTTCCTTCTGTATGCTTCCTAACACTTGTGGTCAGAGAATGTAATACACAATAAGAGATCAGGCTTATTATTCTAATTGCTTTGCAATAAGAACTCATTCTTCTCTCAGTATAAATAGCCATTGCTGCTATTGCAGCAGTGTGGATTTGTGGCAGCTAAGAATGTGGCCTCAATGCAAATGCTGTGCTTTCTTCTTGTGGCATACTTTTGGAAACAAATTTATTTTCCTGGATTAGAACTGGTGTTGTGACTTGGAGAGCCACTGCATTGCTTCAGTTTCAGGGAAAGTCACTAGAAGTTGAATCCTTTGTGGGGTTCAAGATCATGAAGTATTTAGGCTTGTGCAACAGCCCCAACTGTTTTAAACAGAGCTTAGATGAATACATAGATCCTGAGATGCATGCTTTCCCAAACCAGGGCCTAATTCATGCCTCTCCTTTAAATCTGATTTGGGTTCAAATATTAGACAGTGCAGAAAAAATACCTAATTCTAGAAATTCCCATCCAGTCAAAAAAACCCGCAACCCAACTGTTTAATGATGTTGTGGGGCTTTGCTGTTATTGCAGGAGCCAAAGGCAAGCAGAATGTGGACTGAGTTATCAGTTAGTACCAAACTTCAAGGTGCTTTATCAGATTATGAATGAAGTGAATGATAAACTAGGGTTGAGAAGCTGGCGCTTTGTGAACTGCTTAATAAGAAGAATTCCTTAATAGCTTTCTCCTCATCTATCAAAGTTAGAATAGATTATTTATAATTGATGTTTTAGTGAAGGTAGGGGCAGAGGATCATTACTCTATTCCTTTTTTTTTAAAGAGAAATAAATAGCCCTGAAAGCAGGTAGTAAATTTTTACATTATAGATTAGCTAATATAGTAAAAGTAAACTGTACAGTAAATGTAGGGACAAAATTGACTAGTAAATTCTTACTACAAGGTGCCTTCCTTCTTCTCTTGTAAATTACTTAATTTCCTGCATTCAACATGTCAGTCCCATTCCCGCATCTACCTTGCATTAAGAATCAAAGTGAAAACCATCAGCTGCAGCAGTCTACCATTTTGTGTTTCCAGTGGATATAATTTAAGTATAACACTGTGACATTGAATATTGATAGAAGGATGACAGGCCATGATTAAAGTTTTTTGCTGGGTAAAATAAAAGGCTGGAGGATTGAAGAGAAAACATCAAAAATACTGTTCAGTATTGTACGGTATCTTGTTTTCTAATAACGCTAATCAAATGTCCATTACTGTTTTTAAGCACTAGAAAAATTGTTCTTCCTCCTTGTTTCTGAACAGGCCTTTCAAGAAAGAAAAAGCAGATGTAAAATATGTACATTTCACATAAAATACAAGGTGGTAGTTCTGTCCTTAAAATACTGATGTCAGGGTTTTTTTCTATGGGCAAGGGAAAGCTGTCATGATCCTTACTGGATTGTTTTTAGATTTCAGTTTAGATTCTAATCCTTCAGTATCCTAGATGCAGTAGGTAATGTTTTACTGAATGGAAGAATTTTTAGATAATGAGTGTAGCTGATAGGCTTAAATTTTTTTTAAACATTTGGTTGAAAATATTGTCAGATATTTATCATTTTCTGTTTAGTGAGGTCACTGTAAGGGACTATGTATTTTTACATAAATATTATTTCTTATTTGTTACTAGACTCCTTTTTATTAAAAATTCTGAATGTCTTAATGGGAAGGAGATTTTTAAGAATTGTTTATGAAATCAGTTCAAGTTAATAGCATTTGAAAGGTCTGAGAAAATTCCATAGTAATCTTAGCATCCATCCATCATAATAGAATGCGTTTATCCATTTTTTTTCTTAGTTATGCAATTTATAGAATTTGTGGTGTAACCTCATTATACATATCTACAAAATGCCCCAAACTGATGTAAAATGTTAATGTGGGAGTGTGATGACTCTTCATGTGAGAAATATTTTCTCGCATTACATATAATTTCGATTTTCTTTGCTAAGGGGAGCAGAGTGGAATTTATAGGAGAGGGTACAATTTGCGTCTGGTTCATCACTTTGTTAACATACAATTATTGCTGTAAAACATAATGCTTCAATAAATCAAAATATATGGAACCAGAGAGAAAAACGGAATTCTGGAAGGAGCTCAGATATGCTAGTCCCACTTGCCGTTGGCCCTGGGTGGTGTTTTGCTCCCAGCCCTCCCTCCTAACACATGGTTTGTTTTACCTTCTGCAGTGAAGACTGTATTCTCAATGATGTATCTCAGCTGCTGATAGAAATCATTCAGCTACAAATCCAAAGTAGGAAACAGCCTACACTCACAGCTCACCTTTGTTTACCTGGCTTTGAAAATTTGACATCCACATTTGAAAACTCTGTTCCTCGTTTTATAACACTGTGAAATACATAATAGTTACATGGTACATCGATTGTGCTTCAATGTTACTAATGTTTAAAGGAAAATATTTATACAAGTTAAAAAGGCTTATTTCCTTCATATACGTACATCTTCACTACATACATCCATTTTCACATACTATGAAAATGTCTTTTTGCACAAGGATAAAACAATACAATTAAAACTGTTTAAAAATTACATAATCATGTAATCCAGATGTTCTCAGCTAGTTAATTCTGTAGTGCATCATACATTTATTCTGTGCATGATCTGTCATACGGCAGTGTTACCTGCTTGGTAACAGCATAGAGGGAAGAAAAGAGTTAAGTTTTCAACTGAAAGGAGTATAAAGACCTGTGGAGGTTGTCCCTTCATCCAGACCTGCACAAATACACTGTCACTGCCGTGGAAGTTCAGAGAGGGGTAAGGAGAAATGTGAAAGAAGCCAGGCCCATGCAGCAGGCAGCGGCAGCCTGAAGGAGATTGTGCAGCATTTGAGTGGTTGTGTTCTAGTGTGGCATTTTTCCTTCTAAAGTGGTTTTGTTATGCTTCAGTTCCATTTGGTAAGTGGTTTTTGTACTCAGCCTAGGGTGTCTATAGCATTAAGTATTGGAGAAGAGCAGGTGTCTGCTCATATTTAGGGTTCTCCACTAGGACTCCTAGGACTCTTCTGAAATTTGGCAGCTGTGGGCAAGGAGGTAATTGAACTGTTGCTATTTTTTTTTTTTTCTCACAAAGCCAAGAAGCAATAGCTTCTAATCCCACCATAATTTAAAAGACTGTGGTGGGTATTCCCTAGCAGTATCATGGAGGTTAGATCACTCAACAAAGATGCAGGAGACCTGGCTCCAGGTACTCTGTCTACTACACCTCCAGGTCTGTCCTGATATCTACATCCCTGAGTAGGAGAGAAGGATGCCATAGCCACTACATTGAGGGTAGTCTGGTCTGGGGGCTCTGCCTCAAATCTGTCCCTTTCTGCATGCTTGCTTCTGCTCCTGGGATGCTGTAGAAAGCAGAGTCGCTACTCTCACCCCTTCTTCCAGCTGCATGAATGTAGTGTCCACATCTCTGTGCTGCGCTATCATGTCCTGTCTGAGCGTGCTGGATGTCTTTTGGATAGGACTGTTGTGCACAGGACTTGGCTGTGGCTCATAAGATTTAGATATTAGAAAAGTCAGCCCAGAGCAAAAATTTTAGATGCAGAAGTCTAGAAGTTAAATGAGAATTGTGAGGATTTCTTTCTTGGGCTCTTATGGTTCTGGTCCAGAGTATTCTCCAGTAGGTCAAAGATCACATTTAAAGAGGGTCAGCTACTTCTTGTTTTCTAGATATTATATGTTTTATAAGGGAGAAGGCAAGGTCAGAGAAGCAAATTTCTTGTGCTAGAGAAAAGTACTGCATGCTTCAGACTTTGCCTAGGAGTTCTAGTTAGTCTCCAGGGTAGGTTGTCGTCTGACCAGGGGAGTGTGAAATCTCCTGATCTTCTGGGAGAGAGTCTTTTTCTTTTTATATGGAGAAGTGCAGTAATAGTGCTGAACAGCAACCAAGTGTTATCAGTGAGCTTTGAAATAAGAGGGTAGGAAGAATGTCTCCTGCACTGGGGGACAACCCCATGATCAGAACAATATGAAGTCAATTTCTGACATTTTCAGCTTCTGAGGAGATTGGAAAGAAGAGATACAATGCAAGGAATTGAATTGTAAAATTGGGGTTGTGTGAAGAAATTTATAGGATTAGGGAGACTTGCAAGAATAATAAATAAAAAAAAAAAAACACCACAAAAGGTTTTGATTTCAGATGTTTAGAAATGGTGATTTTTCTAGCTCACAGGCGAAGGAAGAAAAAGTTTTTCTTGTTCAGGCAGAGTCCAGGTTTTCTTTGTCTCTTTTCCTGCATGTTCTTTCTTTCATGTTCACAGCTGAGAGCTGTGATCTCATGAGCCCTAGCTGTACCTTCTCCCTTATCAGTCTGCTGTGGCACACCAGCCAGATGGGGAAAACACGGTTATGTGCCTCCCTGTCCTTAAAGCCTCGGGTGACCCACTGAGAGGAACATTGTAGTCCTTGGTTTGTTCAACAGATTGGTTGTAAGCATCTTAAAGTATAACAGCTAAGTTTAACGATCAAGAACTGATCAGGCTGACAACCCCTTTTTATGAAGGGGAGAAGCAAAACATATTCCTGAAGTAGTAAATACTTGTTAAATATAGGAATGGTTATTAATGCATGCCATTGAATTAATATGATAAACCAAATCAGAGGGGTGGATTTCTGCTAACAGTAAAGCAATATGGTTGCCTGCTTTCCTCTTAAGTATTATTACTTCATACTTTCTTTTACTTGCCTCCCTCGTTCACTGCATGGCTGTTGCCTTAAGAAAAGGCAACAAAGCCATAACTAAATGTAGAGTAAAAAAAGCTAGTTCCTTCCCTGTGGTGCAATATAAATAGAAGTGAGTGACCAAAATATAGAGAAACTTTCCCTAGTTTGTACAACAGATCAACAAAGAATTGGAATGTAGGGCAAAAGTCTTTAGATTCACATTGCCGTTTTCTGCAAGCCTCAAAACTTTCCAATCATTGTAATTGCTGTAGTGAAAATTCCTGTTGTTTCTGCCAGACTATTTTTGTTGCATTTTGTTTGCTTTCTTGTCAGAGAAAACTGCCTTTTAGGGTCAGCAAATGCAGTGTTAACATATGTGCCAGGTACTGGGAAAAGGTAAGCACATGCTTTCCTGAATCTGCACCTTAGTGTGGCTCACCTATTAGAAGGAAGTTGCCTATAGTATTTCTTCTTAGTGATGGTTAACCTTCCCTTGTAAGTTAGC
This sequence comes from Athene cunicularia, assembly GCF_003259725.1. Taxonomy (NCBI): domain Eukaryota; kingdom Metazoa; phylum Chordata; class Aves; order Strigiformes; family Strigidae; genus Athene; species Athene cunicularia. The sequence goes on from NW_020799097.1 coordinate 80,740,033, forward strand.
TTTTTTTTAATGCAGTTTCTAAATAGATGTCTTACTATGTAGCCTTTTAGCTTCAGTCTCACTCTCTTGGCTTTCAAGATGTGGCTTCTTACAGGGATTTCCCTTAAAATAAGCAATGTCTGTCAGCGATATAGTTTATAGGTCATAGGTCAGGATGTTATAAACCACTTTTGATTCACCAAGGTGCATTCCTAAAAACTAGAGATGATGAGATTTACAAGCACTGACACCTCCATATGTTGATTCTGATTTGCTTTTGAGGAAAATTTGGGGGACTTTGTTTTGTGTGGGTTTTTTTGTTGTTGTTGTTGTTTTTTTTTTGTTTGTTTTGTTTTTTAAAATAGGGTTTAGTATAAAATTTTTGGCTATTTTTACACAAGCATGTTTTCATTTAGGCTATAACGTTCAGGAACTGAATGTGCCTTTTGTGTCTATGCAGGGCCCTCAATAGGAAAGTCATGTTCTCGTAGTTCCAGTTAGCACTATAAATAGCTTTAGAATAATGTTGTGCTGAGAGCCCCATAGAGAACCCCCATTGATGTCTCTGGGAATCTTATGAAAAGACAGAGGAGCAATGTTCTTTGGACTTCAAGGAAGAGAGAGAGAATCTTTGCTGGATATGACTCTTGACATGAATTTCACCCAATGTTACTTGTAGATTGAAGATACCCTCTTGTTTCTTTGTACCCTCTGGTCTCTGGTGTTGTTTCTTAAAAAACTACATGAGACTTTGTAAAGGCATCTGAAATTACAGTTTCAATTGCCACTTTATGAAGAGAACTCAAAGATAAACCTCTCTGTTCCACATTAATTTCCTCCTGTCCATAAACAGCTCTGTTTCTCTAACAGCTCTTCCATCATCATCAACTTGACCTAAACCAGAATTCTCCCTGCTGTGTCCTTTTGTATTGCTGTGGATGTCTCAGCCATTCTTTATGTCAACTTAGGCCTGCTCTTGTAGATTCTTTCAGTGTTGTATCCTTGAGATAAGACCTGTCCCAGCTATCCATCCAACTTAAAAATTACTTGGGTTGAATCTTGCATCTCAGTCACTTCAACATCCGTTTCCCTGGCCGTGAATTGACAAAAGCAGTCTTGCCCCTATTCTCATGCATTCAGAGTGCTGTTGCCACTGCAGTGACTGTTCTCCTCTCTCAAATTCTGTGTGTCTGATCATTTCACTTTGTTTTCTTTTCTCCATTGATTCTCCCTGTCCTGTCACATCAAAGATACCTACTAGCCTTCAGTGTCAAGGCTTCTTACAATCTTTTACCCACCTACTCAGTCTTTTTTTTTTTTTTTTTTTAAATATCAAAAGACTGACTTCCATCTACAGATATTAAATTATATTGGTATCAATCAATTGCCCATTTTTGGTTTTGTACTAGAATCCTTTACCTTTCTTACATGATTCCTCAGTGGAGGGATGGAGATCTCGGATATCCATTGACCTGTTTCACTGATCTCCTGCAAGTCCTTAAAATGCTCATTCACTGTGATACCTCAGTGTGCTTGACAGGGATTAGACTAGTTAGTTACTAATTAATTAAACTGTTGTACTGTAACTAATGTGCCATGTTCAGTCCACTGATGTCTCAGTGTTTCTTAGAACATCCTCGTCTGTATCCTAGCTCTTGTTGCTTGTTTTAAACTTAAAAGTCTTTCTGAGGAAAGGGCCATCATTGTAATCTGTTTGGTGTTTGTACAAAGCCTGGCACTTTGGACTCATGAACACTCTGACACTTGGAAGTTCACAGTCAGTAGATGATTAAGGTATGCTTTGTTTTTGCTGGGTCTGTATACATGGTTGATGGATTGTGTTTTGTTGTGGATTCCAGCTAACTGTTCCTGGCACCTCCATTGAACTTGACACATATGCCACTTTGATAGTAATGTACAGATGTATAACACCAAGAGGTTGATATATCATAAAATATTTATAAGTATAATATAAAATCTGATCCAATCTTGATCTGTCATTTTGAAAAGTTGCCTACCTGAAAAAACTCACTGTATTCAGTACAGGCATCCATATACTTTTGGCTTCATGCAGACTGCAAATGCACTTCTATAGTGTCGATTAAGCACGAATAAATCAAACTCTGAAATTCAGCTGAGCTTGATTTTACACCTGGTGTAAAGGCTAAAGATTTTTTGCATTCTGGGGACAACATAATTTTTAATAAATTTTTGGTATGTGTTTCTGTGTCAGCTATTTGCAGCTTTCAAGTATTTTTTGTTCAAAAAGTGTGTTTCAAAAATGCTTCTAGGCACTGAATTTCAAAATACAGACTAAAAGATGCAGAGTCCTTGGACTTAGGTATGTACAGAATATTCAGGTATATGTGTGTTTGCTGATTTCAGATGAAAAGTTAAGCATAACATCTTAGTGTCTTAGTTAAAGATGTATCAGAGTTTTACAGATACAATGATGAAACAAAGATGTCCTTAAAATAAAAGCAAGCCATTAACAATATGTTCAGTAATTGCTGATTACTAGAATGGGTGTAAAACTTAGATGCAACCAAAAGCATGTTGACCGATGAGCCGAGTCATGGCTGAGCAACAGCAGCCCAGGCACAGTTACGCTGTACTTTTATATATGCTATTCATCTTCCCCACTGTGAAAACTACATACATCACTATCTCTGCCCTAGTTTTGTCAATATTGCTCTTCATTAAACTGAATAGCCAAAACAAGCTATCCACTGGAAATTATGATTTAGGTCTCTTGTGTATTTTCTGAGCCTTTAATAACAAGCTATATATAGCTGCAAACAAACTTTTTCAAAAAACAAGTAAATGGACTTATGTATGTCTGCAAGGAAATGTTTTGCTTGTGTAACCATGACGATGTGACTGACAAGTAGAGAAACAGTGGGGGCTATTTTATTTTTCTGGCTAAGTGAAATGCTACCTGGATGGAACACAGAAGTGTAAACTGGTAAAGATTTTTCCCCTTTCTAATTAGTGATACTCTGAACTCCTTGGGGGAGACCAATTTGTGGACCTCATGCTGTATTCTGCCTTCAGTAAGCATACATACTGACTTTAAGCACAGATCAAATAGCTCAGCTTTTGGAGCTTAGTTTTGCTCTCAGTCTCAAAATATTTCTGTGTGAATTTTTCAGCTTGGCATCTTGTAGAGTTTGTAGAGTTAATAATGTAACTTTATTAGATTAATTAATTCATTGTAAGCAGTGCAGCTCCTTTATCCTTCATTTAGAAGAAAAGATAAGCTGGTATTTAATTTAGTCAGAAAAGTTAAAATCAAATAGTTATTTTTCTTCTTTTAGTCACTTATAATTGCTTATAATTATGTAGAAAATGACATAATTTGAAAAGCACCTTAAAAAAAATATTGCCATTATTAGAAGCTAGCATTCACATCTGTCTGGAAGTGTGTATTGCCATGGGAATTGGCAATTCTGAATCCTATCCCAAGCTCTGCCTCTGATCTGTTGTATTTTAGCAATCAACCTAACCTTTTGGTTCCTTAGAGACAAAAGGTATTAAATGGAGATGTGATCCCGTCTCTTAGGAGCAATGTGATGTTAGTGTTCAGTGTCTTCTTCTGAAAAACTATCTATGCCTAGAATTCCCATTTACGTCAGATGAAAATATTTGTAATGTACTTGGACATCTCTGAGAGATGATCAATGGATTAAAAGTATGAAGAAGTTTTAGTATTTTGAATTTCCTAATACTTTTGTTTTTTCTTTGGTGGGATAACAAAATAGAAAAAAAACCTAAAGCACATTAGTGAGAGATAAGGCAACACTCCAAAGTAAAAAACTGAAGGAAAGGAAGAGTATTATAGTTTGATTCACCAGAGTTGAAGCAAGAACGTTTCAGTCTAACAAGAAATTTAGGGTACCTGTTTTCCAAAAATTAGAGCTTATTTAATGCAGTAAATAGTGTGATTTTTTTCATACGTGATCTTCTATATCAGATTCAGGAAAACCACATGACTGCTTTTAGGACGACAGGCCTGTGTATCCAGTAGCATGAAGGAAGCTCTGGCTGTGACCGCAAGACCCCTGCACTTGGGTCTGAGCAGCAGCAGGTCATGTGTAGGCAGCGTACACCATGAAGTTGGAAGGAACAATCTTAGCACAAAGGTGTTTTTATGGCATCAGATTTGTAATAGAGCCATAATTTCACTGCTTTTCAGTTTGTGAAATAGCTTCTGTTGTCTTTGTGGAAGTATTGGAGCTGCTGTTGGGTTTTTTGTTGTTTTTATTTTCCTATCTAATAATAAGCAGTCACCCCAAAAGTTACTTGAAATAGCAACTGTTCTCCCTGAACTGCAGTTTTTATTTTCTTTTGGCTTTTATTTCAGCTGCGGGAGCCAGCTGCTCCAAAGAGTGTGGGAAGCTGACTTGGAGGCCTGTCAGCTGTTGATCCGAGGGTTTCAACTGAAAGAAACCAGTTGCTGTGTTTTGGAGGAAGAGGAGAACCGAATGGATGAGATGGAGATGAGTGCTGATGGCCCATCTGATTCTGAAAAAAGAAAAGAAGGTCACTTTCCAAAGGGCACAGAATGGGGCACTGTTTCCTGCCCAAAACACAGCGAGCTAAAAGAGGTATCTGAAATATTCTACAGCTGCATTTCAAGTGATACTGCTGGTTTTCTTTTGAGAGAAGTTGAATCTGGGTGATGGGTCAGCAGGGCAGGTTAAGTATGAATTTAACATCTGGCCTCCAATCTGGGACATGAATAAAATAGCTTATTAGCTTCTCAGAAGCCCTTCAACCCTTTTTCCTTTCACCATCAGTCTTTTTAAAATGTGGAAATTATTCAGGCAATAAATACGGAATGTACATCAGGATTTAAAGGAAAAATGTTTAAGTATTTAACACAAATTATCAGCTGTTCCTCATCTCACTGATGAGTTTCACTCTGAGTTAGTTCTGCTGACTTCTTAGCCTGGATCTATGTTAGCTGAAGTGGGGAGAGAGTAAGTTTTCCCTTCCTAGTGAAATGGTCAAAGACTTCCTATCTCAGATGCTGGTAGGCTTCCAGCATCCAACAAATTCTAAATGGAGAAAAAAAAAAACGAAGCTTAAAAGGTTTGACAAATTTCTTCTAAGTTTTCATGTTCCGCTCTGGAATGCGATCCTGTCTTGAAAAATGTACAGGTACCCAATAATCTTATAACTGCACTGCCAAGGTAAACAAGCTGTTAAAAAGCTTCATCACCCAACAGCACCGCTGTGACAAAAAGACCCTCCAGTGGGAGTTGTCATTTTTATTACCTTGGTATTTGGTTGACAAAAATTAAAAGTGTGCTTAGTCGCACCTGATGTTAAGAGCCATTGAACTATGTATTACATTGAAAGCTGGTGCCTAATTTTGCATTTATAGTGGCTGAGACTTAGTAGAAAGCTGGCCCTTACCTTACTGTAAAATCTCCTCTTGTTAGTAAAATTCTGTTTTCAAATTGGCCTTCAACAGTACTTGCAGCCTTTTCCTAGGGAAAATGGTTTATGGTCTGACTCCACATAAAGACCATTTTTATTGGAAATGGTCAGTTGTGGCTTTGGTTTGGTTTATTTTTCCCCTTTCCTTTTCCCCCAAACCTCCCCTCCCCCTCTTATCATATTCCTGATGAGTCTGCTGAAGTAATATGAGGAGTTCTGTTGGTTACGGGAAGATGTGTTCCCCTTTCAAAAGTGCAGTTGAGAAGCTCTGGAGGTTTTGGGGTTTTGTGACTGTTTCTATAGCCCTCTTGAGATTTGTGCTGCAGATGATGACCTATTTCACCCCTGCAAGTCCAGATCTTTTCCCTGGAAATCAGCATTGCTATCCTAGAATGACATCTAGGCATCTGAAGTGAGGTGACTTCTGGTTCTGGAGAGAGGTGCAGAACTCAAGAGGTACAGGTTCCCCATATCTTTAATGGAAGAGGAAAGTATATCTGCAGTGCTTCCATTAAGCTTCTCTTCTCCTTTTGAACTTGCTTTTTTGATAGTTTCCCATATGTCTTTATCAACCACAGAGGGAACTTAGGGAGACTGCTTCCCCTAACTTAAGCTCTTCATCTAGGTGTTTAAACTTTGTGGTATTAATGTCTTTGCCTAGGATCTGGACTTAGCTGATATCCTGAATAAACTCAATTTTGAGAATGTACCAAAATCCATTCAGAAGCTGATGTGTAAATATAAACGTGAAAATGCCTATCGGTGAAGGACCTGTGGAGGTATTCCTATGTCTATTCCCACAGCACTCCTAAGATTGACAAACTTGAAAGAAAGAAAAAACAGTTCTGTTAGTATAAGACCATTCATTCATTTTCCAGCTTTTAGGAGGAGTTGAGCAACCCAGCTATGTTTTACCATGGCTTACTCAACTAGCCTTCCTCTGCTCAGTGCTGCCTGCAGCTTTGACCATTGAGGCAACTTTAAGCATCAGTGATGGCTGAAACCCAGTGCAACCATAAAAAACCCCAACATACAGATTATTCTGGTTCTGGAATTTGTGTGGGTCTGCTTGCTTTTATACTTTCAGGAGCTGGGATTTTTTCCTCATTGTGGGGTACAGAAGTTTTACCAAATGAGTACACTTTAGATAGTAAAGCTGGTAGGATCTCAGTAGGAATGACAGGCAGTATCTAAACTGTTAGAGAAGAGCTATAGCATAACATACCCCAACATCTCCTAGTAGTTCATCACAAGACAGAATATAAAAACAAATAAAAAACCTGACACATTACTTACAAATCATGCTATCTTCCAGTTTTGAATGTGTTGAAGTGTGAGATTTGTCTTGATTTGTAAATGGACTTGTTTGAAAGAAAAAACACCTATGTAGCATTTAAGTGCTCTGTCATATGGTATTGTATTCTTTTTTATTTAAAAATAATTTAATGTTTGTGGCAAAAAGTAAATAGTGGTGTGGCTTTTCGTCTCCAACATAGCCATTCATGTGACTTTCATGGAAAAACTTACTGTTGTCCATTAGTAGTGAACCCTTTATATCCATTTATCAGCAAGCAGGGATACCTAATAGAAAAATGCATGTATTTGTCAAAATTCTTAGTTTGATATGTTATAACAAGGCTGTGGTGTCCCTGTGAGAGACGTAGCTTGATGTGGTTGCCATGTTTCTGGAATGACTGTTCTCTTCAACTGTGTCACCTCTGTTTCCCATTGGGGAATTTCTAGAGAGCTGTTGGTCACTGAAGCAGAAGGAAATACTGGCATTCTTTGTATTGAGAGGTTACTGAATTGCTTGCTTCAAAACAGTATAGCAAAGGATAATTAATAGTATCTGTGCATGTACCTTGGAAGGCACACTTCGTCCTAGGTGATTGATTTACTTTACAGTGAAATGCTATAAATGAAGCTCTGCAGTCATTTATGTATGTGGCTGAGTATTACTGTGGAGTGGATATTGGTTCTGCTGATGTATACTATAAATCCAGTTTTCTTGCATATAACTGTATCTTACTGTATAGGTTTCATTAGAAAACAAATAAGAAACATACCAATAATAAGAAAAGCAGAATAGATGAATGGAAAGAACCCTTCACTTAGATCCTCAGATACTGCTTTGCAGAGGGGCTGTTTTTCATTTTTAATTAAATATCTTCACTAGATCATAAACTATGACATGTTCTGGTATAAAATATGTACAGTATAAATTAATTGAAAGTTCAGATATTTTACTGTCATGTGTGAGCACAGGTTTATTAACTGTCAACAGTTACTTTATAGTCTTCATAACTGTGTTTTCCAAGACAGTACAGATTTGTTTTTTTCCAGTTTGTTTATGTGGTAGGCTGTGACATCCCAAAATAATCCAGCAAATCAGGTTTCCTTTACTGACTGTTACCCAGGGAAGACAATCACATGCTTTGATAGCTCAGCTTGTTGAAACATCACTACTAATTTTTTGGTCAAAACTAAATTAAAGTGTGGCCAGTAAAAATCATCCTGCGGAACACTCTGAATTACTTAAAAATTAAGAAGTACTCCTCTCAATTACAGATAATTCATTAGATTACAGTATCTTTAAAAAATGCTGAAGCAAAGTTACAGACAATATTATTAACCTCAATCATGTCAAAGTCAGCTTGTTGTCTAATGTATTTGAGATAGATTCTTGAATTTTCATATAAGCGTGTACTCTCCAGCTGGTAGCTATCTTGATGAAATTAGGGTGCCCCATCATTGCAGTTCTAGTTTGTCTTTTCATGACTAATTGGGCTTAATTTTCTCCCGAGTCTCTGAGGAATTAAAGATGGGTCCTAGTTTTCACCCTAGAAATGTTCCCTACTTTTAAACTGACTGCAAATTATTTTGCCCAGGTGACGTGTGAGTGAGGTGGAAGTCACGATGATTATTATTAGATAGTTAGATATGTATCTGTGTGATTTCTAAAATATACAATAACATTTCATTTCTCTTCAGACATTAACACCTGCTTGTTCCACTCCTTATGATATCCTGCTTTATTTTTTGCTTGTTAATAATGTTTGTGTAAGCAAAACCTTTTTATAACCTCAGAAACGCCAATGATAACGAAGAGACATGTGCAGGGACCACCCTAACACCAAGTATCTTGATGAACATGAGTATGTGTGCACCTGCGGGCTTGAGTTCCTGACCTATCCTTTTTTCTTCTTCTGCTATCTGGCATGCTGTGCAGTGCTCCCTCTTAATCACTATGAAGGAAAGAAACACCTACTAGATTTCAAGAAAATTGAGGTGATTAAACTTACAAGGTAAAACCCCAAATTCAGTAGTGTTACCTTTTGTAAGTCAGCATTTTTGGTAGTTATCCCATCACATTTCTTTGTAGGTCATTTGTCACTTTTTCACCATAAAAAAAGCAGAGAGCAAGGATAAGAGTAAGGGCTGCTGTCTTTTCCTCACCTCTGCACACTTTTTCTATCTGGGATGATCTTTTGGGGTCTTCTGTAGAGTACTCTGGTGTCGGGAAGACGTTCTATAATTGCAAAGCCTTAATGTGATTTTCTTTTTTTGAGATACTGAATGTTCTAAGTGATACTAAGTGGATAATCGTGGAAAAATAATAATTAATATTTAATGTGGTGTCTGTCATTAAAAAGAAGTCATCACAGGATATGACACAACATTTTCCAGAATTTAGCGATAGCAAACACCAAGAAAGCCTCTGTCAGCAAGCTGTAACTCATTACTGTGCATTGAGATAGCCTGTGGTTTAGGAGGCAAATGTGCAATGTGTGAAGGACAAAGCCTTTAGAAAGCTAAATAAACGATGCATTCATTCGGGTTTTAATTAAACATTGTATTTGTAGAGCTTAAAAAATAATTTGGAAACTTTAAATTTAATCTTTGCTTTAAATGTCAGCATTAAGAACCAGTGAAAGTCGGTGTTTGAATGTTTTGTGTATTAATCCAAGCTGGAAAGGATTTCTGTAGTAACAGGCAGCTGGCTTGTACACAGTGATCAGATCGTTGTTGTACAGTCACATGCGTTGTGCAGTAAGGTGCCCCTTAGCTGCATGTGATACTGTTTTGTAGTATCTACTGATAAAAATGCTAACTCTCTAGTTAGAGATCGTAGCATCTCAGTAAGCTTAATGCTTACGTGTATTTTGCAGTAAGAATATAACGAGGAAATATTACAGGTAAAAGAAATCTAAGCAACCTCTTTTCAGATAGATTACTGAAAATAGTATGTAGTAATAATGACTGTATGGCAGAGTAATGATTTTGCCCTTTCTTATGTATACATGTACATACCTGTGATACTAAGCATTGCCCTACCAAAGCAATATCCCTATCTCAGTTTATTTAAAGATTATCAATACTGTTATGTGTGATAAGTATTAATGATTTCCCAATAATGTTAACATCAAATTTCTTTGCTCTTCAGCCAATCAGTGAAATGTTGGCTAATTTCTTACACACTTCACAGATGAAGCAAGTTTTGAAAGAGGAACTGACTAGTTAGCACATGTTACCAGTGCAAAACAGTGGGGTCTCTTGTTTCTCCTGCTGAAAATCACTATCGGGTGCCAAAAAAAAATTCTGTAGAGTCATGAATGGTGTATAAATCTGTAAGAGCTTGATAGAAAAATTTGTTTCAATCTATAGTTAGTCCTTCAGTTTGAGGCAGTATTCCTGTGGGCTTTAACTGGAAAGCCAAAGGCAGGCTTTAATAAAATGTATTCAAATTTAGCTTTAAATATTGGGTGCCTGCCATGCTCCATTATAAATGCAATTTAAATGTTTCATGCATGTGAAGCAAAATGATGCAGTTGTTCAGCTTATATGACTTTTTAATGTGCTATATGGTTCTTAAAAGTTATATTGAAATCTTACTGTTTATATAGCATGTATCTACCGTATACTTCATAATTTATCTCTAACAGGTTACGGAAGATATTTCATTTGGAGCGGAGGGTCATTTATCTGAGGTAAGTGTTTTCTAGGTGGTGTAAAGTGGTGATATTATACAGACTTTTCTGGGTCTCAATTAGAACTAATGATGGTTGTTTTTATAGTATTACCTTTGGGTAAAAATTGCTAGAGAGTGTGTTAGCACTTAGAAAAGCCATACAGGCACAACTAGAGTCGCCCTGTTCTTTTTTTTTTCCATTGAATATAATGGCAAAATGGCTGTGTACTTTGGGGAGTTTATACTTAAATCCTGTGCTAGTGCATACTAGCACATACTGTATACCAACAACAGGATGAATACGTTCACTGTAGCACTGTAATGATGCTTAGGAAGGGAACAAAATCACGATGCTTTACTTGTTTCCTTGTGTACCACTAAAAATGCCTTTGAGTTTACTTATGAAGTATAAAAGCATACTGCAGCAGAATACAGGGTAAGAGTAATTTCATTTAAATAAAAATGCTGGATGTTTATCGTTTTACATTGTTTTAATAAATAACGTGTAAAATAATACAGAACCTAGTCTATAAGAAAGTCTAGGATAATTGAGCAATGTGAGAGGCGTTTCCTAGGAGAGTAAGTGATGAGAATCTACATACACATGAATTAAGAGTTTAGGTAATGTATTTGTACGGGGAATTATACTAGTTCTAAGATCTGTACTGATTCAGTCTGGTCCATTTTTATACTGGTATGCCTTGGGCTGCAGCTTACATATTAAGGAAATTTAGTATCCAAGTATTGCACCTAGCCAGCAAATTAATTGCATGGGTAAGTAACCCCCATTTCTTCAATAACAGCACACACGGCACCTTACACGCCACTATTAAAGAAAGAAAGAAAGAAAGAAAGAAAGAAAGAAAGAAAGAAAGAAAGAAAGAAAGAAAGAAAGAAAGAAAGAAAGAAAGTTTGGGATAACTGTTCAGATGATGCATTTCTTTGGATTCCCACCAGTGAGTCCAAAGACTGCAGAGCAGCTAGAATGCTCCAGGAAAGATAATCTAACTGCAAGACCAAACTCAGATTGTTGAACTTGTGTATAAGGAGACTGTGACATGTGTGTGAGTTCAGCATAAGTAAAAACAGGAAGCCTTAAGAATGAAGGTGAACTTTGCATAAAATGCAAATAGCCTTTCTCTTATGAGTGACTTTTGCTGTGAATTAAAGCAAAACTGTGCAGATGCTTGTGTCCACAGATGACATGAAATGGGGGAAGTAGTCCCATGGGATAAAGGTAGAGAAAAGCCCTACTGCCAGCAGGGCAAAATGCTGTGGGCACGTTGGTAGTGACAGCTGCAGCAGAATATTTGCTGAAAACTAAAAATTGTATATGGTTTGGACCAATGCAATTGAGAGTACAGCTGCATGCTTGTGTCCAGCAGTGGCCTGCACTGAAAGCTGTAGTACAGCCCAGCCCTTGACTGAAGAAGTTGTTTTGCTTAACAGGAGGTGTGCTGAGCACAAGTGTGTGGTCTGTGTGCTGGGTTTACAAATGCACCAGAGCTCACAGGCATAGAGGGTTGACATTACAGAAGTGTTCACTAAGAGCTTAATACCCTAGAGTCCTCACAAGCAGTGGTACTTTACAAACCTTTTGAATTTTGAGGAAAAATAGGTGCATAAAGAGATTAGAGAGCAATGATGCAAATGAAGAAATGGAAACTTGCTAGAAAGCTGGGCTCTCCCACACTGCCACAGCTGGATTGATGTTGACTTGTAGACAGCTCTATAAAAGCTCTGTGAAACTGTCAGCACCCTGTACCATGTCAAGGCTTTGCCTAAATGTTCCTTTAATGCTCTGGTCCCCTAATCCACTCTTGTCAGTCTCTTCACTGCCTGCAAGAGAGGACTCTGTTAGTCATTCCAGATTGTTCCATTCTAGTGATTTGGGAGCAAAGGTGGGAGCAAACAGTGCTAGGAACCACCTATAAATGATACCCAGCTATGCTGACTCCTAGTACAGCAGTGAGTGGACACTAGGAAGCAGTTTGGTGCTTTTGTTTCTTTTCCAAGTCCTGGCCCACTGTCAGTAAATAGCCTCATCCACCCCCAGCAGGAACTGGCATTGTCCCACTTTAAATGAGCCAATGCACTGATTTTAGGAAGTCTGCACTTGGGGAAGATCTTTATTCTACTAGAGATGAGAATGAGAAGGCTGCTGTCACCCAGACCCCAGCAGGATGCTGGAAGGCAGTGGAGAGCTCTGTTCTGCATAGGGCACTGCTCCATAGCTGTAATGGAAGGTACATGAAGGGAAGAATTGCCAACATAGGGCTGTAATTCTGATGAGTCATTTAACACTCCCATGTGTTGTTGTATCCCTGCAGAGGAGGGAAGGGAATCAGTGCAAGCAAACAGAATGTGGGAAAAGCATGTGATGGTGGGGAGGAGGTAGGTCACAGTTGCAAAACAGCTGTCTGGAAAGCTTTATGCTTGAAATGTTGCATATGAGAAACTGAGGAGCATGTTGTAGTGCTGCAGTCTCCTAAATATACATAAACGGGCTGATGGAGCAAGCTAGCAGCCTGTAAGTGGAAGGTGATAAGGGCAAAAGTAATTGGGAAATCCTTCTTCTGAGAAAATATGGATTAACTACTTCCATGAAAGGCAAACTCACCTAAACAAAATCAGGAGGGCAACTGGTGAGTTTCTGTGGGACAAACTCTGTAGGAGGAAGAATCAGCAGATGATCTTTGGTGCCCTCCAGAAGACATCATGTTTATAGTAACAGCACCATCTTCTTTTGGTGCAAACACAGTAACAGACTACATATTTATGTCAGCAACTCTTCAGCGGCCCAACAGAAATTCGAAAAGGAAAGGACAAAAATGTTCCTAAGGATGAGCCTAAAAGGGTACTGCATAGTGTAGGAGTGAACCAAAAAGACCACTGAACACACTGAGCTACTGTAAACAGAAGACATGCAGAATGGCTGGGGGGTTCAGGGATAAGCTATATGTAAAGGATAGGTGAAAACAACCATTTGTGTGTTCTAATAAGAAAGGTGAATGAAAAAATAATGAAATGAGAGCAGAGGGCAGAAATAACTTTTCTTCCTTATTTTCTTTGCTTTTGGTCTTTCTGAAAATGATAAACTATGTCCATATATGTAATGCTCTTAGTATTCACTACAAGGTAGCAGAGAGACAAACACAGTAAAGGATCCTAAGGCAAGTAAGATGTGCTGAATTCAGGCTAGACTGATGAAGTTTCTTCTGAGTGCATAGGAGCCAAGAAAAACAATCTCCAAACCATTAACAAGCTGCTTTGAAAACTCCTAGATGAAGACTGAAGTCCCAGGGGATCAGTAAAAGGCAAACTTGGTATTTGCCTTTAAAAAGGAGGTAGGCCAGGAGCTTATGTGCCAGTCAACATAATTTCAATTAAGATTAGAATTCCAAATGCTCTTGATAGATTGAAAGAATAGCCTGAAATCAATAAGATGGGATATATTAAAAGACAGGTGCAAATTACATTTGAGGAAGAAAAAAAGTCGGATTTATGTATACAGATGGTAAATAGCAGCTAAGATGACAATACTGCAGAAGCAGGATCCAAGGTTATAGTGGACTACAAACAGAGTGGGATTCATTAACTTCATCCTGTTGCAAGAAGGGGCAAATGTCATTTGCAGCCTCATTAATGGGAATGTCAGTTGTAAGACAGAAATAATTACTGTGCTTAGCTGAGAATGTCAAAGCCTCCAGAGGACTACAGCACTGGTCTGGGCACCTTGCTCTGTAGAAGACAGGAACACACTGTAGAAAAGAAGGAAAGGAGTAGAAATAAGAAGTTTAGAAATCCCAGTCTGGTTGAAAGTCAGAGTCTTTAATCACATTAAAAATAATGGTAAAGATGACAACTGTTAGTTATTGTGTGCTATATAAAGGTAGAATGAAATGTAACTATCTTGGTTTGTAGCAAAGGAAGATTACAGTAGGAAAACTTGCTCACTGCAAGGGCAGTTTAGCCCTGGAGCAGGCTCTACTCTCAAAATCCCTCTCAGCTGCTGAGGACTGTGTAAACAGACACCAGCCAAGGACAGTCACAGTGGGCTTGATCGCACTGCCAAGTGTCAGCTTGGGCTTTGGTGATCCATGGTTGCTTCCTGGTCAGCCCGGCCATGGTGTTGGTCATGATAACATGCATTATCTTCAGAGTGAGAAATTAGGCCCGTTCTCTCTGTGGCCACTTTGCCTTCCTCATCTACCCAGTACAGTGCACACAGGGCAAGAAATCTGGGACACAGAGCAGGGACAAATGCTTCCTCCATCTGCACTTTGGACACTTTGTGGCCATGTAGGTCATTATTTGAGGGCATGTGCGCTTAGCCTGCATGTGACTGAAGCATCTGCTCAAGGAGGACAAACATATGGATGGTTACATTTTGTTTCTAGAAATGATTTAAGAGATGTCCTGGCATGATATGCTGGAGTTTCAAGTGCTCACAATTTCCATTTACTTCTGCAAGGGGTGAGGGTAAGCATGCAGCACTTCTGCCAACAAGTCGTTACAGTTCTAAACCTGGTGCCATAATGTGAAGTACGTGTCTGCAAGGGCAACTTTTCAAAGTTGTTATTTTATTTTGAATGATTTTAACTATTATGGGAAAGAGGGGATTTAGCACAGGTGTAAGAAATCTGGCTTTGATGTTCTACAGAAGGTCGTCTAAGGCTTTTTTCTTATTAGCGTTATGATATTGCTAGTTGGAAGTAAGACAATGCCTTTTTACAAAAGTTCTTCTGTAGGAAGAATTCATTTTAAGGATATGTCTGCGAATCCTGTTTCTCAGCACAACCACCAAAGACTCTGTAAGAGACTCTAATCCCTAACAGAGTTAGATTAATCTAGCTACTACAATACCACTTCTTTATATAAACTGCTGAACTAGATCCAAGACAGCATGGAAGGTGTTTGCACTGGAAAAGCTGATCAAATATTTTTCTTGAGTAATGCTGTTGAGGAGCTGTTGCTCATAGGTGACTAAAATAACTTGTAAAAGGGTAAAATGACATGCAGAAGACTGAAGTGGAAGCCATTCCCTCTGCTCTTAATTCAATATGCTGATGCTCCAGCTGTGCATCAGCTGGAACATTGTCTGTTCTTCCTGTTTCTTGCATCAGACTCTTACATCTCTGGGAGAGAAGGAGAATTTCTACTTTGCATGAGGAGGCAGAATAATTTCACCTTAAAACAACAAATCACACCCACATTTATGCTGTTTTCACCTGTTTAAGGATTTAGGGGGGGGGGGGAATCCCAACCTGCTACATCCCCTGTTTACAGAAAAATCCATAAAGCAATATTGCATCTCAGTCTTTCCTGACTCCTTCAGTCTCTCCTTGCTGCTTCCTAAAAGTGCTGTTAGTGCAAAAATAACCAAAGTAGTCTTAAGACTTACAGCAGCTTGTAGCATTGACATAACCTACAAGCTTGGATGAGTTGTATTTTATTAATATGTTGAGCTGGAGGCAGAGTCCGCTCTCCTCTCAGAAATGTTGTTGATCAGTGTAAAGTGCTGCTTTCCAACCAGGAGCTCTTCTGAATAGTTTGTGTGTCACTGACAGCGGTTTCCTTGCCTACATAGACAAATGTCAAATAAAAATGTTACGAGTGACATTACTAGGCATGAAAGGCACTGAGAGAAATCTTTCCTGTCTACTTCTCTGTGGTATCAAACTTTTTTCAAATTGAGGGCCTAGGGGCAGAAGCTGTGGAATTGATTGAATATTTAGAATTATTCTTGTATATTTTTGAGTGTACTATATATATATATTTTTTTTCCATTTCATTTATAACTTCTTGATGTTAAACTAAAGTTAGAGTTCTCTGCACAACCACATCTTTCCAATCTGAAATAAGAAAGATCATATATATACATGTTCTGGAACACCATAATTTATATGATGATCCTACTGCATTTTTATGTGATGCCTGCAAGTAAGTTCCCGAGAGATGATGCTTGTCTAAACTATGGAAGAACTTCTCATCTCAACTAAAAAGGCAGCTGTGTCATGTAGGCACAAAAATAGTTTAGCTATACACTATTATTGGTGTGTTAAAGAAGAATTAAGCTGAAAAATACCTATTAGGAGTTTAAAATTAATAGAATATAACCTCTGCCTTATGGAGCTATTTTAGTTACACTGCACTGCAGCCATAGCCATATAGTTATGATTAAATGGGTTTCAGGTCTTTAAAGATCTTAAACAAGTTTGATCCAATTTTTACTTACATTGAGCACATTTTCCTGGTACTCATTGTTCATTTATCTTAATTTCCAAAGTTGACATGATTTTTGTTTCATTTATAGACAATTCATTATGTGCTCAAAATGTGATCATTCAGAAAGAATATGCTAATTTTTTCACATGAGATGGAATGGACATTTTAGTTTAAGTGAGACTCTAAGTACTCAGTTGACAAAGGAATTCAAACCAGTGAGTTAAAAACAATAGTGTCTCATTTCTAAGCATGTGTACGAGACCAATACATGAATAAAATCCTTGCCTGGATTTGCAGCAGAGTAGAAGCTACTAGCCAAAGCTTAGAACCTCAAAATACAGGTTAGTGCTGATGCAAAGCACTGTGAGATACCTTTGCTGCAGAGTGAGTATTCACCTAAGTGCTAGGGTCCTGGGGGCTTGTTTGCTGGATTCCTTCATTCCATCCTTCCTGGGACCTCCTTTACCTGGCTGTAAAGTTTTATTTTAAAAGGGAAAAGAAAATGTCAGACATGAAATCAGATTGTGTAGCAGTACACCAGTAAGTGTAATCCAGCTGCATTGCTACTGTGGATTTCAGGTTGTAGTTATATTTTATCTCAGGTTTTCAGGATCTGTGCTAAGTCACACTTGGAGCATGTTTTGCCAACCAGGTATCTAAAGCTTGTCTCCAGTATCTTTCAACCCACCTGAAGTTCAGTGAGGGGGTAGGTCTAAAAGGCCTGTTTTACTCCGTACATTCACTGACATAATGAAAGGGAAAATTTTTCCCTGTGGACCTTCACAGCAGGGCTAGACAAGTCCAGGCACTCTGCTTATCATTTAGATTAGCTGCCCAGTGAACTCCTTGTATATACATATATGAGACAGGAAATGTGAAGGCAGTTTTAAAGTGGAGGAAATGGGTCTTCTCTTACAGCAACTGATGATAGTGCTGACTGACTGATTATCTGGATAAATATTCCTGCCATCAACAGTACCCTAAAAAAGAAAGGGGACACCCTACTGTAATGTGTATCTTTATAATGATTTTTATATTTAAATATATTTAATGGCATATTCGGGAGTGTACTATAATGTACTTTTTTTTTTTTTTAATTTGCTGTCTGTAGTAACTGATGATTCCAAATCAGGACTAGAAGCGTTATCCCTTTTGACAGCATGAACGTGATCCAAAATTTCATACAGTAATAGTTCTTGATAAAAGCAGTGACTGGATCAGACTAAAGTATTCAATATCTTGATGTTGTAAGAGCAAGAACCTGCTTTTTATGTGTCACTATAAGATACCAGTTCTTCAGGATCTGTACAGGACTAATTAATTTTATTGAAATATACAGTCTGTAGAAAGAGCCTGGTTTGAAATTTTCACTTATGTTTTTTGTCTGTCAGAGCAATACTTAGGGGTTTGTGCATGGATTAAAAGCTGTTCTTCCTAAATGAACTGTTCAGTGATCGTATAGCACCGAGTGGTTTTTGTCTTGCTTTTCTTGTGTTTGAGATGATGGTTATGTGAACACCTGATTTTCTTATGTGTAACTAGCTGTTAAGAGAAAACTTTAGCGTTCAGAGGTGGAGCTTTCTCTAGATGGTCTCAATTTTAGATGTGCTTTCAGAGTACTAGGTTTTTGCAATTTACTGACTCTTCTAGCCCGAGACCTAAGTTCTGTTAGACAGCTATCATCTGTTCTTGTATGCATGTCACAGAATGATTCCCTAAAAGCTTTCTATTGATATAAATTGCCTGGGTTATCCCACTCCCTAACAGCATATGGAGTCCTGCTGGTGTACTGAATAATGATTTAGCAGCTGGATGGAAGACTTGTTTCTCATCATCTGTCCCTGCTCTTGAGAAGAGGACATTCCTAGTTGCCACAGGGAGAATGTGTACCTTTCTCCCCAGTTTTCATTTTAAAAACAATGAGTCATTTTTACGTCTATAAATTTTGTGGAGTGCTGCTGTAGATTCCAATGTTTGGTAACCACTCTGAAAATGGATGCTCAGGTCTCCTGCAGAGCGCCAGGGACTCAGCCAGCTGGTTCTCACGTGGTGCTTCTCTGTGTGTAAGCTGAGTCTTTGCAACATAACCTCTCAACACCAGCTCGCTTGTCCGGGATTCGAGATGCAGCTAGTCACATACCCATGCGATCTGCTGGATAGCCATGTCTGGCAGAAGACAAAGGAAAGCAGAAAGGTCAAAGCTCTGTTCTGTAGCAGAGGATGTGCCAGAAGCAGAGCTCTTCTGACATTTGACTCTGTGTATGCACTGTGTGGCACATAGTGTAAGGACAGCACAGAACTGAGGTCTGTCAAATGTGTTAACCAAAAATCAGATTGTTTCACAGTGGGTAGTATTCCAACAAGTGTTAGCATGATTTCTTTGGAAGGCCTTTGATTGAAGCCTTAAACAACTTCTCTTAAACAACTGCTGGTAGCAGCTCTTGTAACAACAGATCAGTGCAAAGGACTCCAAGTACTTTTTTAAAGGAGGAAAATTTCCTGATGATTGTATATGGCCACATATGCATCTGGCTTTATGGACAAGTGAATAGACTATGTCTAGAGACAATCTAGTTTTCTGGATTCCAGCTGGTGAATGACTAATTTTTTTCAACATAGCTCCAGCAGAACTTCACCTTGGCACCATAGTATTTTCCTTACAGATAACACCTGTCATTCACTATAGAAAAGCACTATGATGCCTTGGGAGGAAGAGGAGAGGCTTGTCTCAGTGCTGCACAAATTGGTTGATTTTTTTTTTTCCCTTCCCTCCCTTTCTTGTATTCACTGTTTATTTGGGTTGTTTCTCAAAGTAGTACTCAATACAAATTATAAAAGATAAATTACAGTTGTGCAGTATATCTGAAAACAGACAAACTTATGGGACAGACTTTGCAACTGCTTTAAAATACTCAGTTTAAATTAGAAAAAGTGTTTTTCCGTGTAAGTCCTAAGTAAAGAAGCATTATTTTTGAGAACTTAATCTTGTTTCATGATAACACAGTAAAAACAGTGTAGTTTCATTTTGTAATCTCTTAAGACTTTGATGCATTTTCTCTAATCAGTTGAGTAAATTGCCTAAGTATTCTAGCCATTTTTTTCCTAAAAAAACTAAGTATATTTTGTGTTTATAAGAGATACCAAAAGTGATGCTGCTTGAAATATTTAAATGGCCTAAAAGTGTAAATCATATTTACATGAAAAACTTAAAATTTAGGAATGTCAATGGTGTAGTCAGCATGAGATTTCCCTCCCCTGCTGTAGTGAGACAATGGTGAAGAGGGAGAGCAGTTCCATCTTCACACCCCTTTAGTCCTCTGCTGAAAGTGAGATCATTACTTTTTTCTGCTGGGAAATTGACTGAGACCACAAGCTCATTCCATTTCATATAAATCACCAATTTATTGTATAGTAACAACTTTTTGTCTCTCTCTAATGGGAATTTGTTTTCAGGCAATGTCTTAGCACAGCAAAGTATCATATCCCCTTATTAATATTTTATTTTCCCCTTGATTTGATGCAAATTTGATGTAGAAAATTGCACTCAGCAGCAAACATGCTTTCTTTTCTTTTTCAACTTCCTGTAGGAGTTCTTCATATTTTCTGCAGAGTTGGGAGAAAAATGTGAAGCGATAAGTGAGAAATTGGTGCATCTGGAAGATCAATTGCAAACTTCCGCCTGTAGAGTTGATGAAGGAGTTATTCATATCCTTTTTGATATAGCTATAGTTATGTATCAATCTGCGTAAGTATATATGGGAAATATTTGCCTTTCAGATTCATATGGAATACTTGTTCTTAATGCAGATTAAATACATTAAGAAGGGAAGAATTGATTGTCTTGATGAAGTGGGTGTTTTTGTTGTAGCAAGTTTTCCTAGAGTGCATTTTCGCTGTGGTCTGATCCAGCTTTAACTGATTTAAACAGAAGTTAGTTCTTTGTAAACTGAGATTAGGCACTGAAAAGCCTTTGTTCTACTGTTAAAATCCTTTTGTTTGTAATGCTCATCTAAGTAAATATGCAGTGCACCAAAAAGCTGCATGGATACAAGCATCCATGCACCTGCATTTCCCAACGTGATTTAGCTAAATTGGATGCTGCATTATAGACTCAGGCTGTGTATATTGTCACATGTAGTTTGGGGTTTTTTCCTTTTAAAAAAATGGCCATTAGACGCATCGTGTGGCATCTAATCTGCCTCTAACACTCCAGTGCAAGTAACCAGATGAGATGTTGTCTTATAAAGTACTCATCTCTTTCTGTGCTTCATCTGTCATTTAGACTGAAGATTGCTTAACTTTTACAAGGCATTCATTGGGCCTACATCTGCAGACATTTTTCAAAATTTAAGAGCACAGAATAATATTTCATTTGTAACTTTCATAGAAAAACTTATCATAAAAGATATTTTGTTCTTCTAAGAAAGGGAAAAGAGAACAAGAACCAGTGAGGCTAAGGAAGTTAGAATACTTGGTTAGGTTTTAGTGGAGGTGTCAGGCAATGGGATAATGAAGAAAGATGAATAAATTCAGGCTGGAGAGATTAGCAGAAGAACCCTTACAGACACCTGAATGTGGGTTCAGGTGACGATGGTGCTAGGAAGGATTCAGTTCCTCCTAAAATGCAGGAGAGAGTTTAGAGAAAGGATAATAAATGGAGTGTGTGGAAAATACCACTGTGTTTTAGGTAATGGGGTACTATTGCCAGCTCATTGCAAAATTCCTATTCTGGAAACTTGGATTTCTTTAAAGGTATCAGAATGATAAATTTTAAAGGGGGGTGGGGGGGGAAAAGTGCTAGAGGGGTGTGCATCAGAGAGGAGAAAGCCTATTGCTAATTTGTTATTCCTTCAAATCTTTCTTTTCTAAGCATTTCAGTGTACAAAAAGATTACTTCCTTGTATTTACCACAGGCCAGGTTGCAATATTCTTTTAATTATATTTACAGCGTGTGTGCTCAGTTGCAGTTGTGATTCCCCGGTGCTGTTTGTGAGCATTCTTTTCAGAGTGATATGGATGTGTGTGTTGTGTGTGTGGAGCATCTAATTCCTTCCTCTCTTAGATATATGTGTTCTCAAATTAGCTTTTCTTATTGACCCTAATAGAAGAACACTGATGGTTGAAGTTAGGGGTTCTTTCCAGTGGATTTAAGTTCATATTCAAACCAGTCAGGTCTGATCATAGTTATAGTTTACTAGGTAAGGGAAAATAAGCTGAACAACTGTTTTATTAATTCCTGAAGAAAATACACTACAAGTATGTAAAATGGTAGTATTTGTATTTTTTATGTAGCTGTTGAAACTGCAAGAATGGTTGAAATAATAACATCTAATCGTTGAAAGTCTGTGAAGAGTTGTAGATAGTCTCGTTCTAAACCACAGTTGTCTGATACAGATCTATCCTCTATCAATGAAATTCAGCTCATGTTATCTAAATACAGAAATGCACACTGTGTGATATCCTGGTCCTAGCAAGACCGTCAGTCACAAAATAAGAAACCATGTTTAAAACATAGGGACATACAGGGAAACAGTTCAGCAATTCAGCTACCCCTCATTAACATTCAGTTGCTATTTCAGAGGTAATCCAGATCAATGTGCATAAAATGTTACCATCTGGTACATGTAATCTCTGTGCTATACTTCCAAAAGGAATGAGAAAAATAGATACCACAGTGCTGCAGACCTGTAGATTGGTTTTTTTTTAAATAAAAACTGCTCAGTGCCTATAAAATAAACTTTCACTCATTGGTAACCTGCCTATATTGCAGGAATGAGCACTGGGACTAGTGTCAATAATTAGTCTCAGTAGAAGAATTTCTGATTAATAGATGGATCTATTGTTTGCGTGGTAGTTTATTTGGTTTTAAATAAAACAGCTTATCCCAAATATTGGACAATTATACAGCCTTCAATAAAAATCTGTAGAACTTTCTGAAAGCAGAAGCTTAATTATCTGGAACTGTAGTGAAAGTAGGATAAATTTTACAAATTCATGTTTGCTGGTTATTTTTTGCCCTTCTCCTCATCCCCCAGAAAACTGCCTTACACATGAATGTTATAAACTGTATTAGGTCAAAAATCTAACTGGGGGCTGCACAGATGTAAATTAGTCCTGTCGTCTGATTATTAAAAGACTTTTAAAGACTCCACTGAGAAAAATAAATTCATGATGCTCTCGAGCCATTTGCCAGTGTTGTATGTCATAGCTTTGATTAATAATTAAGTTTGTATTAGGAGAAAAATCCCAGATGTCATTGTTTTTCATTTTATGTTTTGATGGCATAGCACACTTAAATCAACCATGCTGCTGCTTGTAATTGCTAGCACGACCTGAACAAACGAGAAATCCAGTGATACTTCTAGGTCCGGAGCATAGCCACAGACTCACTTGAGATTCTCATTTATTACTGAAGTCTTTCACAGCAAAGATTAAACTGTACTTTTGTGTAAAAAGCATCAAACAGTGGAGAGGGGAGAGGAAGAGCTCCTCTGTAGTACTATGACACATTTGCTAAAATCTATGTAGTATAACCAAATAAATCCACAAAACATTCAATTATGGTTAGTCATTGGCAAGTGTATGAAAACAGTCCACATCATTAATTGGAAGAACCAAAGGACAAGGGTGACTCATTCTGGTGTCTACAGAGCTGATGAGAGGTGTTACTTTCCTGGCAGTAAAGGCCTGGGATTCCCAGTAAAATTAAATGGAGCCTATGTTGCAATTTCACAGTCATTTTTGTTCTTAATTAGCAGTTACATTTTGACAGACAATTTGAATGCTTGTAATAGTTCCTCCTGGTGAAAATGCCTTTGTTGGAAGAAAACCTGTCTGGGACTACTATAAAAGCAATTTCCATTCCTTGCCCTAAAATGGGCAATTTAAGTTATTTTGACAATAGAATTTTGTGCCTAAAACGTTCATTAGGCACTGCAGGTCACTTTGCTAACCCTTCACCCTTGTCATATGGCAGGCTGTCATATAAGCCTTCCTTTACACCAGTGTAGGTTTTCGACAGAATCAGGAATGTAGAATTTAGCTCTGACTGTACCTCACTGAGGAATCTCATCCTGGGTGAACTTGTAAGAAATTTTGGGATTCCACAAGAGTGAGAGGTGGCAGTGGTGCCCTTTTTTATTTTATTTTGAATGACAGGAGGGTGAGCCCTTCCCAGTGTGCATCACACTGAGAGAACATGGTTCCACTTGTATTGTTTGTGCCATGATAGAGGTAGGTCAGTGTATTTCCTCCCATGTGCTGCAGCTTCTTTGTCTTCTGCTGGAACAAGTGATTTGGAGACAGCTGGTATCCAGACCACTGAAGTGATGCATTTTTCAAAATGTTGCAATCATTCTATTGGGGGTTTTTGTTTAGTTGTTTTTTTGGGGAGTATTTTGGTTTTTACATGGGAGGGGTATCAAGCTAATTTGTAGAAACACATTCATGGATGTGAAGGATGGAGACAGTAATGGAGGGGAGCCATGGGAAATTTCTAATCTGGTTTCACTACCACAAATATCCCTGTATTTTGTAAGGAGTACATGATGGATTTCCAAATGCTGTTTTGCTCTCTTGCTGTGAGACCACACAGGCCTCATATAGGAGCAATAGGGACTTTTGTCTGTCTTTCACTCCAGAGTGTACTTAAGAGGACAAACCCCAGGTCGTTCCAAATAAACACTGAATTGTCTTGCCTCTTTGCTGGCCCTTTGGCATATGGCACACACAATCACAGCATCATTTTGTTGGGAGTGACCTCATCTGGTGCAACCACCTGCTGGAGCAGGGTCATCTAGAGCAGGCTGTCCAGGATCATGTCTAGTCAGGTTTGGAAAATCTCCAAGGATGGAGACTCCACAACCCTGTCTGTGCAACATATTTGAGTGTTTGATCACTGTCACAGTAAAAAAAGAAAATTCTTGTATTCAGGTTTGATTTCCTACTTTGGAATTTTTGCCTGTGGCTTCTTGTTCCATCAGTGGACACTAGTGAAAAGAGTCTGGCTCCCTCTTTTTCATTCCCACCCTTCAGCTGTTTATACACATTGGTAAGATTCCCCTGTGCCTTCTCTTCTCCAAGTTGAACAGTCCCAGCTCTCTCAGCATCTCCTCGTACAGTGGATGTTCCAGTCCATTAAATCATCCTTGTGCTGGACTTGCTCCAGGAAGTCTGTGTCTGTTTGTACTGTGGAGCCCATAACTGGACCCTGTACTCCCCATCGGACCTTACCAGTGCTGAGTAAAGTGGAAGATCATCTCCCTCCACATGCTGGCAATGCTTTTCTTAATTCAGTCCAGGAAGCTGTTGGCCACCTTTGCCCCAGGAGGACACACTGCTGGCTCACATTCAGCTTGCTGTCCACCGTGACCTGAAAGTCCTTTCCAGCTGGCTGCCCCCCTCCATGCGTACTGGTGCCTGGGGTTAGGCAAGACACATGCAGTTATGTAGTGGGATTTCTAGCTGAGCTTCTCTCTCCAGCCACTGTAATGTTTGGCTGTTAGAAACAAGCAGAGTAGTTAACCAGGTAAAAAACAAAAAAAAACCAAAACCCTTTCTGATTGTTTTTGTTCTTCAGGACTTAATTTCCTCTTCCAATCTCCAAAATCCCATAGGCCCTTACCCCAGCTCTATGATAGTCCTTGACTTTCCTTCCAAGGCCTTCCTTATTACAATATACTCTTAATTTCTAACCTTTCCTAGAGGAAGGCAACTAGTTTGTAATATCTACTTTTTGTCTCCTTTCCATAAACATCTGTGCTGAGAGAACAGAAGATACATTGATGAGCCCATTTTTTTGAAAAAAAGTCTACAGTTATTAGATCTGCTTTTTATCTCCTTGCAAATCACAGACTCTGTCATGATGCTCGAGTTTTTTAAAGAGAGGAAGTCAAATAGGTGAAGACCTTCAACCAAGACAACATTAGAGCTGCAGCATTGTTGCAGAACATGGATTGTGTTTGTGCAAAGCTGTTCCCAAGTACTTCAATTTACTGTATTGGAGAGATTTTGTCAGTTTTTCACAGGAAGAGAACAGAACTAGAAAATGTTCCTAGTTGAAACTTGTTTTGGCTCCTGCCTTTAATACTGGCTCTATTTACAGCGCTGGATAGAGAATTTAAGCATAAAGGACACATTTGCCTGCGGACCCATGCAAAACTAAGTTTTTTGCATTTTTAAAATGGATGAAGCTGTTTATCCAGACATAACCCCTGTATGTATAGAGAGATTACATGCTCAACCTTACACCACATATTTTGCCTAGTCATAAAGGCTTATTTGACAGTTACTGGTCTACAGTTGTTGTGGTATTATTTATTAGGTTATTGAAACTTGCTGGAAGTAGACTATGCAGTCATCTTTCTTGTTGCTCCATCTTTGTCTTAGTTAAGAGTTTCTTTCCCCATCTCCTTCATTTTCCTCTATCCTTCAAGATTTCTGATCTGCTGGCAGCAAAACATTTTAATTTTGCTTTTTTTTCTCCACCTGAAAAGAATTTTGTAATTGCTTGGGATATTACAAATGACAGCATGTAGTCAGAAGCTGTGCATCAGAAGTAATTAAATTTCAGAGGCTTCATAGTGTTCATAAACTGAATAATTTCTCTTTTACCAGTTAGATTTTCAGCAGAGCATCATAATTAAATGGTGGTGGACAGTCCAGGACTGTTTATAAGAGGATAGTAATGTTTCTTACTTCAGAGGAGATGCAAAGCATAATTATTTTGTCCTTGTACAGTGCTTTGAGATTGTAGGATCGAAGTTTTGTGTGTGCTGCTATTACTTGTAATCAGAGATAGAATCCCTTTAGTTTAGTAGAGCTGTCCAGACATTAGAAGTATGCCTAAGTACTCCTGGTGAATGTACTAAAAGAGTAAAACATCGTAGTAAATGTATGTAAATACACAAAGATGAAATTCTGAGGAAGTGGTAACAGAATCAAAAGCAGTCAAAAGGCTTTTCAAAGGCGTAACTGTGACTGTCTGAAATAGCAGTGATTTGTATAGCTTTCCCATGGTCCTCTCCAATTGCAATTTTTCAAAAGTAGCAGCTCACTTTTTACAGTCACATAACCTGAGGGTGTCTTTTTTTCTTGACATTGCATTGACATCAGGGTCCAGTAAAGCAGCATTTCATAATGGATGAGCTCTGTAAAGGATAAGCCTGTCCTTGTGTGTTATCCTTCCTGTGCATTGTATTTTTGAAATTGAGTTGTTTCGGTGTCAGCCTGTTTCATCTCCTTTGAAGTGAGTTTCTGGCTCTCTCAGAGATCATTTGACAGCCTACTGCTAGAAATGAACTTACCTCTCTCTCCCTTGACCTGTTTGGGTTAGCCTTTTGGAGTCCTTGCCCTTCAGCCATACCTGTATGGGAAGCCTCAGTGTGGATGGGGTGGGCCCTAGGGCTTGCTCACATAGACTTGGTCACTGGTTTAGAGCTTCAGCAGGTTCTGACTTGACTTGTCTCAAGCTTGCTTTGCTCTCCACATAGTGTAAGTAGGGAAGAGAAGATAAGGTTGATTGTCTCACTGAGCTACACCTAGTCCTTGCACAGTCTCACTGACCTAAGATTATCAGCAGAAGGGCTGATGTATTGATAGTACAAACTGCTTATTCCCAGGAGAGAGTAGTCATCAGAACAAAAAGCTGTACTGCCTAGGAAGCCCAGACACTTACAAAACTTGTGCACTATCTCCATGCATGCCCTACCTTTCTCTGCCAGTCTGCTCTTTGCTGCACCCCTCATATTCTTGTTGCCACCACCTGACACCTTCCCTTGACCTTGTGGAGCTGGGGAAAGAGGGAAGTGGAAGGTCTTTTAAAAGGCTGAGCCATTAGCCATCATTTTCTTCCCGAGTGCCTTGCAGGAAACCTGAACTAGGCAACAGCAAATAAAGTGTGGAAAACTCTCTTAACCAAATGAAATATTTTTACTGAATTATTAGGTGCTTTTCAGGGGGCCTTTTTCCTTTTAATGCATGACAGCATGACCTTGTTACTGCTAATCTCTTTGCTTTTCAACTTTTCAAAGCATTCACTGTGGAGCCTCATATAGCTTTATATGTGTGTTTTCTGCACTATAATTATACTGATAATTCAGCTAAGATTAAAGCCTTCTGGAGGTAAGTAGAGCAGAAACACTTTATCTGCTATAAACTAATTTTGCTACTTGCCGCAATTCCCATCCCAGCTAACGCCACACAAACTGTGGTCACTTGGCTTATGTCTCAAACGGGTCCCACTGCCCCGTTGCCTTCACATGGGGCCTGATCCACCCAGGTCTGCACCTTTGGCTTAGAAGTCCACTCTCCAGCCAGCAGGAAACTCATAACTAGTGGCACTGCATCCATGGTACAATTTCTTCATCGCCTTCCTTCCCATGATAGTATCCAAGCAGTATTCCCCATCCCCTCCCTTTTTAAAAGTGCTAAATAATGCTACTTGAGAACTTCAGTTTGCCTGGATTTTTTTTTGAAAGCAAGTGTGAGGAATGTATTAATATTTAATCCAAACAATTTGGAAGAACTTAAAGCTACAATTAGATAGCCATGGCCATCTGTTGTGAGCAGCAGAACAAGAATTTATTTAATAACTTGGAAAGAAAAGAGGGACTGCCAATCACCTATAGATTTGTTCCTTAATAAAGCTTGCACAGTCTCTGCAGAGGGAGATCCAGGTGGTGAAGGAGACACTCCAGACCGTGCTGGTGCAACTTCAGCCAGCCAGGGAGGCAGGAGAAGAAAAGGCTGGAGACTTCCTCTGTGACAGCTGGTGTCCAGGAAAACAAGACTTGAAGGAATAATGAGCAGAAAGAGCTGGTAGGATGACATTAATTCACAAAGGGCTGCTTTTAGTAACTGAATACTGTTTTACCAAGCCTCAGGGATCTCTTCTCTCCCTGCATAACTAATAACTAAATCAATTATGGAGAAACAGAGCCTGGAGGTCTATCATCAGAAGTATTCTACACTGCCTTACATGTTTTGGCACAGATTGGGAAACAGCTTTCAGAGCAGAGCAGCCCCTGTAAATGTGTGGATTACAAATTGATACATTTCAAGTGAGTCTGCAAAGTTGCCTTTAATGTCAGTGAAATGTTCTCTTGAAGACTTGTAAACAGTATCTGTCTTCCTTACTCATGGATTTTTTTTCCCTGATTTAAAAAATGTAGTGTTAAAGCTGGAACATCTAGTATTTCTTGAAAAATAGCTGTAAAATACTAACTTTTTTTTTTTTTTTTTCCCTTTGGCTTTAACAACTTTCTTACACTGAATGTATTTTCACATTCCTGCCAATAATTAAATCAATAGGATGAAATTCAAGCTAACCAAGTTCTTTCAACTGAAATTTGGACCTCATTTACTCTGTGGTATTGAATATAGTGGAGGTAACTAACAGCAGCCCCTATAGCAGTAGTTTAACTTGCTTCATTTAGGTACTAATATAAACAGGCTTTAGTATTACAGGGGTTGTAAAGCACAAAAAAACCTATGTTGGTGATTTATATATATTCCTTATATTTAAATACTGTATGAACAATAAGTCATTTAAGTCTCCTTGTAAAGTTTATTACTACTATTATATTACTTTGATCTTCCTTATAAACTTCAGAAGAAATGCAAGATTTTTTTGCAATAGACACGTATGTGTATATATACATACTTACACATGTATTTTTATAGGAAATAAAAGCAGTGCTCCACTGAAGGCAACTAATATAAATGACCTATATTTAGATCATTGTTCAAAACAGTGCCTTTAGGAATTCATCCTGTGCTCTTTCTTGGATACTAATATCTCTCTGATGTTACAAAAAAATTTTCTTTTTCTGCTATTTGTTGCAGAGGGAGAATTTTTAAAAAATCTGATTTTCTTTTTTAAACCAAATAGATGAAGAAAACATCTTGCAACTCAGTACTGTACTTTTATGCTATTTTTGTGACTCTTATTAGAATAACTTTTATTCTACTTCTATCACTCCTTTTTATAGCCACATTGTGAAGGTTTTTGCAAATTTTGAAGGTCATTGGACTACTAACCCACTAAGATTGTGTTCATTTTCTTTGTGTGTTTTAATACTAGTCAAAACTTCTACCTCAATGTTAAATGCATAAGGAGGGAGGAAAAAAGTGCCAGGCAGCTGAGACATACAACAGAATTATAATTGCATCCAGGAGTATACAATTGTCAAATCAGGGGAGCAGAGCTCAGGTGGTTTCTGTAGTCATCAGATCCTCAGGGTGGAATTACAACCCTGTAATTCAGAACACGGTTGACTTTTCTCACTGTGTAATATATGGCCAGCATCTGTGTTGTGGTAAAGACTCTTGGCTCTTCACCTCACATGGACTCTGCTACTCCGTTCCCATTCCCAGTCTCAAATGGAGATCTCTTGCTGCTCTGCTTGACAAGTTTCTCTGAGTTTTTTTGGACAGTACCTGTTCAATACCTACCTCTCCATAGTATATTTAGCACTTTCTGAAACTCCCCTGGACAGACGAACAAGGCATTTGTCTCCAGCTTAAGGCAGCCTGACAAGCACAGGAAGCAGCCTGCGGCACCCTGACATTCAGCCCATGCACAGGACTGGCTCCCCTGGATACCCTGGCTGGGGATGGTAGCCTGGCTGCCAGAAAAGCACTCGTGGAAACCCACATCTGTTCAGGTAAACAGAAAAGAAAGCACACTGACAAGATAGATCTCTTAATCTGTTTCCTGAAGACCTGTAGAATCTCTCTGTTCATTGACACCAGAGGCCCTGGTTAGAGAGTTTCCAGAAATGAGCATTTATATAGGACAACAAGGACACACCCAGAGATGATGACCAGTACGCTAAGGTTGCATGACCCCCTCTTCCACACACTGAGGAGTGTGTGGAGTTTTATCCTTTGAATAAGTAGGGTCTGCAATGTAAATGGTTGATTGGCCCTGTAGGTGCCTTAAAGCCAGGAACAGCTACAGCTGAAGCATGAAGTCTGCCGCCTTGGCTGAGCAGCAAGGGCTCAACAACAAGGATAGTGACCAACCATCATAGGGGCAGGAGAACAGCACCCTCATTCTCACTAACAAGGTTTCTTGAAGACATTCCCATTCAATTAAAAAAATAACAAACCACACCTGTGTGGCTTTTCTGTTTCACAGCTTCAGCGCACCACTGCATTTTAATAAAAATTCAACTTATGCAACCACTCTAATAAGACACTGAACTTCTGAGAAGGGAAACTGAACAGTCATCATTCATGTCATATTTGTATTTGTTAACATTTATTTTATACATAATGTGGACTACTACTAATTTATTATTCCATTAACTTCACTGTTTGTTGTGGGAAGTTAGAGCCAGTAATCATTCCTTTTCTCAGACATGCTGAATAATAAGCATACAAAAAAAAAAGTATACTGTGTAATGTATCATCTGCCTTTTTTTATCTGTGGATAGAAGTCTCAAATAAAGAGAAGTATGTTTTAACTAAACCCCGTGTCTGTTTGCATTCTGTGCAGTGTACAAGATTTTAGAAGTTACATCAGGGGGTGGGAGTGAGGGGAAAGGAAGTTGTATGTGACTTATTTATTGTGCTGTTGACAGCAGTGATTCCTCTGCTTGGGAAATTAAGTGATGCCTTCTAGAAACAGTCTAAAGACACATTCAAGACTAAAGTCTCACAGCAAAATGTAGCTATTTTCAGTGTGAAAGGGAGAAAAATACCCTGCAGTGAGCTATATAAAGAGGTAGAACCTGTGCTTGAGTCCTGGCTTGACTCAGCCAGTCCTGCTGTGCAGCCAAATCCTTCCTGTGGGCCCTCCCTCAGTTCCTCACCTATGGAGAAGGGTGGAGGGAAGGATGACTGTGTACCAGCTACAGCAAAGTCATGCTCCCACACACACCCTCATGGCCATGATGAGAAGTAGGAGAGGACCTGTGGTGTCCCAAGGACCAGTTTCACACATGCTTGCTAGGATTGTCACCTCCAGGTGGACTGGTCTCCCACCACCTGCAAAAATTAATCTCACCAGAAATAATCCCCCTTTCTGCCTGGGACATGTGCTTTCCCCATCTAAGACCCCAGTCCTCAAAAGTTTGAAGAGCACATAGAGGGAGATGTAGGCTTTGTGTGAAGAAACCTTAGTCACAGCAACAGAATCATAGAATCATTTAGGTTGGAAAAGATCTTTAAGATCATGAAGTCCAACTGTTAACCTAACACTGCCAAGTCCACCACTAAACCATGTCCCTGAGCACCACATCTACATGTCTTTTAAACACCTTCAGAGATGGTGACTCCACCACTTCCCTGGGCAGCCTGTTCTAATGCTTGATAACCCTTTCAGTGAATAAATTCTTCCTAATATGCAATTTGAATGTCCCCTGGTGCAACTTGAGGCCATTTCTTCTCATCCTATCATTTATTGCTTAGGAAAAGAGTCTGACTCCCACCTCGCTACAACCTCCTTTCAGAAAGCTGTAGACCATAATAAGGTCTCCCCTCAGCCTCCTTTTCTCTAGGCTAAACCACCCCAGTTCCCTCAGCTGCTCCTCATATGACTTGTGCTCTAGAACTTTCACCAGATTCCTTGCTCTTCCAAAGCAAACACAACGGGCTGCTTGAGAAGAGCTACAAGACAAGGAAGAAGCTCATGTTGAACAGTCCATTGCAGTTTGTTGTGTTTAATACACATACACTCCCAGTGCACAAACATATTCTCAAGGGACTAAAAAAGATAGCAAGGAGGGGACAGCACCCCAAGGCCTGTTAAGATCCAGCCTAATATTTCTTTTTGCCATCAATTAGTTAATCTGTTCTAAAGCGTGACAGCTCAGGCTTTGGCTTTTGCTATCATTACTTGTTAAATCAAGATAAGCACATCTTTTCTAGAGCACTGGAGAAGGCAGTTCAATAATGGGTCTCAGATAGGCAGTAGTGCTGGAGAGAGCTCCAGGGTGAGATTAGAATAATCCTCATGTATCCTCTTAGTTTACTATCCTATTAAAAATGAGACTGGGACCAAAAGATTTTTTAGTCTCGGGGATTAACATGCTACAGAGAAGTTCTAAAATTTTATGCACATGTGGATATTTTTCTGCACTGTTAAGGAAGATAATACAAGTTTCTGGAGAGATATTAAAAAAAATAAAGAAGGGCCTGTGAATATAGGTGGTTCTTTCTGAACCTGAAAAACAGCCAAGCCAGCAGCCACAGTAAAGCACTTCTCTCAAATTTCTAGTGAAGGCTTGCATATGAGGCCTGGGAAAAGAACATCTGGGGTTGAGTGAGGAAATGTTTGAGTTCTTCACATGCATGGCGTTCAGTCACTCCTTGTTTTCTTGTCTGGAAGAGCAGTGTCTTAGGGAAGGGGGTGTTGGGACATTGTCAAAGTCAGTACATCTTATAATTGCCTGCAAAGTTGAACAAATAGTTTATAATAAGCAGCCACATGGGAATACTAAATGGAGAAAGAGAATATTAAAATAACCAGAGTCACAGCTAGGAGACAGATCATGATAGATCTTACTGATGAAATGGAAAATTAGAGACCTTTCCACAGTGACAAACCAATTTACAAGAAGAAAACAACCTCAAATTTATTACTTCTCTGACAATGAGACTGTAAAACACCAAAGGAAGCACCTCTGAGTTTTCTTGCCAAATACGCTCAAGATTTTAAGTGTATCAGCTTGATCCCAAAGCCTAGAGCTTTGTGGCCACTCTCAGGGTTGTCTCTAGGAGCAGCCCCAGTGCAAGACTCAGGAGCAGCAGCCTGGAGCCAGGCACAGCTCTGCATGTAGGAGCTCCTCCAGGACTGCACAGGGAGGCAGTGTCACAGGGATCAGGCTAGAGATACCAGGGCCAACCTTTTCCACTCCTTGGGGGTTTTAGAGGGGCAATAGGGATGCATTCATCTTACAATTTTAGAAGAGCACAGAAATATTCTTCTCCTCTTGTTTTTGCTTTGAAGTGTATTTTCAGAAAGTTACTCATGAATCCTCCATGACTTGAAATTTAAAAGGACCAGGATTGTTTAATTTATCCTGGTTCAAGTACAGTAAGGTCAAGAAATGATACCTATTTGTTCTTAGCTACTGTCTGATGAGTTTGGATCACAGTTTACTCCTTTACCTTCAATAACATGAGTTCCTGGAGCAGCAGCTGACTGGTTGACCATGGTATTTCTAACACTTAGATGGGCAACGTTGAAAAGCAGGAACACAGCACTGCCATCCACACACAGCACTGACAAGTCTTTACAAAGCCCTGCCAACTCCACTGTCTTAAAGTAAAAGCAGACAAGGTTGCAGGAGAAGAGAAACAGGAATGGTTGGAGATTAGGAAAAACTAACTTCCTTACAACAAAAGACCAGCAAAGCCTGGACAAATAACTTTTCCAACTAAAGACCAAAAGGTGACCATCTCATGTCTGTTAGTATTTACATGGGGAAAGATTTCCAATGCCTACTGGCTGTTTCATCTAGGAGAATCCTCTACCACAACAAAAACAGACATTTCTAGCAGGAAGAGTAATTGACCATTGGAGCAGGAAACTATCTCAAACTTAAAGCAGAAATTGTGAAGAAAGCACTCCTGCATCCCAGATGTAACACACTTGATTCAGAAAATACTGCAACATGGGTTTGTATAGTTTGCATGATAAATATGGCACTGAGGAATAGTCACAGTGCTTTACCTTAAATATAGCTATTTTCCTTAGCAGCTTAAAAAGAAAAGGCACAGAAAGAAGAAATACTTTGATGAGGTGTTTAGCTGCAGAGGTGGAGTTGGAGGGCAGGGCAGCTGGGTCTCAGCAAGTTGGAAAAGCCTATTTACCTACTCTCTGATCTTGACCTTAGCTCAAAAGGGCAAGCGAAACCAAACGTTAAAGAAGGGCTTATTGTAAATCTTTCCTGGGATGCCAAGACTGAAGCTATTACAAAATGGTTCAGAGCCTGACTAGGCAGAAGCCTGGGCTTTCAAGACAAATTTCCTGCCTTCCGGGGCAGGCAGGTTAAATGGAGCTGGGGCACGTTTCACAGTGCAGCACCAGACAGGATGGGGTGACAGACTCAATGGCCGTGAAGCCGAGGCAGCACCGCAGCAGTTGCAGTGCACTCCAGCCTTAGAGACAACACAGCTGTTTGCAGCACTGAGCAACATCCTCTGCAAAAGAAACCTAAAGAAACCCAACCAGCACTGTAGTCATCAGGCACTGCTTGTCTTGGCTCATGGTGCTGGCATTTGATCAACCTATTGCCACTTGTTTTCATTAAATGAGAAGGAAAAGGTGAAAAGAGCACTCTGCCTCTCACAGCCGTACGTGATTTGTCATTGCTAATTTTCTATAATGAGCTGTAGCAAGTGAAACCAGTCTCTGTCCATTAATTCTGATGGGAAACGTTTCTTCTTTGTCTTCCCATCAAGTGCCCCAAATTCACTAAGTGAATATGTGCTACAGCTGTACCAAACCCCCAACTCTCCTTGAAAATTCTCCCTAGCATCATGAACAGAAGGCAGCAACACAGAGCAGCTCTTCCAGCACAGTGATATTCCCTGGTTATGACATGGGAACAGTAAGGCATCACCAGCTTTATTTCCTTCTTTCTACTGTGCATGGTTTTTATTATCCTGAATTGGAAATATACTATTGATTTGGTCTGCTTAGATGTCAATGCTTAATAATCCTATTAAAATAAAGAAGATCTTCTGTAGTGGAAAAAAATGAAGCAGTAATGTGGTCTTCTGAAAGATAAATAAATCACCAGGCCTGGTTAATGTTTCCTCTTCTGCAGCCTTAGTTCTCAGGCTTTAGAAAGTTCTTCCCAAAAGATATATTGAGGCCAGGGGGGCAATCATTCAGGGATTTCTTTATTCACTTTCCCTATAAATTGGTAACAGAGCCTACTTATCTTTTGCAACAGATATTGGTAAGCTTCAAGTTTTGCCTCTAAAACTGTAACAACTGGACCATTTATTATGGGAGGTGGCATTTAGCTCTAGGAGTTGAATCAATAGAAGAAAATAATCCCAACTCATGTGTACAGATAGTCCTCTACAGCAACCTAAGCAAAGTCAGCTGAAGTCTCATGTTCAGCAGCTCCCAGGGTGCTCATCCTTCCCTCTGGCCCATCCACTCCTAGGTGAAGGCTCAGGCAGACACATGTGCTCCACATTCATCCCTTTAACACCTTAAACATATGGTTTATGCATGTCCTAAACAGTGCACAGATTTAAAAGAAAGAAGCCAACTTCATACTGGAATTAGACTTTTTTTTTCTCTTCTCCCAGTGCTAGTCAGTTTTCCACTTCAGCTCATCTCTTTGATATCCCTGCACAGCATCCTACCTCTGCATGGGCTGGCACCTCAGCTCTGAGACACAGGTGGTTGTGGCAGTCCTCACCCCTGCACTCTGCAGATGTGCCTGAGCACGCACATGCCTCCTTGCACACACACTTGATCCAAGGGAATAAACAGAGCCCAGATGCTTTCATCCTGACTCCTTTGGATCGAAGCCTGTGGAGAGCCTGATGCTCAGGGGAGGCAGGCATGGCTGTCAGGGGTTAAGGACCCCCAGAGGCCAGTTCTGAGAAAGCTGTTTCCAACCGAGTCTCACACATCTGCCTCTTTAGAGGCTGAGGCCAGCCAGGCACAGAGCACAACCATTTGTCTCTAACCACACACCGCAGGCATCTACAAATCTCCCTATCCTGCAAAAAACACTGACAAAACACCACCAGATAGGCAAGAAAGTTTAGTTCCACTGGTTGAAGTGGGAGGCAAAAGGTACATTTTGGGCAGGTAGGGGCTTGCCCTGGCAGTTCCCCCAAAGGAGGAAGAGATGCAGGATCCTGTCAGCACTGCACAAGCCTGAGCTACTGAGCTTAGGCTCTCACAAGGGCTCATCAGCTGCAGTAATGTGTTCATACACCTCTTCCCATCTTTGCAAGGGCAAAGCAAACTCACCTGCCTGGAGACACAATAAAAACAAATTCAAGAGTCAAGGATAGTCTGGTTATCCATCTGGCCCTTCTGAAGGTTGGCTGTGTGACGTTGTTGTACCAAACTTGATTAGACTCCACTAGACTGGAGTCCTGAGTGGTTACTGTGTAGCTCAGTTATTAGTTGCAAAGGGCTTTAGAGAAGCAGGAGAGGGGAACCTCTCATACTTCGTGAGCTACTCCCAACTATCTCAAATATTTAGTAGTGCTGCTCAGCACTATCCTCACTGAAGTGAAATGAAAGGGCAGAGGTCCCTGTACCTCAGGGCTTTTAAGCACACCAGTGATTTTGAGGATGTAA
This sequence comes from Athene cunicularia, assembly GCF_003259725.1. Classification (NCBI taxonomy): domain Eukaryota; kingdom Metazoa; phylum Chordata; class Aves; order Strigiformes; family Strigidae; genus Athene; species Athene cunicularia. The sequence continues at coordinate 80,776,941 of NW_020799097.1, forward strand.
ACCAAAGTCTCTAGTATAAATGTTACCAACATCCCTACTATAAAAACATCGCATGCTAGATGGAAAGGCTGTCCATGCTGAGCTTTCTAGTCAGTCTTTCTTCACTAATACCACGATGAAATTCATTTGCCTCTATTTCTGACAATCAGGGGAAGCCCTCTGCAAGGATGCACTGTGCACCTGGCTGTTCACCAGGCCCTTTTTTGGGGGGTCTACATCTCTTCTGACTTGGGGCACCAGTTTGTTTTTGAAAATGTCTACAGTGCTTCAAGGAGGTTTGAGGTAAAAGAAAAAGCATCACGATCATCTGTAGTCAGGCAGAGATTTGTGTAACCCCATGGTTGATGAAGAGGAATGATGCTCACAAGACATCCTCCATGAAGCACATGCTTTAAGAAAAGGTAGACTTTGTGTGACTACACAAACTGCAAAATTCAGCACTTGTTAAAGGTTAAGTCTTCCTTGTGACTCGGTGACAAGATGTCAACCATATGCTCTTGTAAATCTCTCTCAGTGTGTCACTGAATGCAGTTTAGTTCTCACCCAGAGAGAACAAAGTTGACCCAGCAGGAGCTTCAAATACAACATCAAATGCCAACCCCCAGCCATTGACCAAGAGGTTATGGTGCTAACTCTCACCAGGAGGTGAAACAACTTGCCCCATGCTATGTTTGGGTAAAAGAAGGACTTGGCAAGTTCTACTACAGCTCACATAAAGGAACAACATTGCTCTGGAAAAGATCTTGATCTGGGAGGGATCTGGATTGTGTTTGGGAGGCAGCACTCACATGGATAAGTCCAACATGCACTTGCACTTCCCACAGCTCCAGCCACTCTCTGAGAGCATGACACTGATTTTCAGCTGCTCTTTCTACCTGCTGATGCTCTCTGGAAACCCTGACTCCTCTTTCAGGCTTTCTCTTTGCAGATATTCAGCCTCTCTAGCAGGGGAAGAAAGGTATAAGAATTGACATCAGCTGCTGGTGAAAGGAAAACTCCACCTTCACCTCAGTATACAGATTCCTACCCCACCCACTCCCATACTAAATGTTGAACCAAAACCCACCTGCCCTCCCAGGCCTGGTAGGCAAACTGACAGCTTTTAAACATAAATAAGAGGCAAGAAAAGCCTAGAAATCAAGCTGCACTGCTTTGTTGAGAATCTCGGATCTGCCAAGTGTTCCCTGCCACTTTTAATCACAAGTCAAAGTAATCCTCTAAGAGGTTTTGCTGGAGGGAACATTACAGAGCGCAGGATCATGTAGAGTTCTCCAAAAGGAGTTACAAAGTGATATCAGGAGAAAAAAACGAGGCAAGAGGCACGCCACTGACATGGCTTCCAAATTCTGCTCTTAAAATATTAGAGAAACCTGAGATTAGACAGATATTCACACAGGATGCTTGTAATGGCAGCCAGTGAGTGCATTTCATTTCTGAATTACATCTTTACAAGCAGCACTGGCCCAAACATAAGATTTAAGCACAAAGAACAATTTACTGCCCTTTTTGGAGTAATGGCTGACCTGCTTAAGAAATGCTTAACCTAAGGTGACAACTAGATAAAGAGCTCCGATGTCTGCAGCCACATTCCTACAGCATCTGAACTCTGCTCCTCGTGTGTCTCTCCCCTTTGCAACTGGTATGAGAGTCCTCTCAGTTCATCTGTTTATTGCTCATAAAATAACAGGAATTATGACATTTGTCACTGAAACTTTGCACCAGAAGGTAGACATTGCAGAAGTAAAGTACAAGCCTGGCTTCTCCAGCTCAGGAACAGATGTGAAGCTTTCAGAGAGTGATAGGAACTTGCTCTTCTTGGAATAAACAGCAAACAGACTCAGGCCAGACACTGCAGACTTTCTACAAATTACTCATGAGTCTGACACCTTTCATCCAGCAAGGCAGGAGAAATGAGGTAGGTCCCTTCAAAGGACACAATTTAGCATAGCTTATTGCATGGGTCCCTCTACGTAAGGGCTTGTAAGACCTCAGAGCCCATCATGCATTTCAAGGTGGCAGACTGCCATCATTGGATTAGCTAAGGAAAATGCTACCTTATTTAGATTTTTTTATTCCACCTCTCACACAAAAAATGATGTGCACGTTTTCCCCCCAGCTAAAACAAAGTCCCTTTTGTAAAGGGCATGGGAATCATTCTAACATAATGATGCTGAACAACTTTTAAAAGAGAAGGAAAGATGTAGTCAGCAATGCTAAAGGTCATTTGGGAAGAACAAGATATTTACTTTTTCAAAATAATTTGGCCTAATTAAATATTGACCTACGCTAAAGGGTACAGATTCATCTTCTCAGTAGCCCTGATTACATATTCATATGTATTGCCTGCCCACTCTGGTCCACAGCATGAGTCACTAGCATCACTATGTCAACAGCAAGACAGTGCAGAAGGTGGCGTATGTCCCATTCCTTGCATTACAAGGATAAATAATAATAAACAACCCAAAAACCTCAGCCTTCTTGGTGCGAAGAGGAGGGGAGGTAAAAGAGAGCATGTGAGGTAAGGAGGTCAGCCACCATCTCCTCACACACCTGGAGTTAGTAGCAGTATTATTCATGCCAGACTATTTTGTGTGGAACAAATTTTGTGCTTTATGCCAAACCAAGGACTGTAACTTTTCTCCCTCACAGGATCTGCAGTCTTGCAAACCTAGTATAAAATAACCAAACAGTTTCCTTCACCCAGGTTCACTGACCAAGACATAAAAACTTGTCTGCACATGTGGAGCTAATCCAAACAAAGGTCCCCCACCATTTACCTGGTCCTCACAGGGAGCTCCTGCTGAAAGGCCATCTACTTCTCCTTTCCCTTCTGTGCCCCACATCAGTGACACCTTTCTCACTCCCTAGATACCCTCTAGCCCAGTTGACAAAATGAGTAACATGCACTTGCCAAGCAGTGGCCCACTACAAGGCAGCAAAGAAACCCTCCGTGGCACCTGCTGAGGGGCAGGAGTAAGGAGCTCACTGTTTCCACCACTGGCTCTCATCAGCTTCACACTAAGAGGTGAAGGGAGGGATAGTCCCACCACTGACCAGCTGAGACCAAGAGAACTGAATGCAGAATCAGCAAACATCAGCTCACGGACAGACGTACCATGTTTCATGCAGCAGTTAGGGCAGGGACCAGCTAGACAAGAGCAACATGATCAGGACTGGCTGGCAGACCTTGCAATTCTCTCTTTGGAGGGCACACTATCCCCAGTTAATCTGCAGGGTCATTTCGTCCTTACCCACCGCTCAGCCCTTTGGTACTACTCAATCCTATCTGTACAAACAAGACCCTGCTCTCATCATGACGTGGGCTAATTAATTCTGACACAATAATTAACTGGTAAAAGTAGGTCTACATTTTCTTATCTAACACAAACACCATGGTTCTTGTGCCAGGGAAGCTGCAGACAGTGTCCGGGCACATGTTGGATGGCCGTGCCACCACCTACATTGCAGCTCATCCCATTTGCACTGCTCCATGATGCTGAAGAGCTGCTGTGCATGTAGCGACAGGGTGCTCTGTGTCAGGAGAGGCAAGGGGACATGCAAGACCAAGGGAAAGCCCATATCTGCCTTGGAAATCACTCCACTGGTACATCCCAGACATCCTACTGAGTCCGGTCACAATTTTAACATTAGACATGTTTTGTATGAGAGCTCTGGTGCATCCATAGCTGCGTCAGATGATGCTTAACCACTTTTAAAAGTAGCTCTGTGAGAGTCACAGAGCCTATAAGCCTGTTTTCACTCAGTAGCCATGTCACAGGTGGTGGTGCCAAATAGTCTGCAAACAAGAAGTAACAGCTCTATTGAGCCCTACTGAACCAGGGGACAGGATGCACATCCCCAGGAGTGCTGGCAAAGCAGCATTTCACATGCCATTTTGAACCACAGATATCAGTTTACTCTGAAAATGCTACTGAGTTTTAAATATCAAATGCTCCGCATGAACATGATATTTCTCCTCACTGTCCCCCTGCACCCTCAGGGCCATATTGCCATCCTCTCTATTTCCAGCTTGCAGACTACTTAATGAAGCTTCAGTACCTCTCTGGTCAGCAATGGATAGATAATATTCTGGAACAGACACCGTCTTCTGCCCAGCAGAAACGCACTGTGTGACTAAAACCAAGGGAATGTTTTATTTTGGGAAGATACTACTTAACTTTATCAGGATAGAGAACATTATAGCTATCTTAGAGTAAGCCATGACCAAAAGATTGATACCCACTCTAAACCCCTCAAGTCCACATACTCTGAATTAGGGAGTGTGATTGTTAGACCGTTAAGCACAGACAGGTCCACCCATGGTTCCGTTAAGCCAAGCAGGGCACCTGTGCTGGGTGTCTGACATGTGAGACAGTGCAGGTACATCTGTCTCTCCCCTCCTCCTGTACCCATCACTAGAGGTATTGCATCCCAGTGCCACTGAAATAAATGGTAGTTTACAACAAATAATGGTAGTTTACAATGGACAAAGGCTGGCTATGCTCTGGATCCGGTCCTGACTTCTAGCTTGACAAAGGACCTTTGAGGAGGCTGGGGGGGTCTGGTGGCCCATCTACATTTGCACAGAAACACATGAAGCTTGCTGAGAGAAACACTGTAATTAGCCACTATGAAGATGCCTCCATCTCATAGCAGATGGCAGCATCACATGCTGAAGCATTTTTTAAAGTGCTTTATGTGCCAGGAAGCAGTCACATCAGGTTAGCAGTTCACAAGCATACTGAAGTTCAGAAATTCATTTACTGCTGCTCCAACACTTCTCAAACTTCACTTGTGAGCTTTGTTGCCCCTCCATGACTATATTGCTATTTCACTGCCCCCAGTAGCTAGAAGATGCATTTTATGTGTTCTATTCCCCAACACTCATTCCTACAAACACGTAACTTTTCAGAAAGGCTCCGCATTTACTCCACAGCACAACTCATCTGCGTTGCCTGTTTTTGTACATCTTTAAAGAAAACACATTGAATAGATCAAGGGTCCCCTCAAGTAATGGTTGCAGAACCCACAGGAATGTGACCTCCCCATGTTGGCTTCAGTGCACATTAGTAATGCAAACTCTAACACAAAACATCCTCCAGACAAGTATTGAGCTGATGTTATCAGCTGATGTTATCTTGCTGCTGTTCCTCAGTTAAGCGTGAAGTGTTCAGTACTACAGGTGTTAGATATTCACATCACAAGCCTCTCCAGCATCCTCAATTTTCAGGAAGTGTGGAGGATGCTCAAGTGGAAGCTTAGCGGAAGAGTCAGTCATACTTTAGCCTATGTCCCGACCCCTCGAGGGTGATTTTTATATTTATCTTAGTCCCACTTAATAACGTATAATGTGTTCCAACTTGACCGCAATCTATCTCCTTCGAGTACAGGTTGCAGGTGAATATTTAAGTAGTCACATTCCTCAACAGCATCTGTAGTTTGAAAAGGCTTGGATGAGCATATGAAATAGTGTCTCCTCTGTCCCAGCAGAGACATTAGTGAGTTATGTCAGATAAAACATTTTTAAAAGAGTACTGCCAGGAATACCTAAGCAATTGCCAAAGCTAAGAGGGAAAGCTAAGATTCAAACAGTGAAATGTCAGTGAGCAGCCTGAGCTGAGCCATCTCCTGTGAGGGCCAGGACTCTGAAATTGCAGTGTTAAGCTAGAGAATGAGAAATGTTAGAAGTCAAAGAGATGAAGATGGGGTGAGTTTGTTCTCAAAGGCGAGCAAGTGTAAACTGGGATTTTAAGATCATTTACATTTGCATAACCAACACCACAGTAAGAAAACAAGAACACTTCCATAAATTCCTGGATTATATTTAAATCAACTTCTGATTAGGTTGTCCCTTAAGGCAAGTTTAAAGGGTGGTGAGGGTTAAAGGGTGCCTCCTAAATGTACAATTGAGGCTACACTCCCCAAAAGACAAAGGAAAAATTGTCACTATCAACCAGAATCCAAACTGTGGGAGGGCAGCACCACCTTATTAGAAAGGTCCTACTGGGGTTAAGAGAAGCCACAAGACATGTACTAGCACATCACAAGGAGTCTGATAATTCTGTATTTCTCTAGTCCAACATGGCCAGGTCCCATGGATTACAAATTCATGGTGAGTATAATCCATACAAATGTAATTACAGATCTTTATGGCTCTTAAGCTCTGCATACTGGCCATACGCAGAGCTACAAGCACTTTCCTAACCTCATTTTCTGATTTTTTTTTTACCCCCCCCAAGCACATTACCAAGTCTTCCTTTATCCAGACTGAAGTTTGATGCTTTTGATTTGTTGGGATTGAAAACTATACACACTGCCAGGCACAGAAGTTTATTTTTCTTATCTCTCCATTCACAACCCTTTTAGTCTGTATGGTCACAAGAAAACATTCAGGGCAGATGTCAGGCCACAAGGCCTGTAATGCCAGTCAAATTTTAAACTAAATGCCTGTTTCAGGCTAAGCGGGCTCCTCTCAGGTTAAGTGCCATGTGTGGATCTACCTGCCAAGACCAGGATGTTGGGACTGATACCGTAAGAGAAGTGGCTGTAGCCAGCCCATGACAGTAGGCTGTACAGGACAGGAGGACTGTCTCTTTGCCCTATTCTCCTACCTCAAATGCCTTATGCAAAGGCTAGCTCAAGCCACTGCAAATATGAGAACACAGGCACTGAAGAACAAGCATCCCTCTCCTCTTCTACAGTCAGGGAGGAAAGGGGCTACTTTTCCAGAGGGAACAGAACTGCCTGGAGGGCACTCATCTGAAATGCCTCCCAGCATCCAGTCCAAGACCTGGACAAGCCTGTACTACACCCGCCTCTGGTTCTACATGCATTTGGTTTAAGTAGCTAAAACTCCTGTGGCGTTTTCAAGTGCCACAGCAAACCCAGGATCTTCCTTGTAGGACCTGTTACTTGCTCCTAGAACAAGCACATGGAACTTCACTATCCTTGTATTTTCTCCACCAAATACATTTCCAGTCTCTACACTTGAGCTCTGCCCTGATATCTGGGTATTCCCAGTGCTGGAAAGGAAGATGAGACTTCAGCATCCTCTGTCATGCCACTGCAGGAGGGAGAGCGCTGTTTATATTGGCAGCTCGCCCTAACTCTGGTGCCTAGTTGTTTTGAGAAGGCAGAAAGGCAAGCTCCATGGGCAATCCAGCATCTTTTTTTACCCACCAGCTCTGCAGAAAGCCTACAGAGGCCATGCAGGTAACAAGCTACCGAGTGTCAGTTCACCCAGAGGCTGCTTCAGGAACAGGCAATTAAAAAACAGAACCGGGGGGTTTCCAGCCTGTCACCATATCACTCTCCCAGACATGTGCATGGGGGTTTAAATGCTGGCAAAGGATGCCCTTTCTGACAGCCCCAGGTCTCAATGTTCCTAGAGCAGACGGGAAGCTAGGCCAGGTCCCTCTCACACAGCCAACACGTTCCGTCCCCACGCTGCAGGGACACCTTTGAGGGGCATGGGCAGAGCTCACTTTCTCTGACCTATTATGTTAATGGCTCCTATGATGGAGACAGACAAGAACTATGCCAGTTAATGGCAGTTATAATGAGGGAGAGAAACAATCCTTTTTCCAGTTGAGGTCGATAACAAGGCTCCCATGGGTTCCTATGGGAAGAAGATTAGGACTGTTACAGGAAATTAAGATGTATGCAGAAGAGTGTCAAAGGAACCCTGGAGAGGAGCTTTGAAATTCTTGTAGCCTGATGAGAAATTATTCATTTATTTTCCCAGATGGATTTTAGGAGATGAGGTAGAATTGCATGTATGGAAGAAATGCCATGCATTCACTGGAAATAAGTAAACCACAAATGTTACTTGTTCAGCTCTAAAGTTTTTCTCCATACTCCAATGGCTGTAAATGCAGACAGTGTTCCCACCTTCCTGTTCTGCTAATAAACTCCTCACTTGCAATGAGTTTATTAGTTTATTTCACCTGAAATAGAGGTAAGGAGCCAGTAACAACTGGCCTTATTCTCTCGCAGCTTACGCAATGCAGAGTGTTTCTTTAGCACAGACTCACAGCTCAGATGTGGGGACAACAGAGCTGCAGTTCTGTTGCACAGATACCAGTAGTCCTAAAACCTCAGCTCAGAACAGGGCTCTTGAGGCGTGCTGGACAGGAACAAAATTTCTTCTAAACCACCGGCATTTTCTGCAAGCAGAAAGGTCTTCATTTCAACAAGCTATGACATACTGTCCCAGCTGGAGAGAGTTTAGCCCTTCCTAGTCTCCACTGTCTTCTGGGCTTCAGTTCTCACTTGAAGAATCATATCTCCAGCAAGCCTCAATGGCCATTAAATCAAATTCAGTGCCAGCCTGATTTCTCAGCTGCTTTCAGCCCAGTCAGCAACAGAGACAGCATCCCCAGCTCAGGGCCTGTCCTCTCCCAGCCCGTGTGCTCATGGCCCTCTCGCCCCCCCATCTGCATGCAGATGGCCAGCTGCTGTGCCAATTAGTGCAAATTCCGATTTTACTTCCTGATGTGAACATGTGCATTTGGGACAGAAACCAAACAGCCTGCCTGCCTTCACTGAGCAGCCAGGTCCCAAACAGCTGACACTGCATTATCAGCGAGGACCACATCCGAGTACCAGCTCATTAGTTACCAGTCCTCTGAGCCATTCAGGGCAAACCAAACAGAAAACGCTTCTGGTCTCTGAAGAGCTCCTTCTTTTCCAGTTCAAGACTCATCTCCATTCACTGTCTTCCAACACCTGAAAAATGTTTGCTTTCCCCTTTGAGGCAGGGCTTTGCTGTTTTGAAAAGCAGGCGTTGGATGCCAATTTTCCAGGTAGCTAGGTCAAGACAACCATATAGTTCTGTAAGCCAGAACAGTGTAGTTTTTCCCATGATGATGAACTTAACACTCGTGTCCAAGAGCACAGGTAGCATGTATGGACCCAGGAGCACCAGAATGCACTGATATTCTCAGCTGCTATCACCTCCTAAATCTTGCATGGACAAGAACAAAAATCCACAAACCAAAACTCACTCAGCCAGTAGTATTTCAAGTGTCCTACATTGCAGCTTCTTACCCTCCACATCCCTGGCTGCCAAATGCAACAGCATGACCAGGGGGCTGGAGTAAAGACTCTACTTATCTTTTATTCATGGAGGTGGTGCTGCACAGATAAAATCGAAGAGAATAGGAAAGCACTCCTCCCCCAACTCCAGACAGCACTAAAAACCTGTGATTAGATTTGTCTCAGCTGCATCTCACTAGCATCCAAGATCCTATCCCTTAAATGGACAATATCTATGTTTCTCCTGTATTGTCTCCTTCCATTGGCATGTGCTGGTTTTCCAAGAAGAGGAGTGCTCAGGCTTCCCACCAACTTCTGTGGAAGCTGCAGGTGTGAAGATCATGATCTTTCAGGTCAGGTACTTACATAAATACTTTGAGTCAGGTTTGTTCAATTTAGCAACAGCCTGGATCAGGACTCAGGAGGAATAATGACTGCAGGGCAGAAAAATGCTTGACGGTCTCAGGAAGTGTCATCCCCCAGACGAGCTGGAAAGAACTGAATCAAGTGGAGTGCAAGCTCCCAATTTTGACCATTCAGCATCACACTGAAAACATGTCAGTTTTTAAGAACTATTTCATAGAAGTTACTCAATGAATTAGTGATGGCAAAATTCTGCAAGTGCCTGCAACCTTTTAATCTGACTTTGAGTCCCTTCAGATTGAAATTCCAGGTATTGTTGTACTTGTTTGTGGCACCTCAGAAAGATCTTCAATTACAGGCTTTTGTTCCATCTCAAAAGTAATCTCCAATACTTTCTCTTTTATTGTCATTACAGTGACAAGAGATCCTTTGGAGCTTTTTTTGAAATGCTGACATCAAAGCCCATCTAAGATTAGCAAAGTACGTGCTTGTTATACAGCTTTAAGGACTCCAGCAACCTTCTCCCTTATTTAGCTTCTAGCTCTCAAAAACTGAATAGTCACTCTTACTCCTATAGATATCAGGGGAAGATAGAGGGGGAGAGCAGAAAAGATGCAAGGGATATCTAATTCTGTACCATACAGAATAATAGTAGTAAGTTTCATGTGAGAGCTTGCATCCAGCCCAGCCATACACAGCAAATGCAGCCGATGAGGGGGGAAAAAAAAAAAGTGCATTTGTGACATGCAGGTCAGAGGCAATATGACCCTCTCCCCCTTCCTCCATTGGCTCAGTCACAGATAGAGCATCTGCAACAAATTAATTTCCCTTGGTGTGTTGCAGGCTTTTGGCTGCACACAGACTGCATGCTCAGCATCTGCTGCCTTTCCTCACAAGTTCGTGGCATGCTTTCAGCCAGCCATCACAGTGCCTACAGCTGTGGACTTTCAAAGGCTTTTACAACTGGTTACAAGATGGATCTTCAAACCCAAAGTCAAGACAAGACCAATAAGTTAATTTTCATACATTGTCCAGATGAGAAATTGTACCTAGCTTTTTTTTGTAAGAAGAGTCAGGTTCAAAACTTCAAAGGATCCACATCCTTTCAAAAGCCATAGCATTGTATCTTCCTAAGGAGGCTGGATGGTTAAGTCCCTACTGTGGAATGCCGTTTTATTGAACATACTCCTCTTTACCATTTCAAACCCAAGGTAGGATGTAAACAATTTTGATGTACTACATGTTTTTGCTACCACAGAGAAGCAGTAATGAGGGAACAATGGTTTTTAAATTGCACACTAGAAACCCACCAAAAGCACTGTTGAGTAAAGTTTTTTGGATTTTTTTTTCTCTTAACCCTCCCCCCAAGAGTAATTTAAAGCACAAATTTCAGAGAGGGTGTCAACCATTCACATGCAAGGTGCAAAGCTCAGATGAACCTGATGTAAACAGAAAGAGAATGTAAGATCTATAAACACACAACTGCCAGATTGACATGATTTACAGCATGTCAGAGGTGACTCTTCAGCCCTTAAATTCCCTTCTCAAAGTTTCCTGCTGCAGACAGGCCCTTCCTCCTTTGTTACCATCTCCTGATTGGTTTCCAGTGTCACCAGCTCAGAGGAACCCAAATACACCCTGTAAACATGCTTCAGCTAGGAATTAACTCATCCATAACTACATTCCAGAGGGACGAGATTTCCCTTTCCAGGAGAGGGGACACTCTGTGCATCACTGCTCCATCATCTCTAGGAGGCAGCTGTAGAGTCCTGAAGGCAGGAAAGGAAAGCAAAAACTAAAACCAGAGTTCTCACTTGCCAAAAGACCACAGTGGCATGCAGCAGCCCTTTGAAGACCCGGGCTGTGAGCCCAAACACATGGGCAGGAAGAGCTGCCTCTAGTACCTGGCCTCACACCAAACCAACTGATGTTCTTGGGCATTACAACAGCTGGCCTTGATAACCTGATTGTTAGGAACCACTTGTTGTGGTCCTGTCCCCTCAGCTGGTGTGGGCCCATAGCTCAGCACACAACCCCCCAGGCTGGTGGGGTGGACTGTGGGACATTCCCTTCCTCTCTGCTTTTGTCCATAGGTTCAGTTTTCACTGCTGTGAATTGTTGCTCTGGAGCATCATAATTTGCTCAAGATTGTTACAGGACTCCAGTATGGCTTATACTTTCTAAATTTACTTTAGCCTGAAATAAATTAAGAAGCCTGGACAGGAAAGCCCAAACATCAATCAATGGGCCTGGGATAGCTATCATAGCTTTTCCTCTAACAAACTCAAGAACCACCCTGCACCTTTAGCACGTGCAGAGTCTCAGCTCCCACTATCAAAAACCTCCCTGCTATCTAAATGCTTCCTCCACACATTTGCCCTTCCTGGCTGTTTCTCCAGCACAACCTTGCATAACCCAGGGCTTCCTTCCCACCCAGCACTTCACAGTGCAGCACAGGCAGAAAACTTTAGTGCATAAGGAGGAGAGAGGCTTTGTCCTCCTTTGCCAGGACCAACAGGCCAAGAAGTATCCCTGTGCAGATGTTTGTCCTCTTACAACTGCAGAGAAAGCTCATGGTGACCAATTAAGAGCAAACAAGCAACAATCAAAAACCAAGACCAAGATGTACATCACCAGTAGTATTGTCATTTACAAGGTAGGTGCATGTGACAATTTATACGGAACGAGAGAGGCAGCAGATAGCATTTTGAATTTCACTGGTAATACAAATGTAAATTGGCCTAGTTTTAATAGCTTTCATCTGTCATCTAATGCTTCAGCTTAGATCAGCAAAGGCTCCAACTTCTCTTTTTGATGACATCTATTGTGTTCCATATTCATTGTTGCTGTGCACTAGGAGCTGCTATCTGGGGGAAAGCTAGCAGGGCTAAGATCCAAGGGGGGTTGGGGGGGATGAAACCAGCAACAAAAAACACATTTCCTTGGGGTAATGCTGTGAGCAAAAGGGCTTTCTATTAAGGAGAATCCCCAGCAGCTAAGCACTGAGGCACAGGATTTGTTTGCAGGTTTATAGGATGCCAATGCTGGCCAACCTACACACATGAACATCTACAGAGACTGTTCCCTTCCTGGCTGGAGCAACCCAGCAGGGGCCAGAGGACACCCTGCCCAGCCTGTGCCGCAGTAGGCTGTTCCCACAGTGGCGCAGGAGCATCAAGAAGCAAACCAGCATGTTGAGAAGCTCCAGAGAAGTCTGAGACAGAGGAAACGATATGCCCCAACTGCCAAGTAATCCCCACTCCTCCCTGTTACTCATTGTCCTTCCAGAGAGCTTTCTGCTTTGCTGGTACTCGCTGTCCTCACCCAGAGACAAGAGCCAATTTCTCTGAGGGAGCTGATGGCTTTCTTTTCTCCACTAGCAAGAGCACCTAGATACAGGCTCCTATAAATTGCTTTGATGGACTCAGATAAGGGAATTGGTGTTGACAGAATAAGAGCTATTGGCCAAAACAAAGTTCAGCTCAGACTGAGTCTGAGCTGCCTTTCAAGTCTGGTTAACCACAAACATGACCGACAAAGCTTTCCCTTCCTGTGCTGTGCACCTTCTGCCTCCTCCTGAGTCCTGCAAGAATAGGGGGTGAACACAGAAGAGAGACTATCTTTGACTAGTTCTAAACTTGAGCAGGAGCCAAAAAATACCAGAAACTTGGTTTTAAGGGGAAATATTTTTTCCTAGAAGTTTCCCAACCTCCCAGAGATTCTGCTTATCTGAAGTACTGTCTGAACTAATGGAATATTGATATTAGGACTGGATAGGAAATATTTTCCCTATCCTATGAGAAGAAGCCTTCCTTTTGTATCCCTGCTGAGGAAATAATGTTTTGTTAGTCTTCTTACTCAAGGAAAGGAAAGCAAAACAAAACACCCCCCAGCAATTAAGAAACCACCTCTACTTCCCACCATAGCTAGTAGACAAGCAATTGTGCACTTCCTTGGAGTAAGATTTTGAACCTGATTTTCCTGTAATCTCCCTAAATCAGAGACTTTAATCTTGCTCTTTCTACATCCCTGACAATCACATAGTTCTCTAGGCTGTTGATACTTCACTGACAGTATTTTCAGGAATTTGGAAAGCCTAAGATACGCTGCAGGATGCACTTGGAACCTGACACACATTGCTGAGTTGGAATGTGGAAGTTCACAGACCACCTCAAAAAAAAAAAAAAAAAAAAAAAAAAAATCAAAGAGTCTTCCATGGTGCTGATAAGGCAATTCTAGATTCCTTGTAAACCATGTCCTGGGTAACAAAGTGTGAGAGATCACCAGATTTATGCAAAATACCATGCATCTCGTGAGGAAATAACTTACCATAATCAGGTAAGGAAGTGCCCAGCCTGTTACTCCCACTGTATTTCAGTCCAAATGTATTCATCTTGCTTATGAAACTCGAGAGGGAGTTTCACACCACACAAATTCAGAGATTCACCCAGCTCATGCCTGGCTTTGTAAACTGAAATAATCGAACTCCACAGGCAGGACAAAACTAGTTTGGCAGTTTTGCATAGGAAAATGGCTGTATTGATAGGCAGGAGCTTTTGAAACAGTAGAGCAGAGATACAAGGTGTACAACTACTACTATAACCAAGGTGTTTTGGAAAGGCTTCTGAAACTGCTGACCTATGAGTGCTGGAAATTATTTTTTCACATCACTTTAGTTGTACAGGAAACTGACAAGGCAGAACTTCCTTAAATACTTTTCTCCCTCTCCTTTACTCATGTGAGGGGAATGCCAGGAATATCCAGGAGCAAAGACTTCTGTAGTTGGTCCCACATAGCACTCAAATAATTGCCACTTTTGCCTTAAACCTTTCCCTTATAACTTGAATAGCAGCACTGAGGACAACAGTGCATACGTAAAGCATATAATGCTCCAGTACAAACAGGTTAACCTCTACAGGCAGAGAGAGAAATGCCTTAGTGTCATGGATAGCAAGATCAAGAACAGATCAAAGTTCTTGGTTTAAGAAAGAAAAGAACCAAACACTTATTCTCAGTGTCTTTAACCAACCTGTGAAGCATAAAGGCCTTTTACACAGAAATTGTCATATAGGCAATTATAAGAGGCAATAGATTTGTCCTATAGATCAGAAACAGTAGATTCATTTGTCCTGATCTTGACTGAATCAGATAAGCACCAACATACTTCAACAAGAACTCAAACTACAGGCCATCCTATCACAAAACTGAAATAAACTTGTATGTGCATTCATGGAAAGGTTCTTTTATACAACTATGTAGATTCAACTAAGATACATCAGAAATGAAACCAAATATTTGTTCATCCACATGTTTGTTGATGAATGTATAAATCAAATTGTCTCATCTCTAAAATAAAAAGGTGACATTGTATGATTTTTCATGGGGGACATCTAGCCACAGATCTTATTTTGGACTTGCAATGCTAATGTGAATGTTGAGCAGTTAAAGGCAGTTCTGGGTAAAACTAGAATAGTTCTTGATAAAATCTGCAAAATCCTAATTTGCATAAGAGAAAAAACATTCTCAAATTTTCAAGCTGAGGGTTGTTTTTTCTGCCATCAGGAAAGAGGTTAGAAAAACAGATATTTTTATTATCTGTTCACAGGACCATTTACTAGAGCTCGTTAAAATGTGAGTGCCCAGACAGCATGACTGAGCCTTGACTTCTTTCCCTCTGCCAATTCTTGTTACATGCAGTCTTTGTGCCCATTTCAAACTAGGGAGAAAAAAAAATATCCATGGGTTTAATAAAGAAAAAAAAAATCCTTGACCCATGGACTTAGGGTGAAAGTTTCCAGAGGTTCTAAAGCCTGGAAAATTCAATTACATTAAAGTCACAGACACTCAACCTCCTGGAAAAACTAGCATCTTAAACAGAATACCTAGAAGACAACCTGGTTTTTATGAACTCAGGTCAGGTACCGCTCCAGGCACCTTCCTGTTCACTGTTTGCATGGCTGTGGCAGTCTGAAGCCAGAAAGTTTTTAGGCAAGACCCTTGAGACTCAGGCTTCATCACAAAATGCTCACCTGTTTCCCATCATCATTGCTGTAAGCCAGGAGAGCCAAGACCCCTCCCTGCTCAGCCCGACCTACCGCGACTGCATCACACGTTTCCTTCATAAGCCAACTAGTAACAGCAGTCTCTCAATGGTTTTTAAGATTGGTCTATCTTTTTTCCCCCCTTACCCCCTCTTTCAGTAGGCTAATTCGTTTGTTCAAGGCTTGTAGAACATGGTTTCATTAAAGGCTGGTGTAGGTGGCAAAGATGCATTATGGGAATAACAGCAACGACAGCAGGATACACATGAGATCAACACAAAGCAGCACTGAATAGCAGCGATACTGAGCTGTGGCATCATTTATCATTGTAGAAGGCAAGACAGAAGGTTATCTCAAGGGATTAACTGTTTGAAATCCCACTAGGTCTATCCAACAATTGCCCTGCAGTTTTGGCTATAAAGAAATTCCATTCCCTGCCCTTCAGCCTGGCTAGTTTGGCATCAGGGAGGAGGAGCCACCTTATTGCCCATATAACTCTTAATACAGCAAGGTGTGCAGTCTCACACAGCACTGAGAACTGAGGAAGAAAGTGCTCTTAAAAATAGGAAAAAGATGGCAGGAAGCAAGATTGTCTACATAAAGCCACAGGGTAAAAATCAGGGGTAGAGCAGGAACGAGGAGTTACCCTGGCCCTCAAGCACTGCTAATTCCTCTAGAGATGCTTACCCCCACTTGCAAAAAGACTGAACAAAAGCAGTTTTCCTTTGAATGCCAATCAGCTCCTTCACCAGATACCCTTAAATCTAACTTTATCCCCTGATTGCTGCAATTCTGCCACATTAAAGCGATTCTCTGAAGTAACTCTGATTTATTCACAATACTGCTATTTAGCAGCCAGAGCATCAGAGATATGGTTATGTTTTGATTTCAATTCAATTACCAACAGAGTAGAAGCCACAGCACAAAGCCGAGATATGCACAGCACAGCTGCGAAAGCGGTCATACACCAGCAGCTCAATGCCTCCCCTTCCCCAAATTAAAGCCTTTCTGGAAATACCCCTCTGCCACATGGCCCTGAGCCAACGCACAGGGGCTTACACGATTTTTGCTGGCAGACCCCCAGGTACAAGGGGGCAGTTTTGTTTTCTGAAAAATGGATTGAGACCCCTCTGTGCCAACATGGACAAAGCTGGTTTCTGGAAGCAGCACCGGCTAGAGAGGCCGTAGGAGCTAGGGTTTGAGAGAAAGGGAAATACCACATCCCAAGAGGACACAGGCTCTTTATATGAAACAGATCTAAAAGCTAAGATTAAAAAAATATTCAAAAGGAACAGTTCTCTTTTTCAGAGGAGAAAGGAGAAGTCACCCCAGGCCAAAGCAAGAGCAGCTCTTCCCACAGGACCATTTCAGCAGAGCTAGGACCAGTCCCTCTGAGCAAAGGGGAGGGGGTGCCCAGACCTCAGCAGGGTCGAGAAAAACCTGACTTTCAGATTTAACTCTGCTGCAAGCTTCAGGTATCAGAGTACCAAAGCTTTAACATGCAAATATACAACTACCTCCCCTAAAAGCAACACTTTTCAAAGGACCCTGACAATCAGATAGCTATAAGAATGCTCAGATATAATTAAAAAGGACACAGACACTTTCAGCAATCAGCTCTTACTATGTTCTATTCTGCTAATTGTAGCCAAGCTGCTTCACAAGGTCTTAGCAGGCAGACATCAACACTCACCAGTAATTTTTAGCAGAGATCTATGCAGCTCAGCCCAGAAAAGTGCTTCTGTTGCTCTAAGCACCTATAGTAAACACCCAAAAGCAACCAGGACCCACCTCATCACAGAGCAAGACTAACTCCCTTATCCTAGGTTGTGTGGCCAAAGGATCCTTACAGAGGCACTTCATTCATTAGCCACAGCTGATGAGCACTCACCACTGATGGAGGCTCCAGCCTTTGCAAGTCATGAGATTAATGACATCTTTGGCTACCACACTGGCAAATTAAATTACCTCCTTCAGGTGGCCTGAATGAGGAGAAATGCCCCTATCCACATGCACAAGGAATTAAAAAAAAAAAAAAACCACCTCAACAGAACCTTCTAGAAAGGGGACAACAGTAGCAGCCTAGGTTAATAGTTCAGTTTATCACTCTATCAAAAGTCTTGGTGCTTGTCTTAATCCCATTTTTTTTTCAATGCCTCTGAGTAACCAAGGATTCAATTCTCCATATTCTGGATACTGTTTGCTACCCACACCTGAAGGAGCTCCCTGTTTTGGGAAGGTCTGTATTTTACCTGGAGGGATGAGCTGCTTTTAAGTAAAGCCTGCTAATATGACAAAGCTGTAGCACTAAGGACTTCACCAGCTCCTTGGGGAAGTGGCTACATTTCTTTACAGACTGCCTGGAAACTGTGTCAGCTCTGATGGCTGCCCCAGAGCTGCTTCTGCAGTGCCAGGAGGCTGCTGTGGGCTGCAGAGAGCAGTTTCCTTGGCTCCTTTTCTCCCCTGTGCCCGGGAAAGGCATTTTTACTGTAATGCTGAAGACTGCAGTTCTAGCTAGGGGGATACCTCAGGTTTTGTCACCATCAATTTGAAAGTAACATTGTTGAAATAAAAGCCTTTCACCCTGCCACCTCTTGGAGACAGAATCAGCGCCGAAGCCATTAACTAATTTTTGTTCTGGAGTCCCTGGGAGTTCTCTGGAGCTCAGCATCCGGCTCTCAGAGGCTGTCCCCAGCCAACTCCCTTGCTGATTCACCATTTCTGATTGAAATCTCAAAGAGTAAATGCAATTGTTTTATTTTACATCTAGGTTTCCATGTGTCTCATGCTCCATGTAAGAGAATGCAGTGATTTTTAATGGGTTAAAGGGTGTTTTCTCAGAGCAGGACTTTATGAACCAGTTGATTGTTTAAAGTATGTTCAACTACGGAACCACAGAAATTCCCCTTATTAAATTTTTGGAGTGCTGAATCACCATCTGGAGGAGCCGCCTAGCTGCGGGGGAGGCCAAGGGATCAAATTCAGATTGGAGGCCTCACTTGGGAAGACTAAAGTTAGGTGAGAGGAATCCCAACTAAGACACCGCAACAGCTGCTGAGGGTATTTGTGGAGCAGCCACCGAAAGAAATGTAAGACGAGTTTTTTAATGCTGGTTTTAGAAATTAAGCTTTCCAGCCCTGTTCCTCTTTTAGAATTCCTTTAACTGCAGGAGATGCAGGATGTACTTCAATTCATCACCTCCAAGGAAAATAGGTGCCTAAATCCCAGTGATTTCGGTAGGAGCTGTGATCTTCCAACTCTGGAGCTTTGTAACCTATTCAGTTTCCCTCTTCAGTGACCAGCTTGTCTGTACACATAACTAAATGAGAGATTTAAATTTTTACCTGAGGAACGAATTGTTAGACTCCATGATTTTTTTTCCAGGCAGGATTCACTGAAATTTGGGGGAAAAAAAATCCTCTCCTATGAGGTGTGGATCTGCCAGTGGATGGAAGGAGATGGTGCTTCCTGCATTGTCACCCCTGGTCCCGGCAGTGGGAGGCAGCAGCAGCTGGGCGCTGCGCGGTCCTCTCAGGCACCTGCCTGTGGCCCTCTCTACTGGGTCCCTTTTGTTGCCTGACACTGCCAAACAGTGTAAACTTTGTAGATTTTTTTTCTATTGTATGTTTCCATCCAGCCACACTTACCACTATAGCTGGATAGCAGCCATAAACAAATTAACAGATTATGCTATCTATGAGCTCTGAAATTAGCTACTGTTAGCAGTCATCCTACACGTCTTGTTACTGCAGTCATATCTAACTGGTTTGTGTTCTGAATTATTTTTTGTCTGGTTTATTTCCCTTGTCTATGCAGCCAAACAGGGCAATAGTAGATAATTGACCAAATAGTTTTTTGCAGACTACTTCTGTGTTCAGTGAAAATGAGCTGTGCACAGCCCCTAAACATAGATAGGTTGCTGACACTGCCATATTCATATTTGGGATGGACCTAGGCTATTGTGTCTACATTTGCTGACTCTGAACACTGTAATGTTCTCACACGAGCCATACTAGACAGAGTTGTCATTTCCTAGGCAGCACTCATTATAAACATTAATGTGACAGTTTACTTCTACACTTGATGCCCACTGGGATAGGATGAAGGATTTTTTAATTATTATATAGAAATCAGGAAGAGGAAAAAATGATCAATTAAACTATGCTTGAAAGATTCTTAACTTAACCTTTCCTAGGCAGCTATTTTGGTTGAATTTTCTTATTTTAAGTGGTAAGGAAAAAAAAAAAAAAGCTATTAAAAAAGATTAGGCATCTCGCATTTATGACAGCAGATTAAGAGAGATCCTGGACTGATCACTGAACTTGCAAAATCACACAATATTGAGCTGTGAAGTAAAAAAATTCTCAGAAATGGTAATTCCCTGAAATGTTGCCTTTATTCATGACTGGTATGAAACCAATGAATGGTGGTAGGAAGCAGTGGTTGGACAGTAACTTGTCTTAGTAGACTGTCAAGTGTTCACCAGATATTTGGGTAAACCAGCCTTCTATCAGGCATGGTATCATACAATTGATGGATGTAGCTCTGCATAGATGGCTGCAGTGTTCTGCTTGTAACGTAACGTAATGTAACGTCACATCTTTATGTATTTGCTGCATTACACCAGACTGAGCATGGTGTGGTGGCAGCCCTCATTTCCCAGTGCTTCCTACCAGGAGGTGATGAGGGCACAGGATGGCAGAAGCTCAGAGTCAAGCTCAAACGCAAACGGTAAAACAACAGCCACAGAAAGAGAAGCTGTGTTGTAAACCATGACAAGTTGCACTCAGAAAGGAGCCCAGCTGGAGTTCAAATAAGACATGACTGCAGATTTGAAAAGACCTTTTTGCTTGAAAACTGCTTGATCTTACCTGAAAACACATACCAGACTGCAGAAATTTCTAGAAGCAAAATAAGGAATCTGGTGGTCAGCGAAATGATTAAACAACAGCTTTAAGGTTCAGTGACAAATTTCTCAGTGACATCTGAAGACACTTGAGGTGCACGATACTCCTTGTTTTACAGAGTGCCAAGGACAGAATAAATGCCTTTAGAAAAGGGATAGAAATCTATTGTGTGTAAGAGGAAAACCAGGCTCATTCTGACGCTCTGGGATGAAGCCTTATGCTCTTGCTCACTCTCAAGCCACTGCCTTTGCTTCCAAGGGAAGGTCCTATTTTAAGCTCCTTGAAGTGGTCTAGCAGCTAGGCAGCTTGCAGCATGCCAGAGCACGCTGGAGTCTGTGGTGTCACACACAGCAGCAGAACAGGCTGGAGGCCCAGCTGACCCCTCTCAGGCCACCAAACCTGTTGTCTTTGGGGACAGCTTGTTGATTTTTGGAGATTCTGTGAGTTCTATGAAAATTTTCTGACCTTCAGCTGCTGGAGCAGGGAGCAGTGGTAGGAGCAGGAAGATAGGCAATGGAATGGGAGGAAAGAAATTTTTTATTTCCCTCTTAGAATTGGCTGACTTTGGCTAAACCAAAACCACACACACATGCCCTTGCATATAGTTGTTGCTGTCATAAAACAAAATATAGGAAAAGTTATCTCAAAAGTAGTTTACCTTTTGTAAGTATCTAAATTAAGGGAGTTGGGCTAGGGACTTGATTTTAAAGTGGATACTAAACAGGCACGATATAATACTATGTTTGGATACTTAAAAGCTGCTAAAATCTTTCTAAACCAGGAATTCCTCCAAAAGTGCCTTGCCTTGCTTGGGCACAAATATTGTGAGGCTTGGATTCTCCTGTCACATCTCTCCAGTTAAGGGCACCATTTGGCAGCTGAGAGTCTGGCTGACCCTTTCCAAGTGCAGGGAGTATTTCAACTAACCGGGTAAACCATCTCCCTCTGGGCATCACAACTCAGTAAGGCTCAATCCACATAAAAGCCTCTAGGCTAAGGTTGGTGGGTGTGATTTACGACACGCCTTATATTGTTCTGGGGGATGAGAATTAGAAAAACTGTTTCCCTAATCTCTATCTTGAAAGGCCAGTCAGTGAAGGAGCTGTGAGTCACTGTGGTGATAGGAAGCATTGCTGACATTGACTTCTTGGGAGAGAAGAGACCTGTCCTCTCTGTGAGGAGACTGTCATGGACTTGGCAGGAGGAAAAGGAGATTTCTGTTTCTTGCAAACCTCAGCTGCTGGGGCAGGCAGGGCATTGCTCAGCCTTCAGTGCAGGCTGCAAAGCAGTCCAGTTGTCTGCCTGGGATTTGGTTGAGAAAAATGCATGTTTAGAGTAAGCCCTGCTTTGAAAATCCCATCCTCAAGGCTCCCTGGACAGATCTATCCCTTTGGTTTTCAGTGGAGGAGTGCTGATGGTGGTGACAGTGATACAGAGAAATGATTACTTGTTTTGAGACTTATTTACTTGCTTATAGAAAACTGCTTAGCAACTTATTTACTTACTTATAGCAAGTTATAATATTACTTATAGTATTTTTTAATATTGCTAAGAATCCTACTTGCCCAGACTGTTCTGTGGAATTTTACCAAGGACTACTGTGTTCATCAAAACAAAGCAGTTCACTGTGAAAATCTACCAAGAACTATAATGTTCAGCAAAATATTATGGTTTTGTTCTTGGGCAACAGGTGTATTCTAACTAGTTGGAATCTTAGTAATGGGTAAAGATAGCCATATACAGATGGTAGAAGTTCTATCGGTTCTCTTAGATGAGATAGAAGGAATAAACCACCTGAAAAACACTCTGTTATTCAAGAAATTGGCCAAGAGAATCTGCGCATGTTCCAGCAAAAAAAAAACAAGGTGAGAAAGACTCTGAGCCTTCCTCCCAAAGACCCCCAAAGATGACCACCAGGAGGCAATGCACAGGTGCAAAGAAAATATAAACTGCTGACACCAGCCTTTCGAACTAGCCCAGCCTTACTCATGCATATCTATGTTTGTGTGATGTAATCTAATGAATATGGATATTCACACTCTATAAGTGCAGTGGGTGTGCAACCTTTGTGGAGAGATCCCCTTGTACCCTGGTGCACGAGTAAACATACCTGTCTATAACTCTATTCAAGTTATAGAGTCTTTTTTCCACGAATCAACAGGATGGAGGACTGGGTTTGGGTTGCCCGCCAAGACAGACTGCGTTTGGGATGAGCTATGTGTTAGGCTGCTTCTTCCCTGGGGCTTTGACAGAAGGGGAGTATCAAGGACTGGCCATTCCTGTAAGCCCCTTTTATAAACAGTGTTTAATGCTCTTATTTGATATTTTTAACGATGCCACTTGTTCAGATGTGTTTAGAATGTAAGCTTCCCAGTCCAGGCTTTTCCCTGTTGCCTTCTGGATGGAGCTTGGCACTGTGGGTTTCCAGCAAGGGCTGCAGCCGCAGGCACTGCCGTGATGCAGACTGTAACACCTGTAAGACTTGCCGGTGTGACAAGCGTCTTCCCATTTACACGACACGCCTTTGTACCTGGATGACATTGAATCAAATCCTCGATACATTCAAAGAGTGACAGGGATATCCCTGTTTACAGTTGCGTAATTGTTTTGCATGGCTTAGAACAGCAACTGCAACAAGCACAAACAAGCAAACCATGACAAGGGATGCTTCCTACCAGCTCCAGGCAGTGTCTACAATCTTTCCACAGCATGTGTTTGTTTTGGGGGGTGTATGAAGCATCTAGATCAGCATACTCTTTTAATAAGCAAGACTAGTGCAGGAAAGCCTTGTAATATGCTGCTAGTGACACGCTAGGCAGAAATGACAGTAAGCTCATGGAAATATATGGAAATTTGACATCCCACCCCTTCATAACCCTCTCTTCCCCACCCTCTGGTATGTATGACTTTGAATCTGTGTTCGAGAGCCCCTGCTGTGCAGGGGTTGTCCATCCATCTGGCAAGGTTACAAACACATTTCAGTGCTGTCTACAGCATGCCTGATGTAACCTCCTTTCTATAGCCTCTGCTCTCCTCCTCGCAATCTTTGTCTGACGCGGAGAAATGAAGCCCTGCAAAGCAAAACCAATGAACCGTGAAGAATCTCAGGGCCCAAACTGCTGGATCCCAAGAGGGGGAAAAAAAGCACAAAAGCAAGAAAGGGGAAAGGAGGTGGAAGAAAGAGCTAAAAAATACAAAGAAGATCTTACAAAGGAGGGGTGGGGGAGAGGGGTAAGGAGAATGCCAGCAGAGATGGGCTGTGCCCTCGCTACAGGGGTTTAACACTCAGTTATTACTTGCTTTGCAGCTATGTTACATCTGTCAAAATCTCTGATTCTGCCTGTCAAGGTATTTACATTAGCTCACTCATGACAGCAGCAAGCCTGTCGCCAGTTTCCCCTCTCCCCTCCATGACCATTAAGGAGGGAGAAAGCCTTTGTTTATCTGTCAATTGTGATTTTTTTTCTACTGGGAGGCTTTCCCTAGCCAGGTCATAGAGGGGCCCCTGCTATAGAAACTAGGCACAACAACGTTGCAGGTGTTGGTGGTTGTTATGGCAGTTGGGATGAGATGTTGAAGTTCCCATGTTATTAAGGAATTGCATTTACTTATTTAGCTAAGAGCTAAAGTGTTAATTTAGTTGTTTGGTAATTTTTTTTTCTGTATGGCACTGAGGCAAACTATTCTGTACACATTAATCAGAAGTTCTACGGCACATGACTTTGATACATTTTATTAGTAATTAGCTAAGAAAAAAATGGGAACAGTCAGATCTCTCTCTGATATGACTCTGTGGAATAGATGTTTATCAATTAAGAGTCTGCACTGAATACAGAATATGTGGGTCAGAAGTATTTAAGATTGAAACAGACTCTTGGTTTTGTTCCTCTAAGAAAGAAATCTAAATTGTCCTGATAATTTATAGAGGAAGCCTAAGTATTTCTAGCTTGGTGCCTTTGAATGAGAGCATAAACAGGGGAAGTTTTCCTGAGGAATCTACAGAGATAAAATTTACCCTCAGGAAACACGGAGCTTCCCTGGCAGTTTACTGAGGGGTGGTGGGACACTGGGACGCTGACAATGGCCCAGTCTCCAGAAGGCCAGCTTCTGCTCCTGGATGCAACTTGCAGGCACTGTTCAAATGCAAGTGCCAGTCTAGGTGGTCATGTATCTGTAGCAGGGGAACCAAAGGTGTTAGCAACGAATACAGGAGCATCTTTCCACTTTTCCATCTCAGTTTTTTTCAAGAGCAAGTCACACTGACTCAGACTCTCTAAAAATATCCTTTTCAAAAATAAAATATTCCCCTGTGACCCAGCTTCTGAGACAGTCTGGCTTTCCAATACGAGACCTCACATGGGCCACCATCATCTTTCCACTGACTTTTAGAAAAAGAAATTATTTTTTTTGATCTTCACTATTCATACATCTCACTGCTCATACTAAAATTGAAGCACCTAAAAAGGCAGGGAAAAGGGCTTTATAGTTACTGCTTTTGCTTTTATTTAGAACTTTGAATGCAGTTTGAAAAAAAAAAAAAAGGCATGGGCTGCAAAACTCACAGCTGGGTCTGCAACCTTTGGAAAACTGAGAGGTCAGCTGGAGCCAGTGGAACCATCTCCCTTGGTAACAGCTCAGGATCTGGCCCCAGGCTTCTTCATTTCAAAGGGGGCTAATATGGAAAACATTCTTCACTGGTTTTCTAGGGCTTCCCCCTTTCTTTCTAAATGGAATCGAAGCTGAATTTTGCTTGTTCTCTGCTGAAGCACACAGGTTACTGCAAAGTCAAAATCTGCTTACGTAACCATAGAGGAAGATCATGTAGCTTCTTGCAGCTTTTCATATCTATTGAACTTAACCCAGTTTGCTGGGCAATAAATAAGAGATGGAATCACTTGTGTACTGTATTACTCCACTTAAAGGCCTTTTAACAATTTTCTATTGTTTGAAAAAAAATTGCATGTCATCTGTATTAGACACACTCTTCCTCCCAGGAATATAAACTTAATTACTGTTACTATGTTTGTGTGCCTAATGGTTTGGTCCCACCTATTTTGCTTATGAACCTGTTATTTTCAATCACTGCCTTAAAAAAAGAAGTACTTCATTGTTACAACTGTGTTGCTTCTTCACTAAACGCCATGATATTTATTTTCCTCTAGGCTGGAAGGATGAGCAGAGTGTTTCGACTTCTTTGTTTGGCATGGTAGCATCCTTGGTTTTCCCTGTTATTCACAAACTGTAAATATAAATGGTTAAAAAAAAAAAAAAAAGTGTTGCTGGATCATTCCCATTTTATGACTGGCTGAAACTGAAACCCTTGCTCTTGAAATGGGAGCTCAGGAAGGAAGATGGTGACAAATGCCCAGCTACAGCAGCTACGTGCCCCAGTGAGGCGCTCAGAAATAACCCCACTCACCTACAAATCTGGGGGCTTCTCATACGTGCCTCACCCTTGGCTCCTCGGAAGCTACCTGATAAATATGTGACACCATGATTCCTGCTAAAGAATGTACAGTGAGAGGAATGTTTTTCTCCTTGTTTTTTCTCTGACTTTTTTTCTCTCCCTGTCTGTGCCATACCATGGTCACGACGACTGGCTTCTTTACCTCACAGTTGAACTTTGGTTTGTTTGCTTTCTGATTGTAATATCATCACTTCAGTATGTGGCCTGAGCACACTGGGCTATTTTCCCCCCTAACTTGACTGTTTTTTACCATGGGTTTTCAGCTTTTGTTGACTTTACCTATAATGAGTAATTTGAAAGACATTCATACTGCTGCCACACTGGCTGGGTCTTCACTTTTCCTTTAATAGGAACTGTGCATACAGATGCCACAAAGACTAGTTAGCTGGCCATCCTGTGCTGTATAGAGACAAAATGGCTGGAGAAGATCAGAGATTCTCTGACCCAACTACTTTTTATCTGAAATTATCCTGATTTACACTATTCCAATTAGAATTTGTTACCTTAGTTGTGTAGAAGAGGTTTCCCATCTACCGGTCCCTTTCTTTCTCCCTACTGTGAGACAGATGCAACTTTCTGAAGAAATTTCATGTCTAATGCCAAATACCAAACGTCACAGGATAAAAGGATCTGGAGAAAAACATTTGCTTTTCTATAAGATGATGCTTCAGATTGGTTTTTGCTTGGTCTCCAAAGATGTCAGCCTTGGACTCTATTTTCCATCAGCATTCTTTGCAGCTTAAAGCCTGTTGCAGTATAATAATTCCTTTAGGAGTTTAGATCATTTAACGTGGAATTCAGCAATACTGATACTTTTAACTTCATTCCATCCCAAAGGTGATAAATAACTAATTGTGCTCGACGAAGGCATTGTTTGTCTGAAGTCTCACTATTTTCAAGAGTCCTGTTAAGTGAGGCTGAATATATTCTGCTTTTGTCCTAGTCAGGTGCTGAAAATTTCCCAAATGCCAGTCATTACAAGGAAAGCAACCTTGAAAAGCGTTATTAAGGTTGCCAAATTATATGCTCAAAAAATTAGGCAATTAGGAATGCGTCATGTCTGGAATCACCTTACCCACATCTCTTTTCTTATCACAGAGCCTATTGCAGTGATTATGCATGGTGGACTGTTCTCCATTGATGGACAGATATTCAATATTTTCTGTTTCAAATGCAACTTTCTGCAAAGGAAACCTACTTTTCTGCGTACTGTACAAACTATTCTCAGAAAGATGGGTGTTTCCTCATCTGGCCGTCTGCCGGCTGGGCACTACGGTCTTTGAATCCATGTCAAATGTTGGTCTGACAATTCCCAAGCTGCTTTTCCCAGCACAACCTTTTCTGGCGAGCCCCATGACACCCCCCCTTCCTTTACACTGTGGCCAAGACAACAGAGTCTGTGCACAGTCTGCATCTCTGCTGTACTGCTCCCAGCTCTGTGGCCAGGCTCCTGGCCTCATGGCATGTCCCAGGGGCCACCCGCCTCCCTGCAGGCTGATTCACACCTCGGGACTGGCTGGTTTTGTGCCTGACTTTGCACCACAGCAGTGCTATGAGGGGTGGAGGCTGCCTGTTCCCTATTTCACAGCTGAGGCATAGAAAGGATGAGGTCAAAAGGTAGCATTGATTTCAGCACCTCGTTTGAAGCAATGAGGGTGTGATGATTTGGGCATATTTGGCAATTTAGAGCAGGAAACACACCCACTAGCATTGTTCATTGTCAGCCTCCGCAGCTGGGAGAGCTCCAGCATCTCAAGTTAGACACCAAAAAACAGAAAAAGAAACACAGTTTCAGGGATCGCTGATGCCAAATTTGGTTTAACTGACATGACACAGGATCTCTTTGATGACTGAAAGGACAGAACTGCATTTTTCAGAGCAGTGATCAGTTGCTTCAACCTTGCCTGTACTTCAGTGTTTAATTCACCCTGTACCTGCTTATTTCTGCAGCAGATGAGGCTTCTTTCTCTTCCCCAGTCTTCTCCCCTCCATCAGATCCACTTTCCCTTCCATCCCATTCCACCCCAACTTCTGGCCCCTGGGTTTCTCCTTGTGCTGGTGCCTTTGCCCAGGACACTTCCTTTCTTCAGCCCATCTCCCCTCTCCCCATGTCCTGGCAAGCCTCATTCTTTCCTGGTGCCCTCGCCTCACCTGCGGGACCATCCCTCCCCTCCCCAGCTCTGCTCCAGTTCTCTCTGCCAGCCCTATCTTTACTCAGTGCCAGTTTTCCCTTCCTCCACCTCCCCACCCTAGCTTGCCCACTTCATTCCCCAGCTCCTCCCCTCAGATGGGGTCCCACAGTGGGACAGAGGCAGCAGCCATCACACCAGCCTCTTCCTACCATAAAGGCAGTGTGGGATGAGCCTGCCCGAGGCATGCTGGGGTGAGATTATACCCTTTGCTGGGCGTGGACTGCTGGCTTCAGCATCTGAAATATCACAGTGGGCCCAGGATGGGACAGAGGAAGTTCACTGCCACTGTTAGCAACTTAATAGTCAAACTAAATTAGCTAAATAACTGAAATGGTTACACATACAAAAAAAGGCTGCTTCAGTAATAGTAAAAGTTGTCCATGGTGGTTGTGTTGCAAACTGAGAACCTACCAGAAGTTCAAGGGAAGGTGCAAGACATAAACTAAAACACGTGTTCACTTTTAAGATGTGGCCATTTGTTGATTGTTTCCTTCTAGTCATTCTCCTAGTTGGAGATATTTTATCAATGATAAACAAGAGCAGAAATCAGAAAAAATGTGTAAGGTGATAAGGACAACAATATACATGACTTGGTATTTCCAATTACTTGAAAAATCTGTTCAATATTATGAACTACAAATAAACTCATCTATCAGAATAAAGACCACTTTTGTCCCTCAGCAAATTGTCATCTCCTATTCTTTTAATCTCCCTACAGGTTGTACTGCAAATTAGGGCTGAACTTTCCTTTAGCTACATTCAGTGTTTGTTTTTTCTTTTTCTGCTCTTGTCTCAGAATCATTCCCTGATGCTTGCATGCTTTCCCCCATTATTCTCTCTGTAAATACTTTCTCCCCTTATTAAAATAGAAAAAAACCTCTGTCAAACAATGAATCACCCCATAGCCAAAAAAACCCCATATGCAGAAGACTTTGCAAGAGTTGCCAGTTTTGAAAGAGTCCCCGAAAATAGCCAACAAGAAGTGAAGAAGGTAATGAAATTAGCACAATCATGTGGAAAAAAAAAAAGAAGAAAGTTGATACAAGAGTGTATATGTTGAGAGAGAGGTCTGTGAACATTTTCACTGACTTTTCCAATTTCATCTTAACAACTTGATGAAGCAGAAGTTAACCAATATTAGCTCCACATGCTCTTAAAACTTTTTTGTTTTAAATAGGGAAAGAACTCCTCCTCTTAATAAAGTAAAGACTTCAGAGTGCAGAGCTTCCTGCAAGACTGTTTTCCTGGTGAGTACCAGCAACTGATCACTTGCTGCACTGGGACAGCAGAACTCTGATCTGGTGGATAGTCCTGGTGGATAGACCTGAGCCAGTCAAGACTTTAGTGGGCTCTGATGCAAGCTGTTGCCAAAACACCCATCTTCCTCCTGATGTTCAAAATTTGGTAGGCTGTCTTGCACTAAGAAAGGTGGTGTGAACTGATATTGTAAAGTCAGACACCTATTCTCTTCTGATGAAGGAGTTATTTCCAAGAAAGGATCATTAATGAAATGATGGGGAATTGTAAGGAGTTAAGTCACTACAACAGTTTACTGTATGAACAGTAATCAGTGCTCTGAGTTATTACAAAGCCTGCTAAAACACTTTGAATCTGCAAAGCACACATGGAGTAACTGATACAGGGCTAGACTAGAGACTAATGTGCCCTCTGAAGGAAGCTGTGTCTGGTCTAGGAAGCCAGGAAATCACCAGAGATGAAGACACATACATCGCTTCTTGGGTACCACTCCAATAGTTACACCTGATCAGGGATAGACCAAACATCCTCAAGTCTTGGTGATCCTTTCCCAGCACAGGACTGGGTCAGTATCAGTGACAACACTGCCTTTGCAACCCTGACGTCATACCTCTTGTTCACAGGAGCACAGTGTGAGCAATAATTTGATCTCATCTCTTCGGTCCATAACACCAAAGGCAGGTGGGTCTTTAGACATTTGTGAATATCAGAGCTGCAGTGCTACAAACTTTGGTCTCACAGGTCCATTCAGGATAGTGAAAGCAAGCCAGTTAATGGCACAACGTCAATAAGCACAAGTTAAATTGTATTAAACTTCCATGCAGATGTCCTCATCTGGGAATAAAGTCATCCTCTAAAGAGGATTATGCTGCAGTGGAAATATAATACACATCTGAATGAGTCCACTCTCCTGAGGATTTAACACATTCTACACCCTGTAATTTAGGTGCATTAACATCACACACTGAGTTGAAACACTTTGTAGACATTGGCTGTATCCCATGTTTACCTGGTCATGATGTGCTCCGTGTGTGTACCTGTGCCCTCTGTCTCTTCCTCCAGTTCAGTATCAACCCCAGAACCCTCTTTTAACATGTGCATCTGCACTGCTTACCATTGACTTTATATATCCCTGTGATACTACAGAAGTACAGCCAATACATGTGGCAACCCTATTTCATATTAGGAATTTTGGGAAACAGGTCAGAAAGTGTCCCATATGGTATCCAGCACTCATTTTGTATATAATACTTCCAAGCATAAGGACTGGAGGTAAGGCTGAGTTTGATGCATGTGAGATGGCACAAGTGCTGCCTAACAGCAAGTAGACCACAGACACTCATCCACACTATCTCCAACACCAGAAGCCTAATTGTCATACCGTTATACTATTGCTGTTGCTATAGCTGATTAGTTCTGCTGACAGGCAAGACTCATTACCTGAGGTGCAGCCCTGTTATCACAGAATCACAGAATGATCAAGGTTGGAAAAGACCTTGAAGATCGTCCAGTCCAACCATTAACCTAACACTGACAGTTCCCAATATACCATATCCCTCAGCTCTGACTCTACTGTTAAACACCTCCAGGGACAGGGACTCCACCACCTCCCTGGGCAGCCCATTCCAAAGCCTAACAACCCCTTCTGGAAATAAATGCTTCCTAATACCCAGTCTAAACCTTCCCTGGTGCAACTTGAGGCCATTATCTCTTGTCCCTTTGCTTATTACTTGGTTCAAGAGGCTCATCCCCAGCTCTCTGCAACCTCCTTTCAGGTAGCTGTAGAGGGCGATGAGGTCTCCCCTCAGCCTCCTCTTCTCCAGACTAAACACCCCCAGTTCCCTCAGCCGCTCCCCGTACGACCTGTGCTCCAGACCCTGCACCAGCTGCGTTGCCCTTCTCTGGACACACTCGAGTCATTCAATGTCCTTTTTGTAGTGAGGGGCCCAAAACTGAACACAGGAATCGAGGTGCGGCCTCACCAGTGCCGAGTCCAGGGGTCAGATCCCTTCCCTGTCCCTGCTGACCACGCTATCGCTGACACAAGCCAGGATGCCATTGGCCTTCTTGGCCCCCTGGGCACACTGCTGGCTCCTGTTCAGCCGGCTGTCAATCACACCCCCAGGTCCCTCTCTGACTGGCAGCTCTCCAGCCACTCCTGCCCAAGCCTGTAGCGCTGCTGGGGGTTGTTGTGGCCCAAGGGCAGCCCCCGGCATTTGGCCTTATGGAAACTCCTCCAGTTGGCCTCAGCCCATGGCTCCAGCCTGTCCAGGTCTCTCTGCAGAGCCTCCCTACCCTCGGGCAGATCAACACTCCCACCCAACTTGGTGTCATCTGCAAACTGACTGAGGGTGCACTCGATCCCCTCGTCTAGATCATCAATAAAGATGTTAAACAGGAGTGGCCCCAAAACCAAGCCCTGGGGGACACCACTCGTGATTGGCCGCTGACCAGATTTAACTCTATTAACCACAACTCTTTGGGCCCGGCCATCCAGACAGTTTTTTAGCCAGTGAAACATGTGCCCATCCAAGCCATGAGCAGACAGTTTCACCAGGAGAATGCTGTGGGATCTTTCAGCTATACATCCTATGGGGATCAAACTAACATTTGTTATTGCTAATAAGCTGCAGCCCATGTCATAAAGTGGCTTAAAACCAATAAATGGCAACTTGGGATTCCTGGCACCACGCTCATGTGCAAAATAGAAGTAACCCCAAGATCCCCCCAGGTATTCCCTAGCAGCCAGCAGCCATGCTTTCTCTTCATCTGAGTCTGGGTACCAACTTTTGCTGGTACCCAGACTCAGATGGTAGCATTCCCAGTGACATAATTTCAATCTGGTGGACAAAACTACATCTCCTATGTTACTTTTTGTTCTGGTAGTTCCCTTAGACATGATCAGATTTTTTATTTTTTTTTTTCCTGATGATCTATCGATCTAATATACTGCAGTTTCATTGATATTCTCATGTTGATTCCACTCTTGTCTGGCATCACAGAAGCTTTTGCTTGGTCATGCAGTGTAAATTAGCTTCAGCTCAATTAACCTCTTGACATATGTCGTTCTTTCCAATTTCTTTTGAGACCTGCTAGTTTTCCTTCAGACCATCAGCACTTGGCTCCTTTGGTGAACACTTCTCTGCGTTGCAATACTGTTCTGTTTCAGCAGCGGCTACTATGACACAAGGGCACAAAGCCACTTTATGCACAGTTTTCAGAGGAAGGCAGCTGGGTGCCCTGGTGCATGAAAGACCCTGGCCTCTTGGTCCAGAAACTCTGCATTAAACTCACTGAAAAGAGAAATTAGAGAATGGAAAAGCACAAGAGATAAGATCCCTGAAATGGATCTTGTGAACTTCCATTTCCATTTAATGACTATGCATATATAAGAAAAATTTGTCTCAGTACTATCAGGGTTAGATGTGTACAAGATGCAGTATACTGAAGCAGTTTACCCTATTCATCTTCATTAACTCCTTTCCTTTAAATTCCCCCTAATTCAACAAGGAGAGCTGCACTCATTATAGCCAAGAAAGGTAATGCATGTGAAGAACACACAGATTTCTAATGGTGAGTTCCTATTTAATTGAATTCAGTGAATGACAACACCATGACATTGCTAAGATTAATGACTCAATAATTTTTGAGACAAGGCGAAACATGAAGTAAATTGATTGCATTAATTTTATTTTTTATTCCTTGGAAAAAGTACTGCATAACAGCTCAGCAGTGTCCTGGAGAGGATGCTTTGCTGTTACACAGTGAAGCCCAGCTACCCCTTCTCCATTCAACTCTTGCACTCTGACATCACTTTGGAGTAACTTTGAATGTAATTTCCTAGTTGCAGAAATGCAGGCTGACAATAATTGAGCTGAGATTTCGACAGACCCAATGATTAATTCAGAGGGTTGTTTGGAGTGGAAACTTAAGTTATTATTAGATTATTCAAGAGAAGGAGAGAAGCTGTCAGAGCATGGAGTGGAGGGCTGCAATGACTGCACATCTCACTTGAAAAAGTATTAATAGATTTTAATTTCTGCCATCTTGTTAGTAACTCATTCACATAAAAATCAGTTCTTGCCTAACTGCAATGTCAGGGGTAACATCTTATTTAAGAATCCATTTGCAGACAATAAGATGGCTTCTTCTTTCCTACATGTAGCGTAAATTGAGATGGGTTTTCACAGAGTATCTGTAACAGTGTCTGTCAAATGTGTCCCTGTAAAATGTAGAGAGCAGTGTTTGGTATTGTTCAACATAATCTGTAGTATTGCATTGTTTTTTTTACAAGATAGTCACTGAAAAACAGTGGTTATAAGTTTAGTGAGAAGACCGTCACTGTGAGGAATCATTACACAGGCACAATGTTTTGATTGTCTGCAGAAGACTTTGCAGAAGGCAAAGACAAGTATTCCAGAGCTAGGATTTTGCTAATTAGGATATAGATCAAAAATGTTGATCAAAGGATCTTGAGGACCAAGGAAGACAGAAGTAAGGTAACTTGTTATAAGATGACATGTGGAGTCCAGAAACTAATCACAGATGTTCAGAAGAAAGTTTTCTCAAGTAAGCTATGTGAAAACTGGGGTATTTGAGCTTTGGATGGCATAGAAAAACAGTCTTAGCTTTTGCCTCTACCCTTCCTTCCCTTGGGAGAATGGGAAGTAACAGGGGAGACAGTAGCAGTGAAAGCCATCTCTGGCAAAGAAACTCCATCTTATGTCAACAAAAGGATATTTTGGTGCCTAACATAAGCTAAAAGAAAAACATAAAATGGCTGAGATCCACAAAGGTTCTTTACCGGTAAGTATAATCTTAACAGTGGAATTGTTATTACTTTATCTGTTTGTATCCTGTTGCATTATTGCAAATACTTTTCCCTTAGATTTCGTCTAATAGTTAAACTTACCCAGAATTCAGTGACATGACAACATGATCCTCAGCCAAGGTTTGGTGATCTATAGAGCAAGGGTCCTGGTATGGGTGCCCTGCTTCCCAACACAGCCCTTTCAGGAAGAGAAGGCAGCTCAAGATCATAGAAGCTACACTGACCCCTCCAGGATCTGCTTTCTCAGGGCTCACCAGGGAAGCAGGACCTTTTCGAAAGCATGCATGAAAGAAAATCTTCAGGCATGCCTGAAGAG
Organism: Athene cunicularia; assembly: GCF_003259725.1. Classification (NCBI taxonomy): domain Eukaryota; kingdom Metazoa; phylum Chordata; class Aves; order Strigiformes; family Strigidae; genus Athene; species Athene cunicularia. Next base: position 80,811,351 of record NW_020799097.1, read on the forward strand.
GATCACTCCCGAACCCTGCGAGTCCCAGACAAGGTGATAACAATGTCATATCTCTTGCCATTTCCCCATTCATTCTCCAGGCTTCTCTGCTTTTAAACCTAGACCAGATCTAAATGCTGTGCAATGGTGCAGAACAGACACAGTTGAGCCAGAGCTTAAGATCAAGGCTGGCCATCACATCGGAGTTCTCAGTTTCTGTGGCAAAAATTGAAGAGGGTCCATGGCATTGCTCCTGTAACAACTGCAGAAGAGCCAATACCTCTGAGAAACTGTGTCCTTAGAGACTATCTACATCCTTCCGGCTAGGGGCTGTCTTCTTGCAAAAGGGGTCTAGAGGTAGGCATTTGGGTGGTACTTCAGGAGGAATAATAACATGGGAAAAAAGATCTGAATTCAGGTCTACTGTGATATGATAGGCCCTTGAAATTTAATGCAAACCAGTTATTGATTCAACTAATATTTGGGACACCTGCATCCTAGGATTTAATCTTTCTTCTTTGCTGTCTGACTGAAGGCAATTTTATCACTCTAGACATTTATATGAATTGCAGTTATGGTTCTGCCTCAGCATGCCTTGTTTTGTAATGGTCAATATTGAAGAAAAAAAAAAGCATTTTCAGTCTCAAAACAGATAATTTTCTACCTCAATGGCTAGATATAATCTCCTTGGTTTTAGTGTTGTATCATTTACCTTGTTGTCTAACTGCAAGCCACCTCACCCAGACCTAAGTGCACAAGAGATGACATGAGCAAGGAAAACTGCTTCTTTCAATAATATTGCAGCAGCACAGAGAGTTTATGACCCTGAAAAGATGAAGGTTTACAGTCACAGAACACTGAGTCATTACAAGTTTTGAAGGAAAAAGGGCAAGGACAAGTTTTCCCTGAACAATAAATAAACTTACAAGGTTCAAATACCCTTCAGTATGAGTTTATGATCAGCACTCAAGTTTGAGACTCCACCACAGAGGCAGAACTTCTGCATTCAAGGATTTCTGCAGCATTATTGTCATATGCCTGGACAAAGGCTCATTGCACAGTTATAGTCACATTTCTATGGGTGCCTAATCCTTCCTTTGGAGTGTTGTCACCTGTGCAGTCCCAATTTCAGGCACGATGGCATCTCTCTGAGTAGTGCTGGAGGCTCAAAAGCCTGCATGAAGTTTACAAGAACTGAAGTTAAAGATTGTCCCTGCAGGAGCAGCTCTAAGGAATGGCTGGGGAAGCAGGGAACACAAGGAGGGTGCAGAGTCAGCACTTGCCAAAGGCTCCCCAGGCATGTAGGGATCTATAAAAGCAGTCTTATGGCTCCTCCTGCCACTGTGGAAATAGGCAGGATGAGGACAGTGGCTGCCCTTGTGAAAAGGGCTGCCTCAGCAATAACCACTGCCTCATACACTCTTAGTTTCTCTTCCTGGCAGGAGCACCAGCAGCCAGCCTGGTTTCCCAGGGTAGTGTCACAGGTCGAGCAGGCAGAAGGGAAATCAGCAAAGACCTGAACTCGTGGAGTGTGAATCACTTAGAGATGCTGTTCCATCCCACCGCCATCACAGCTGGCTCTATGACTTTCCTTCTCCACTCTCTCCCTTCCCTCTTATCTATTTGAGTTAAGGATTTGGTTAAGTGCTTTGTTGCCACAGAACATCTCTAATGCATTCCTCCTTGAAGTGGCACAAGTGGGCAGCACTTCAGGAAGTCATACACCATATATAGGACTCTGGGTTTTATTGTGAGACAATAGGCAGGGATCTCATCAGGGTTACATTTGCCATCATTAATCCTTCAGCAGTGCTGACGGCTCCAGTTTTGGCTTCCTACTAGATTTAGACCAGATGTGACTTGAGTAACAAGACAGTTGTGGAAAAAACAATAACCATTCCTTCTTATTTTGTAAGTGAGAAACCTCCAGATGCTCAGTTCCTAATTAAATAATCGTGATAGTGAAGTGTACAGGTGGAGGAGACATCCAGATGGTTTGCTGGTTCTCAACTGTATATTGCCACATGCCTTCAGTAACTTTAGTGCAGTCAGTGGCTAATTTAGATGGACCATTTCCCTTTGCTCTTCACCCTGGGCCAGAGGTGGCTCAGGTTACTCCCCAGGGGCAGGATAGGTACTGCTTGTACCCTCCTAGGAAGGAGAGTCTGAAAGACCTTCATTACAAGAATTCTGGGGGCTTGCAATGATAACTGAGTAACCCTTCTCTTTTCAGTGTTTGCAACTCCTCTCCCCTCTCCCCACCTTCTCCTCCACAGAAGTAGCAGTGATTCCTTGGGACTCTGCCATGGGCAGAGTAGGACATAGGGCCAGTCTTTTTGCTGCACACTCACAGACACCTACCATAGATAAACACCGTGATGACACCCAGTCCTGGCCACACTCTTTGCCTTATTTCATGATGCAGCTCACTGGAAGATGACAGAGAGTTCAGCCAGAATCCCTTCTCCCTCTTCTTTTAGACATTTCCTATGTCTAAACCGCCTATTCAAAACACTGTCTGCATTCCCCCTGAATGGCCCTGCGCCCTTCAGGGTTTCACAGGCATTGGAGCTTGTTTGGGGTTTTGTATGTACCTGGTTTTGTTCTGCCACAGCTCAGGATGGTAGACAAGCCAGTGCAGGAGGCTGGCAGTACTCCTCTGGTACAAACCAATGGCAAACGCATCTTAATCTGCTGTCTAATTTGGGGTGGCCTTTCCTTTGTGTCACCACATAGAACAGCAGTGTCAGGAAGTCTTGTTGAGTGTTGCCATATTGTTCATCCAGTAGGGAAAACCAGCACCTGTAGCATCCCGAGGTTGTATACACCATAGAATCAGTAGGAATCTGTGATGTAAACGCTGAGTACTGACTTATTTGAAATAAGACGCTTTTAAATGCGCTGGTCTTACACTAATTGCACTAAGTGTGGGACTGAGTTTACCAGTAAGAAAATGAAGTGGATTTCAAGATGGTTTCACAAAGATTTCTGGCATCAGCATTCTTCTTGACAAAGTCTGCAGGACTCAGACTCATGAAGAGCATTTACATAGCCACAATAAATTCTATTTTTATTTGAGATAATTTGCATACATTTTTCCAAGTTCCTGAAACAATAGGCACAATATAATTGGCCTTCAAGGATTCTCTGGATACATTACAAATAACAAATGATGGGGACATTGGTACTATATGGTGTCTTTCATCCAAATAATACAGTATGTTCTCAATACGTTGGGCAAGTCCAGTACAACTCTACACAGTCGTAACTGCCTGGCTACAGAAATACTGTCTGTCCTGCAACCCATGAGGAAGTGTGGAGAGAAAGGTAGGAGGAGATTGTGTCCCAGAGCAGTGGGTCTGGGCTGTGCCTGGCAGCATTACGAACACACCCAGCAGAGCGGGGAGCAATGGCTCATGCCAAAAACCATCTTCCAGCTTTGAAGTAAGCAGCGAAGGACCAGCTCAGGATATGAGATCCGAGGCACTCACTGGAGTCAGTATTTCTCTCCTTGTCTGTGTTCAGTGAGACTGTAGATGAGGCACGGTATGTGTTTGGTGCGATGTGTGCGCACATACAGATCACTCACTATCACTAATCTGCTCTGAAGTGGTAGACAGATGTGCCTAAACTGGATGCGTGTCTACACAAAAGGTTTATGATCAGTACTTCGTACAAATAAGTTATAAGGAAACTGAGACATGCAAACCGTAATAATGTAACTGGAACTCACCCAGGACAGTCAAGGCAGCAACCTTTCATTACTGCTGTGAAGACTGACGTGAGAGCTGGAAGAGCTCTACAAATGGCTATATGTTTATAGCTTGTTCAAAAGGCTGCGCCTCTGACAGCCAGCTGTCCCTGGGAACTATTTTATTGCACGGAGTGAGAAGAATAAAAAAAAAGGCCAAATGCTGACCTACTTCTCATGGCACCTACATTTGTTGTGTGTCATTCCAGGGACTGAGAAAGTCCCAAACTTGCCTCATTTATGGTATTTAGCAGTGCTTCAATGCAAGGTTCAAAGCTGGTCAGTGGAAGAGAAAATGCAGAACTATAAAATAAAATCTGCTACAAATAAAATCAAATAACTGAGGCTAGAGAATAACGGTTAATGGCCAGTAGCTCAGAAATAATCATTTTACTATTTTGAATTACAACATATCAAGGGAATTGTCATTGAGTCCAGTTTTATTAATGCAATACATAACTGATTCAGAGAAGGCAAAATGCAAACTCCCTCCTGAATTAGTTTAACCAGTGTGAATTTGTGGGTAGACCAGGCCTCAGTCAGAACAAAAGAGAAAATAATCCCCTTGTAATGCAGCATTTAACACCTAGCAGGCAGGTGATAATTGCTTCAGTCCAAGGGGATTAGCACATTGTAACCTCATTATAATGTAAAATGTAACTTCCCTATATGGGTTTGTCTACATGGAAAATTTACAGTGGCATAAACAAAGGTACTTTGAATTCATTGAATTCAATGAATACACTGAATTCAAACTTATTTAGTTTTACTAGAATAATTCCTATTGTGAATATATTTCTTTGGAGCGTTTTGTTTGTGGTGCTTTTTTTTTTTTTTTTTTTTTTTTCCCTTTTTCCCTTCTTTTTTTTGTCCTGCAGTTTAGTCAATAATATTTTAGAATTAATTTACGATAAATCAGAAACTACCACTCTTATTCCTGAACAAGAATGATCACACAAGAAGTCCAATCAGATGTAAACTATGTTACTTAACTCTACTTTTTTTTTTACCGATGTAACTAAAACAATCTTATTGCATAAACAAGCTTTAGGTAAAATGATTCAAACAGATGGTGCATTTTCATGGTAGGCTTAAGCAGCCCTAGATTCATCTTGCCACTGCCCTTGGTGATGACAGTAGTATTTGGGCAGGCTGTATATCCAGGCAGATCAGGAACACTTAAAATAATCTTACAAGTAAAGAATTAAGGGAAAAAAAGGTGGGAGTAAAGAGGAAGGATTCCTCTTCTCCCTTTTGGGGAAGGATAAATCAGGGTAGGGAGCGAGAGATGGCAGGTTGCCTCCTAACATGGGTTCAGACTGATGTCAGCTGACTACGAAACTACACAGTATTTTTCCTACCTTCTGAGTACAGTAACTTAAACAGTCTAAAAAGCAGACACCATAGTCTGGGTTAGTATTTTAGTTCTTTTCTATTGTCATGGAGACACACAGACCTGGAAGGGTCTTGACCTGCCTTAGGATCTTAGTGTAGTGGATCCTGTGTCTCTTCATTCTGCAATGCTAGGTGAGATGAACCCCACCCTGAATGCCCAATGAAATATGCTGAAGCAGTTCAGTCAACTTCACTTTAAATAGTGTGGTGTTTTAAGAGCTCGCCCAAAATGAGAGACACTGGATGTCAGCCAAGTCCCCCACCATTTAATGATACCAGAGCATTCCTAAACTAAAGAAGTATATGGTTTGAGGGAGTCCGTTTTTATTAACTAGCAAGCATGCTTAATTGTATGGAGCCAAGTAGTAATGTCTTTAAGGAATACTCATACACAGAAACACTAGACAAATGTATTCTTGCTAAAGCAAGAATGAGTTCTGATCTCAGTGGGAATTTTGGTTTAATTGTTGGTGCAGGATAAGGTGCATGGAATACTTGTGACATGAAGATATACGGAAAAAAGCAATTACCGGTGGTTCAGTGCAGTGAAGTCCCACCACTAGAATTGGTGCCTGAGCCGGCTGCCAGGGCCCCCTTTGCTGGCCTGAATTATCCAGAGCATGACTGGAGCTGGCAGAGGGAAGACAGAAGCATGGTGCTAAGAGCCTCAGTAAAAGCTGCTGTTGAGAAACAGGTACACTAACAATTTCATGCCAGTCCAGCCACCCTTGTACTCTGAGGCTGCTCTGCTTTTTCTGCTGGCGCAATAAATTGCCAACAGCTTTTTGTAGACAAGTCCTGAGGAGAGTTTCCATACTATACCTTACTCTTGAATATATTTCTGTTATTTATTGCACCAAGCCAGTTCAGTAGCAAACAGCAAAAACTCATTTTTCAAGACCCCCGAACCAACATTAATTAAGGCTCAAGTCCACTCTGAAAATGTGTTGTGTTATGCTGATTTTATAAGAGATCTGAGTGAGAAAAGGAGTTAAGAGAGTTCTGGCCCACAGCCAAAACTCATGGGCATGGGGGACTGCTGGTTGTGAGGGTCTTCTCCCAGATAATGGTGGAATCAAGAGTTTTATCACACACTTCTTTCTATTTCTTCCTAAGGAGCAAGCCCCGATGAGGCCTCACCTGGCTGTCATTTTATGCAGAGCCAAGGTCACCACAAAGAGAAAAATATGAAAATCTAATCTGCTTTGCTAATGCAAAATAACTTATTTCTGTATGTAACCTCACACAGAGTTCAGCCATTCAGATACAACAGGCTTAAGATTGATTTCAAAGGCTTAATTCAATTTCGGCGAGCTTGCTGTGAACTCCCAGAGAACAATGCGGATGCCTCCGTGCCTTCCCCAAAAGGGATACATGGCAAAGCTCTCCGGGATGAGGTCTTTGATTTCAGATGCACTTTTACACACATCAGTCAGCTCAGATGCATCCTTAAAATTTGAATTACCTGGGGATTTGGCCACCTTATAAACAATGCATGTTGCCACTTACCAGACATTTACATATCAGAGAAGACTAAAGAAAATTCTTCTTCCATGTGCTGTAAGTTCTCTCTTAACAAGTAGGAGTACACACAAGGGCACGTTTTTCTAAATAGGATTTCTGTTATAGATAAAATAGTATGTAATAGCCCAGCTATGTTTTGCTCTAAACAAGTACTCTAAGTTTCTTTGGCCCTTTTTGTACATGGGTGATCAAAAGCATTTGTTAATTGTTCTGTTAACTTCTCACCAAGGATCATCTGAAAATCCAAGCTAGAGGCCTGTCTCTTCAGTGGCTCTGAAGATAATGTTTGAAACACCCGACTTGCAGTTCTTTGCAGCTTCCTCTGAAGAGTGTGTCATTGCTAGTACAGAATACTGGCTAAACAGGTTTAAGTTTTTATGATATTTTTTTCCCCTCTGTACATACTACTAATGCCAATAGAGGCTTGTAATTTTGGGATCAGCATCAAGGCCTGCATTACTTCCTGAGAAGCCAGGGCAACAAGGCAAAAAGAACTGTAAAGATAGAAAATGGTATAAATTGTATAAATTGATCAAAGTGCACTTCAGTTGGAAGCGTAGCTGGGAATGCCTCCTGATCTTCCTGTTCAAGATCTTACCAGGTGACTTTATAGACACATAACTTCCTTTATCGTGGCAGTACTTTCAAGTATTTAGGATTGGCAATTCTTTTCATATAAATTGTTATCATCAGTATCAAGCAATAAAGCATCTCTAAAAGAAACATGTTCAGTTTAATTGGAAGTATCTAATGGAAGTGGCTATCTAGAAGGTCTTTTGCCAGGAAGCAAACACTTCTCTCCCTAAGGCAAGTGCAGTTAACAGTTTGCTAATTTTTTATTAGAGGCGTTAATCTTTTTGTGCTTGTTCCCTCAAACTACTGGAAGAAATTGTTTCTTTTTAATTACTCTGCAGCATCTTTACTACATTATTCAGTTCAGCTTTAATAATAATAATAATAATACTTAGCACACATATAGCATTTTACATTTTCATAGTGGCCAACAGCATTAACTATTGCATCCCAAAACATCCTGCACTTGAATGAAATAGGTACACTACTGCAGGTAAATGTCTATTTCCTTTGCTCCTTCTGTGGTGTAATTTAAGCTTACATAAACATAACAGAAATCACATTCTGTTACATGTCTGGGACCAGACCCAGGTCCTAGGAATTCTCCCTATTCTCTTTACCTTCAGCTGTTCTTTGCTGTAACTTTTCCATCACATACTCCTGCTGAGGAAAAGAGCTCTTTTGGGATAAAGTATGTGCAATGCTCTTTTAGGAAACTATAAACTGGAGGCAGTTCTCCAGCCTGGGAAAGGAGATAGAGAGTTATTTTTACTCTTAAATTCCTCTGAGGGAGAGGCCCTCAGATACGAGTGTGACGAGCCATACAAGTACATAGAATGAGAGACAGCATGAGAAGAAAAGACGTGATTAATGTGGCTGGGCTACACTACTAGCCAGAAGATGAAACTGAACCAGCAAAACCAACATTTTGACAGAAAGATTTCTTTCTAGCTATGGTCACTTTCAAGTGAAAGATAACTATTAACCCTGGTTTCAAACATATCTGACAATAGCCATCACCACCAGCTAGGAATGACACTTCCTAAAGCAAATGACTAGAGATAGTCAGTACCAATTGCTTTTCCCAAGCTGCCTGGTACGCTCAAATCACTCCCAGTCTCCTCTCAGGTCCCACTGGAAGCAACCTGTGTCCCAGGAAGCCTGCTCAGCTGAGTGGCGATGCCTCACTCATCTACCAACTGAGAAAGAGCTGGTCCTTGATGAAAAACTGTACAGGAGTCCCTGCACTCTGCCACAGTCAGGACCCCAGGGCACCACATCCTCTCCGCTCCTGCTCTGCAGAGCTGCTAAGAGCAAAGCTGCCAGGTCAGGCCCCTGCACAGCCCCAAACAGCAACACAGCTCCACCACAAGCACCAAGAGCGCAGGAAACTGCTGGACAAACAGACATATGCAAGCACAGCCATGGAAAGGTTTTTTCTTCTTGGCTCTTGATTTGACTCTGGAGAAGATGCACTGGCCACCAGTAGCCCTCATGATGTAGAACAAACAATTCTGACATTGGCTGCAGAATAGTGGGCATGAAGAGAGACTCTTATAACTGATTTTGCTTTTGGTCACTTAAAGAAGACAGAAATGTTCAGAAAATTCTGGCAGCAAAGTCAGCTGTGTTTCTAGGAAGGTTATGTATTTTTATGCTTTGGGGTTTTTTTGGGGGGTGGGGGTGGGTATCTGTGAGACTGCAAATATAATTAGTAAATGTATTATCAAACTGAAGCCTAAAGAAACCTGAAACATTTTCCACGGTGTGGACATTTCTCCTCATGAGCTGTTTGTGACTCACTGTTCTTGTCAAGCAGGTTAATGTGCCTCTAAAATTCACCTGACAGAAAATGTATCACAGTGTCAGCTGCATTAGGGAATGACAAACACCAGCCAATGGTGGTACTGTCGGACACCTCGAGGTTGCTCTCAGCAAGCAAGGGTGGAGGGACTAAACTGTCTCAGTTCCAACAAAACTAAAGGACGTGACCAGCTCGAGGACACACCAAGACAAGTTCAGCAACTTGTAAAAGCACTCATTAATCTCCCTAAAATGAGCCTCCAATGTTCTTGGACGGAGGCCATGTTGAGGTAGAATTTGTGTGACCTGCTTATAAGCAGAAAACCCACTCAGAAAGAGTACTGGGCCTCTGAACGGCATTTTCTGTTTTGATGTCACCGATGCAGTTTGTGCAGCCACAGAGAGCTTCTTGGCTCCCACAAGTGGCTGGGACGTGCTGAAATGGGGCACGCTCTGCAGTGCGGGGACCCACATGCTGCAAAGATACTCATGTTGCTGTTGACCAGGGGACCTCCCAACAGCTTACCCTGCTTTTGGGACATGGCTTCGTAGCTGTCTGCATCACAGATGTGGCAGCCTGCATGGGATTAGCTGGAGATATCCCAGTGTTTCTACAGACTGTTACTGCCTCTAAGCAAGAAGACCAATGCCTTTTGCTTTGGCCATACCAACTTCAGCTTTTGCATTGAAAAAGACAAGTTCACTCTCTGTACATATACTAACTGGAATTAGAGTTGTATGAACGCCATCCAGAAATTGTGTTTGTCTTTCTGGAATTGGGATTCCAAAGCCACAAGATTTCTTGGTTTTGTACTTCAGGTTCTTGGCTGTTATGGCCAGGACCAGGTGCCACCTCCTGTACTGGTGGTCCCAAGGGCATGCTACACCAGTGACTGTGGAGCTGGAATCACAGATCTAGAATGAACCTGGCTGCAAAGAGGGGAGCATTCCAGTTCTTATCCTCTCTGGGTTCTCTGGGAGTTGTTACAACACATCTTGTTTGAGCTAAGACTGATGCCATTATCTTCCGCTGTGAGATTTCAGTTCCTCTTGCAGAACTTGATTTACTTTCCTTGGGTTTAAAATCCTTTTTTAAGAAGTCTGAAGAGTGAAAAAAAACATACTAAAGTGATTGCAATCATCTCTCATTTATCTATCTATATATCTTTGTCTATTCACTGATGCCTTTTTTGCATAGATCTCAAAGAAATGGATGGTGGATTCAGAGCAAAGAGTGGATGCCTCCAGCCAGACTCAAAATGTTTAGAGGTAGAAAAATCATGTCTAAGCATTGAACAGACCAGGTAGTCTGGACAACCTGTCTGCACTGTGCTCGTTCTTCTTCATCCCTCCTGATGCAACACAGATGTCCAGCAGCACAGCAGCACAAACCTCCTCCTGTGGTGCACTTCCCTAGATAAACTGCCACAGAAGCTATGGTGGGTAACCCACCAGCTTCAGTCAGATTTGTGGTAAACCTATTCCATGAGTAATCTGTAAAGTCTTTGAAAGCTTGGGCTTTCTGGATTCCTTCAGAGTCCCTTCCTTCACACTATAAACAAAGACAAACACTGTAAAAAAGATTTACTGGAACAATGGTATCCATCTGCTGCTACATCTCCACAAACCCACATTTGATAGGTTGAGATTAAGCAGTTGGCGAGACTAGATAGCCAATGAGTCAACAAACATAGCTGTAGCATAAATAAAACCAGTGTGTGAAGACAGTTAATGAGAAACTGGCTTGTTTCTCAAAATCCCTGAAGTTCTCCCCAGAACCCTGAGGGGTCTTTCTCTCTAGTTGCATTCCTCCTGACCCTACAACTGCCTTGGCACCCAGCCTTTTCTATCCCCCAAATAATCAGAATGCTTATAAAAACCCAAACCAAAAGATTGCATTCTTTTCAAACTAGTTTGTTGGTTGTTTTGTGGTTTTCTTTTCTTTTCTTGTGAAAATCAGAAATGTGTTTATGAAAAAAAAAAAAAAAAAAAACTCTCAACTGTTCAGGTAACCCTTTGTTTCCACAGCTATGCACTGATTAAATCATCAGCTATCACAAGATTATGGATGAAAGATAAGAGCTGGCAACATTGAGATGTCACATTAAATCACATTAAATCACAGCTGGCAGAGGAAGGCTAGACAGGGCAGTTGCAAGTGGGTCCTTCGAGGGCACCCACACTGGGAAGGGTCTACTCTCCATTCAGGGTGCTGTGTTACATGCTGGGGATCTGCGCCTCAGAAGGGAGGGGAAGGAATTACTGCAACCTCTGGCAGACCCTGTGGCTCAAACCCATTTCTCATCAATCTCAATGAAAATGCTGCAGAGCAAGAGAAATCCTCTCATCTTGTAGGCTATGTGCAGTGCCTTTCAGCAAAGCTGTCTTGGCCTCATCTCCTGCATGCATGGTGAGAGTGAAACAGGTTTAGAGACACGCTCATCTGTTCAGAAAGGATGGAGAGGATGGAACAGGCAAGTTTGCTTATCTATCACCCACAATGTTTTTGTCCTGTTGCCAGAAGACTACACTTCTTCTCATGCAGCATACCATGACAATAAACAAACATTCAAAGCCTTGGGGAGAAAAATAAATGCACTGGTGCTTGACGCAGCTTTTTGTCCACTGCTAGCGAGGCCCTGAGGAAAATATGCCTATTTTTATATCCATGTCTCAGGCAGGAGACCAAGCCACTGCTCCAAGGCAAGCATGCCACCAAGGCCACTTCCTTCCCATCTGCACATGGCATATTCCACCCTGCTTACAGCCATGGTGCTACCTGCTATCTCTAACAGTGTGTTTTGCCTCCTTGTGGTGGGGTAACTGTCTGTAGCTGCTGAGCACTGATCATCACAATCAGTTTAAAGTCCACATTTGTGTGATGCTTTCACTCTGCACCCTAAATAGAAAGGGCAGGGGGCTATGGAGGAGTCAGAGAAAAGCCACTTCACAACAACTTTTGTGGCTGTTCACTTGGGTGTATTTAAGTTAGCATATATTGTACCTCTTTAAAGGCCCTGGCTCACAATTTATCACTTTATCATTTCTCAGATCATTCTCATATTGGTTTAACCCTCACTGGCATCCCACTGCCCTCTATAATACACACTTTACCACAGCCATGGGATGGAATCTTCCATAGCAAGCTTTGCCTTCAAGCTACTAAAGTGTTAAACCTCTAATGTACTCAAAGATTGGCTGTGCTTTTCTATCCCTGAGGGCAGTTTTGTATTAACATCAGAACCCACTCCCTTGGGCCACTCTAAAGGCCATTAAAGTTAGTGGAAAGATATGTTGTAGGCAGCGACAGGGTAAGGTGGGCAACAGCATCATAATTGAAAGGACTTAAAAAATTCACGATCAGTTCGTCAGAGGTAGAGGCAACTGATTTTTGAGATGCTGCCAGCCCAACCTTCAGAAAATATCTCTAATTCCCAGTGTGCCAGCAAGGATGAGGTATGTTTGGCACTCCTGAAATGAGTCCCAGGAGCATTGTAATGGTCAGCACCCAAAGGCATTTCAAGTTTGAGTTTGTGGAACTCAGAGATTGAACTCAATCCCAAAACTTTGTCTCCAAAATGTTGGCGGAAATGCTTTGCCACATACAAGTCAGATCTTTTTGGCGGAAGCCCTCATGGTTACCCCTGCTGCTTTACTGAGCACATATTGTTACTATTTTTGAGAAACAGCATCTCGCTAAGTTCTTCCCCTTGTCTAAGAATAGGAGCTTTTCAGGGAAATGGCTTTATTGCAGAGTTGTCTTGATGCAGAAATGTAACCTTCTCTGCTCAAGACAGAGGGTTTCCAAGTTTGTTAAAAAATGTATGCATTTGACAATTTTACTGTAACTTATTATGAGTGTGAAATAAAATGGGGGGATTTTTGTGGTTTGACTTGCATTTCTGCACTTATATATGGTAATTAAATGTAAAAAATTGCAATTAAAACCAAACTTTGGCAAGACATTAGTCAAAATATGTGCACTTGAATTTTTTTAGGGGATTGAGGGGGCATTCCTTTGACATTTGCTATTTGAAAAAATGCCTTAAAACATGACACTTCAAAAGCAGCTGCTTTGTGTGTTCGCAAAGCTGTTTCCATATGCAGATTTCATGTTGAATGTACAAATGTGTATGAGCCCAAGTGGCCATAACCATTAGTAATAGATTAAATAATTATTTGCATAGTGCCTTCTCAAGACTGGTGGATCTCTGTTAGTGCTCAGTTTATAAGGAACAGTTAAGGAAGGAAGATGAATCTTACCAGTAACGAAGTGCTCCTAGCCAGTGCAGCATGTCAAGCAATGAAGTAGTGGTGATGCCATGAAAAAAATAAGTGATCTTATACAGCTGTCTAGATTTTCTGGCCTTTCTTACCTATTTTTGTGAACATGACTAAGTCTTGTAACTTTTCTGTATCTCATCTTCCTCATTTGCAGAGTAGAGATAATGGTCTCTCTAAGTACTGTCCAATATAACAAAGCAAAGTGCACCAGAAGAGCAGGAAATCATTACAGGAAAGGGTTGTTCATTGTCATACATAAAAATTGCCTGATTAGCTAGCACTGTTGCGAAGGATAGGAAGGCAGAGTGCTCGGATGGAGTGAGAACTCATCAAGATTTTTTGTTATTGCAAAATATTGTTTAAAATAAGCTGAAGGTTCAGATGTGCTATTGCAGGAATGGGTTGTGCCCAGCCTGCCGTGCTTTGTTTCTGTCCTGTGGGCCTTCACTCTCTTGGTAGGCAGCAGCCCCAGCTATGATCCGTCCCTGCTTCTGCCAGAAGGCTCTTTGCAGAGATGGTCCCACACCTGCCTTGGGGACCACTCAGCTGCTGGGCCATAACAGTTCCTCCTGCTAGAAAAAATGCAGCCTCTGAGAGCAAAACCATCTGCTCTGAGAAAACCCCTGCAGGAAAGCCAGGCAAGCGTGAGGTCTCAGGGGAACTGGGAGCATTAGTGCAATATACAGTCATCACTCGAGACAATTAAGAAATCTGCTCACAGAAGAAGCAACAGTAAACAGAGTGCTGTGTGCTACCCAGTGTTTATCACAGAGATTTTGAATTTAAAAGGTAATGATAGAGGTCTGGTTACATCAGGGACAAGGAGACCTGTCTTGCTTATGCCAATGCAATTTATGCACTTTATTGTCAAGATCCCTTCCCTTCAATGCCTTTGCTAGCCTGCAGCTCCCTTCCTCTGCTCGGTAGCCTACCTGAATGTGGAGGTATTCTCTTTTCAGCTCCTTTTATCCCCAACTTTCCTTCTGCTTGGAACCCCATAGCTGAGCTATTTGCTTTCAAGTTTGCAGTGCTTTCTGGCCCCTGAGGTGATGGTGCCTGAGTGCAGCTGTAAGCTGCGGTGCAGGGTGCGTGTGCCAGGGTGCCCTCCCTTTCCTTGACCTGGCATCTACAGGGTGATCTGGGTCTCCTTTCTGAAAACTGAGCAGATAAGCAGCCAAATATTCCCTCTGGTGACTTGAGGAATTTGTGAATGCAGAGACGTTTGCCTCTTTCTGCTGGGCATGGGCAGATGTATAACTTTGTGTCCCTCTCACAGTCCTAGATCTGCATGACCCAAACTCATTAAGTATAATCCCTCCAGTAGGCCCTAAATTCTTAAGTCACAGAGGTGTTATGATGCTGTTTCTCCTGTTGTCAGAGGCCATGTCAACACTAGGAGGTGGCAAGCTGGTGGACATGTCCTCCACCTTCTCTTCTCCATCATGTTTAGGACAAGTTGGGGTTTGGTGGCACAGACACAGCCTCAGTGAACCAGCAGCAGCTAGGGGGAAAAAACTTTGGCTTTCCCACTCAGCCCTATCACCAAGGTGTTCCCAGTCTGGACTGGTCTGCTTGTGATGGTGAGGGAATTAACAAGATAGGCACACTTTGGGAAAAGAATGGCAAATATCTAGACATCTGCTCTAGAATCATGCTTGGCAGATTTATATCAAGTATCAATATTAGTACGAAAATTAAATATAAAATATAATTAACACAGTAGAATCTTCCAGTCACTAACTGCAGACCAGTGACCCCAGGCATCTCCAGAAATTAGAGTGAAAGGAGGAGGATAGGGGGAGGAAGTAAGAAAAACAGTATTTGTAAAATAAGATTCAGACATTCCCATAATTAAAGAGGAATACAGCCTGAATATCCAATCATGGACATTAACACCCGGATAAACAGACTTATAAAGAAGATAATAAAAAAATAAAGATATAATTGCCTCCAAGCATTTTTGTAACATGTCTTCATTGCATTAGAGCCCAGAGGATTTGATGGAGAATTTTTGTGGCAGTGCTTGTGAGGGACGTGTTGCAGTGCTGGAGGGAGGATTTTTCCATTCAGTTCTCTGCTACTCTGGTGGTAAGCATCAAAGAGGTACATTTTTTCTGAAACATGTTTTTGGTTTGTTGGTTTTGGTGATGGTAATGCTGCAGGAACAGTGCCTTTTCCAGGTGGCATTCTGAAGGCCGCCTCTCTCCTGGCTGAGCCATCAAAGATCCCTCAGGAGACAGGAATGCCATAACCAATTGGAGGGAGCATCCATCTTGCCCAGGTCCCCATATTTGGCAGTCCCTGCCATGGACCACTTGGGAGGGATACAGCAGTAATTCTGTGGAAGACAACTACAAACTTCCCTGCTTCATATTTCTTCATCTCTCTTTGAACATTGCTGTGGAAGGAGGCTTCCCACCTTCTTCAGAATTCCTTGTTTCTTTATAACATTTACTTTCATCTTCTGGCAAAGAGTTTCACAGGCCATGAGCCCATTCTTTAGGAAAGCACTTTCGTTTTCTCTTTGTACTAGTCGGTTCATCACTCATGTGGGACCAGATGCTGAACTAGGAGAAAGCAGTTTAAAGCTTGTCCAAACTAAAACCTTCTTTTAAAATTCACCCTTTCAGGTCTTGTCAGCAGCTCCAGGCATTGCCAGAGCATATTGAAAAGCAATTTGTGACATCTGCGTTCAGCAATTTAAGTCTGGGTCTTGCCACAAATAGCTTAAACTGGGAGAGCATTAAAAGGTTAAAAGGACAAATCTGCATAGAGCAAGTTCTCCCCAGGGATCCAATATTAGTCGGTTGCGTGGTCCTAGAGGCAGGGGGAGGTTAAGGAACAATTGCATACACGCCACTGAGCATGGCTGAGCAAGTCACTCTCCCACTGCAATCCTAACTAGGCAAGGAAGAAGCTGAATCTCAAGAAAGACCAGCACTTCAGATTAGCAGCACATCTTCACCTTTTCTGAGCCACTTAATTGACTTTCCTTGTCATGTGTGTGTGAGTGCATGGTGAGGACAGTACAAGTGAATGGAGAGGGGAACTGATAGCTGGGGGGGAACAGAGGGCCCAGCCCCCATCCCTGCTCTGAGGAAAAACACTACCACTTTTCAGGATTTGGCCACAAATATCCATGCAGAAAATGAGAAGCAGGAGGTGCAGCACATGCACAGTGTTGGAGATGAGCCCTCTCCCCTCGTTCCCTCCTTCCTCCTGCACCAGGTGTGCTTCCTCTGAGCCCCACACGCAACACTTTGGGTGCAGGGCCAGGACTACACCAGCTGCCCACCAGCCTTGTCCTCTTGAGTGACACATGCTGCATGGAGCTCGGCACTTCCCTCTGAGCCCTACACAGGTCCTTCATCCCATCCCATCCCATCCCATCCCATCCCATTTCTCCTACCTAGCCTGGCATCCACTTGGTCCCTGACAGCCTGCAGTGTCAGTGGTGCACCCTGCAGTGGAGCAGGGCACAGGGGGGAAGTCCGGGACCCCTTCCCTGGTGTGCTGTGCTTGGAGGGGGGAAGCATTGCTGAGTAGTGGGATGGTGATGGGAAACTTCGTGACTACAATTCCCTGCACAGAGGGGCAAGAGAAATAAGACACAGATCTTTTTTGTTCTTTTCCTCTTTCCCATTATACTGCCACTATTGAGCTGTTTAAATAGGTTAAGTGGTTTTTAAAGTAGGTTTTGCAGACGAGTCTATGATCTTAATGTATAACATTTAACAAAACCATGTCAGTTAAAATCCTGGTGCTATAATTCTGAACTGTAATGTTCTTCTACATTGTTTGAAATCAAAGCCAGCTCTTTTCTCTGACATATGGGAACTAGAAAAGCAGGAAACAAAACAACTCTGTCTTAACTGTCCAAGCTATAAAAAGACCGCTCAGCACTCATAAAATAAAAGAAAGAAACATCATCAGTCAAAGAGAATTGTTTTTAGAAGCTTGTATGTGCCATTTGTAATATGGGTATATAATTTACTTAAATATGTGAGTGTAATTATTTTCACCCATACAACTGAAAACAGTTTGATCCCTCCTGTGTTACATGTAACTGTGTTACATACACAGGTTACATATAACCACATAGCAACAAACAGAAAACAAACTAAAGGAAATTTTTCATGGGCTTGGAGTTTTCCTTCTGAGGGATGGATTTTTATTCCCCCTGCTAAACCTGATTTCATGCCATGTGTGCTAAAATCATCACTTGCTTATTAGCAGGTACAGTTGGGAGATAAAAGCAAAGAGCATAGGGTAGTCAATAAAGGAAAAGTCCTTGTCCACCAATTGCCTGCAGAGACCAGCAAAGAAGATCTCCTGCACAAGAGCCAGCAAGGCGTGCAGCACTACTTCAGATTTCTTCTCTTTCCAGATATAATTTGTTCCACATGCTGTTTACCCACTGATTCTTCCAAACTATGTCTTGGCTAGAAGGCAGGTGATGACAGGTCATGGGAGAAGCAGAAGAATTTTGCAGCTTGTCTTGGCTGTACTGATTATGTCCTCATGCTTGGAACAAATCAGATGCTTTGTGCCATTAACAAACTGTGGTGAGTCCAGTGAGCCTTTCCTCCCTGGCGGGGACTCGGAAGATGCACCAGTACTGTAAACAACAGAGTGTTACGGGATGAGTTCAGTGCATTGACACTCACAGTGGGGAAAACAAGGACAGATATGCAAGTGTACTTCATGCTGCATGGGTGGCAGGGGACAGGGAGATATCATTCTCCATGGCCAGTTTGTGTCATTCATCTTCCTTTACTGCCTGCTTGAGAGCTGTCCTTGAAGCAACAACAGTGTTCTCTTTTTTCCTGTTTTCAAAACCATCCACAAAATTCTTCAGCAAATTCCTTGTCCCACAAGCCACTGGGGTGTCACTTGCTAAAGATACACTCTGGGAAGTAGCTTCTGCACTTGACAAGTATGGCAGGGATGAGCTATTTAATTGTGGAAATTTCATAGTTGCACTAGGTATCAAAGCTTCACAGTCAGTAACACCGAACTAACACTACCATGAAAACACATAAATTATAGCCCATCCTGCACAAACCAAATCTTTAATAAGTAGACATGAGGAAAACTCCATCTTTGCAAGTTGTCCTGACTTTGTAAAGTGCAAAGGGAAGGAATGATGCACTTCTGTCTCCATCGGCTCCCTTGGAGAGTAGAAGAGCTATGTGCTTCCTTGGTAATATCTTCTCTGCTTCTCCAGGCACCACCGAGGGAAAGCCCAAGGTTTCAAATGTCCAGGTGTGAGCTGTGAGGTGAAAGGCTAAGAAAGTAGGGGAAGAAATACGAAAACTGGAGGCAGCATGACTCCAGTGCCTGTGTCTCTGTCCCTGCATGCACACAGAGCATCTGGAAAGGACAGTACAAGCAATGGACTGAGCCTGAGCATGGACTCAACGGCAGCTGAATAAATGTGCGCAGATTTGCGTCAGTGTGTTATTTTTGCTGTTGGACTCTGCTGAATTTATCTGACCTGGAAGTCACTGATCATCTCCCCAGCTGGGAACAGAACTACTGTGTTCTTTATAAAAATCTAAGCTACAGTGGCCAGGAGAGAGGAATTTGGTGAGGTATATTTATGTGTCTGTGTCAAAAGATCAAGTCTACAAAATCACTGGATTGTTATACCAGTATGATATGTTTCTGTAGCTAAAGATGAACAGAGACAGAGATGAAAAAATGCCTGTTGTGCCATGCAGTTCATCTAATTCATCTCTGTGACAATGTATGTCCATTTTCTGCAACTCATTTCCTAGTTTTTGTCTTTTTTTAATGTCCTAAGAACTGAAACTTCCCCCTTACCCATGAAAAGTTCTTTCACAGGCCATGTTGCCCGGACTTGTGGGGTTTGGGGTGTTTTTTTTTGTTTGTTTGTTTGTTTGTTTGTTTTTAAAGTTCAATCAAAATTTAAAATTTCACCAAAATTTAAAATTTCACCTAAACTTAAATCCTAATTTCACCTCAGTGTCAACAGATACATCATTCTTAATCTCATTTAATGCCTGAATCTTTCAAAAATCTGAAGATAAGCAGCCCTTTACCAATATGGTTCTTTTAATTAGACTTTTCAGTGTCAGAACTATATTGTCCTACTTGAATGTTACCAGTTTTTGCCTGGTAATGCAATGCAACAGTTCCTTAAACCTCAGCCACCAGCTACTCTGCGGGTTTGTTTCCCATGGCGTCAGCATCTTTGATTGCTTCTTGGATGACTAAAGATTCTAGAATATCTTAGATTTCATTGGAGTCCGTCAGGATCTACTTTTAGGGAAAACTAAAATAATCCAGCACTTCAAAGGTGTTGGAATCTGGCCATTTATTGATATGAATATTCTGCTAAACTACAGCCCCTTGCCCAGCTATTTGACATGCACATTTCCCTTCCTGACTCAAAAGCTCTAAGGATGTTAGAGGTTGTCCAAAGGAGTGAGCTGACTGTTGTATGTCCACGTTACTTGAACTTAGAACAGCCTTAACTTCCAGTCTTCATCTTTCAATTTATTTCCCTGGTAGGTCTTACTGGTGCACTGAAATCCAGATGCAGTCATCCAGAATCCAGCTATGGGAATAATCCATAAAAAAGTGTTTCTAGCCTAAAAGCTGGTAAAATTCTTGCTGTCTTCAAGATTGTGTCCTTATCTGGTTGTGATCAGCAGTTTGGAGTTGGTGTATCAGTATTTCCTTGCATGTGCCAGCATCAAAGGGAAAGTACACACTCCCATCTCAAAAGAAGAGACATTTTCCATATGTGTGCTCTCCACTCAGTCCTGCCTAATGACTATACATTCAGATATTATGCAGGAAAGGTTGCAACATTTTGGAGCATATGTCTGCACAAGCGAGAAGCATGTCTCACACCTGCTTCTTGGCTTTGGGACATTATTCCTCATAACTCTCTTACAGCCTGGCTGGCTTGTGGTGCTGCAGACTTGGAATGGCAAGCCAGGACAGCAGAGCAAGCCTTTCCTTGCTCGGGGTGGCAAGCTATGCAAAACCCTATGGTTCCTTCCCTGGCCTTGTGCTCATGGGGAAGGAGGGCTCTGTGAGAGGTAATGGCCAGCCCCCTTCAAAACAACTCTGCCTAACCAATTCCAAAGGAGGCTGATGATTATTCACATGGAAAAATGCTTACAACTTATTTTCTCATTTGAAATTCAGAGAGCTGGTCTGAAATAGAGACCACTCTCCTTTAAATAACATAAGCAGTGCTGGAGCAGGATTACATCTGTCACAGATAAAAATGCTCTTTTTATGCCTTATTGT
Source organism: Athene cunicularia (assembly GCF_003259725.1). Taxonomy (NCBI): domain Eukaryota; kingdom Metazoa; phylum Chordata; class Aves; order Strigiformes; family Strigidae; genus Athene; species Athene cunicularia. Next base: position 80,831,947 of record NW_020799097.1, read on the forward strand.
AATCCATTCACTGGTTTATGGTCCTCGTGTCCTTCAGGGAGTGTCGGAAACCCACACAGCATTCTCGAGTGCTACATTCTGCATTTGGATCTCCGATTCTGTTGACAGATGTGTACAATCACACGCAGCAGTCAGACAACTCCCTCTTGACTCTCTATCAGAGGAAGAGCGAGAGGGCAAATTATTTCAGCTGAGGTCAGCATTAACTTAAGCTCAAAATAACTCCCTCCAGATCCACCTGTTTCAGACAGAAGCATGAGAATGAGAGGTGGTCTTTGGTGAATTCCAGCCACTTCCCTATTTCACATCCCATTTTGGGGCTCTGCCATCACAGATGTAGACAACACACATGTACTCAATTAAACAAAAAAAGCTGCAATCAGTCCGATGATAAATGAAAAAAATAGAAAAAAAATACCCTCACTCTGCAAGTGTAATGTAATGGGTTAGTAAACACATATTTCTGATTTCATGTATAAGCATTGAATATGTAAACACAGGAATGTTCCTGAGTGCTTTGGGGAAAATATTATCAATTCATTGAGAATTGTCCATTAAAAAAAAAAAAAGAAACCGATTATTGCATTCATGTTAAATTAAACAAAGGTTTCTGAGAAGACACCCTTTAAACAAGAGTTTCCAGTTTTTCCTGTAGTTTCAATTGCTGAGAGTATGAGCTCCTTCTTCCCTGTCTTTCTGTAACTTCTTTCATTTCTTATAATGGGCTTAATAAAGCTGAGTTGTTCCAAGGAAATGTAGTGAATCACTGACCCTTGTTCCTTGTTGCCTAGCAGTCTGAGATCCACCCGTCCTCCAGGGCAGGGACTTTTCTTCGACCATGTTCCACTCAGCCTCAGGTCAGAGGGCTCCTGGCCTCTCTGGACCCTGCTGAAGATGTTGGGTAACATCTGGAAATAGAATCCAGTTCTCGTTGCTCCTCATTACTGATACTGGTGTGTGCTGCCTAGTGTCTCCCAAGACCTTTGGAGCTGCTTCTGAGAGAAAATCACCTGGAGTTTAAGCAGAGGTTGTCAGAAGGGCTAGGGAAGCAAAGCCAGGGCCCTGCTCTTTAAACTGTCATCATTCTTGAAATAAGCATAAATCTGTTCTCTTTTATTTCCACTTAAACTAAAGTTTAAACTCTGAAGAACTAGGAGATTTTCCCTGGGTAACCACAAAGCTTCTTATAGCTGGAGGCCAAAGCTGAGGGGAGGTACCATCATGTTAACCTCAGGCAACTTTGATATTTTTGTTGGCTGTGTCCTCAGAAAATAACGGTATTAGCAGCTTTGACTAAAATACAGAGAGCTGTGGCTCCCTCACAGCAGGTAAACGATCTGTGCAATTGGGCATAAATGCTGATAACAAGGCCTCCTTCCAATTAGGAAGCAACAAAACAAACTGCATCAGCAAAACTTCCTGCGAGGATATTCCTTAAGGCTTCTTTCTGCTCTTTATAAAACACAAACATTTTTACCATTCAATACCGCCAAATTCATCAGATGCCCACAGGAATACTTAAGCACTGTTTCTTTGTGAAATTGCATAGAAAATATTGCCTGGTGCTGTTGCAGCTAAAACTTGGGGTCAGAGCCGGAGGGACATATTTACATGGGAGAGACACAGTCTGACATACACAGACACAGAATTGCTGCCTCTTTGTGCAAGGGGACTTTACTAGGATAAGCTGAAACCTCTGTGTAGACATTTTCATTTTCATAAAGCTGCTTGAATGCAATGCACTTGAAAAACAGATATGTTCTGAGAGCAGCCACAACAAATATCAAATATCGGTGACGCATGGGTCATCAGAAACACCCCATCCTTGGTCCCCTTCTGTCTGAACATGGAGAGCTGGCTTCTAATGCTGCAGAAAGACAGGAGTGCTCCTAGAGATATGCAGAACACAAACTCTGGAAATTGTTTTTCATCAATGTCTACACAGCTCCCTAGCACAGACTGTCATATTGCTTGACCGTCTCAGCCATTTATCACTTTGTCAGAGCTGCTTGACCCACATGTGAGCCTGCCTGGTGATGGTGCTTCCTGTGGCTCTGCGATCTCCTTCTTCCCCAAAGTCTAGTTCCCAGTTGGTGGCAACATGTCTATGCTGTGCATGTGCAAAGCAGTTGGATTTCAACCTTGTGCTGGAGTAGTGAGGAAGGAGTGAAGGGAACCAAGCAGGAACTAAGACCATGAATTACTGGACTCATGGTGAAAATCATTGACTGTATTTGAAGCTTATTCCTGATCTCTAGAACGTCATCTGTGAATGAAATTGATGACTCTTGGAAGAATTACTGAGGAAGAGTTTCTTGAGGTAAAGCAGGGTTCAGGGGATAAAACACATCATCAAAGGTAAAAAAAAAAGACCAGAGTTTATGACATGACACATTACTTGATGTCAGCATTGGTAACTGGAAAATACCTTTTTTTACAATGTGCAGGCATGGCCACCTTTTTCATATTGCCTGAAGGGGTGTTCCACTCCTCACCTGGATGCAGAGGGCACTGCCAGAAGAAGAACAGCTCTTTCTGGGGCCAGGGACACCCAGAGAGACTGTGGTGGAAGGAAGAGTGGGACCATGATGCAGTGACCTGGTGAAATGATCTCCCATTCCTTTGGTGCAGTTGATCTAGAGACTCTCAGGATAGAGATTTAGTGGTGGGCTAGGAAGAAGCAGTTTTACTAGGAAAGGATAACAGCACTGTCTCTGGGAGACTGGATTTCAGTGGCAGGGAATGGAGTTTGCAAAAAGAGCTTTTTAACAGCTAGTTTGGCTGTGATTTTGACAGACATTTCTATCAAACTGGGATGATTCATCTCCAGCACAGCTCTGTCTAGGAGAGAGACTTAAGATTTATAACAACCTCTTGGAACTGTTTTGTAAGTTCTTTGTAAATGGCTCCTTTGATTTGCACATCACCTTCAGTGAAGATACTGAGCATCATTCAAGTGATGTGGCTGTCTGTGAACTGGGTATATATGAGTTAATCTCCTTTCTGGTGTCAAAGACCTTTACTGCAGCTCACAGTAGGAAAGGTGCCTTCAATTACAGTAACAATACACGATTGTCGAAAGTTGATAACTCAGCATGCCTGTGTCTGTGTCAAAAACCTGCATGGGATGTCTGGACAGTAGCCTAGGTCGGGGAAGGAAAACTATGGTTGGTTTGGCTAAGAGACCCAGCTGAGTCCCCAGAATTAGTTGCAACCCAGATGACACTGTAAGGTAGTTCAGGACAAATACTTGTGTTTAGATATGGGTATGAGGCTTAGACACCTCTGCCATGTTTGAATGACTCTCACAATATTGAAGAGGACTGGATTGAGTGGGAACTGTTCTGTATCAGCAAGATCTGCCCTTACACAAACAGTGTGACCATGGGTTTTTTTTTCCACAGTAATTAGCACATTCATAACTTTATCAGCAAAGCAGCAAGCAGAGAGTTCATATGTATTTTCTGCAGGGAGTTTGGCCTCCTGGAGAAAGATCCACTTGTAAGTGCAGAGCCCTTAAAGATTCAAGATTTTTCAGGGATGGGGCTAAAGTTTCTTTTCATCATGGGGTTTATCACCAAGAGTACCTGGGGATCTACCCTGTGCATATTGTGGACCTTCACTGGCGGAAGTTTGGGTTTTCCCACATGTGGATGGGTATATGATGGGGAAATAGCTGCAGTTTTTCTCAAAGGCAGTGTTTATGGGGTGCAATGGCAACATAGAGATTTTCAAAGGTGTTACACAACTAGTAAGAATTATTTTAATTCCTTATCTCCCCTGAAGAGTTCTTAAAGCTAATGAAAAGGTAAGCATGTGAAAACAGCAAAAGAAGTAGGTGGCGTCAAGTGGTGGATGTCTGAGAAGAAATGTTAAAGAGAACATAGAAGGCAGTCAGATATATGTCTGAAGTGTGAATGTGACTGCTGAAAACCCCACTGGTCTTTGAAGATTTTACAAAATTGGGCTGTGGCGTAAAGTGAAATGCTAGAGACGTTTCTAAGGGCATGAAGTCAAGAACAAAGTTAAGAAAAAACCCCAGGTTGCCTGAACTTTACCAAAGCAGCAGGGAACAAGAGCAGTCCCTGGATAGAAGGCTTCAGGACAGCAACAGCACATGGAAGGACAAGGAAACAAAAGGGTGCACGTCCAGAGCCTACAGAAAGAAGTGTTAGCCTGGAAAGGAAAGAATCAAAATCTATAAAAGGCTTTATTGAATAGGATGAAACAGACGCACCATCAGGAGTTAATAATAAAGGATTGTTGCAAACACAGTTCATACCGTCGAGGATCTCCGCAATTTCCTTTGATTAAAAAAGAGCTTTTTGGTGGAGAAATCCAGAATATTTCTGTTAAAAAACTCAGTCATAAAAATATTTTTTTTTAACAAAAGCATTTAGGTTTGTGTGTGTTTACATGTGCATGCATGTGTGTATTTGGACTGACATAGATGAAATTCTCCATGAATCAAATCATAAGTTTTGAACTGATCTACTTTTCAGCACTAGTATTCATTTTATAGACTTACTGCTTTTCAAGGATTCTTCTTGTAGAAGCAGATTAATTGTAAGAGTTCTACACTTTTAAAGACATATGTTCTCATATGCTATAAGGATTGTTTACATTTTATTGAAGATTTTTTGTGATTCTTTTTTGCTTTTATTGAGAATATTAAAAGAAAAGCATACGGGAGTTAAAAACTGACTGTTTAGATTTTCACACAGATCTTTGATCCTGGAAGCTGCCAGAGAGGTTTGTTATGAAAGTGGAAGCACTGTGTATTGCCCTTGGAAATTTCCACCAATACGTACACAGGTATTTCTACTTGCACATGCTGCAGTCATGCAGTGGAAACGTGAGTCCTCTCTTCCTTTTTCACCAGAATAATGGCAAGTGGATTACATAACTGAAATAACCAGTGAGAGTCTTGCTATAACCATGGTACTACAAGGACGTGGGTAAGACAAGGCGCTTGTTTAGAGCTGCCTACAAAATAAGCACCCCTGTTTTGTGCTCATGTCTTCCCATGAGCTTTTATCTGAGAGCCACCCGGCCACAGTGAAGGGGCATTTAGGAGCAGTGGGAGCTGGGTACCTTACTACTCTCTGTAACTCTGAGACTTTCTGCCACAGACTGTCTTTTATTAGACTAAATGTCATGGCTGGAAAAGATTAGACAAGGTTTCTAGCACATAGCACCTTTGCTAGGTCTGAAACGCAGCAGCTGACTTCAGAGCTAAAAGCAAACCAAAACCAGTTGCTTAGAATTTGGTTCCTCTGTGTACATTGTTCCCTTATCATAACATTACTTTGAGTCACTTCCTCTAGCTGGAATCAGCCGGTATGATACTGAAGCCTGACATTGGCCTGAAAGTGTCTGTTCAAGGGCAGCATTTGGGAGAGGACAGGAGCAATAAACAGGCCAAACTGACTGCTCTGGGAAGCGGGCAAAACTTAATCAGTGCCGTCTAAGCTCAGCCGTGGGCACAACACTGGGAAGGAAAGAGCAAACAATTAACTAAACGTATAAGTACTTAGGTAGGCTTTACACATCATTCACTCCATATATGTTTTAAAGAGGACAGCCTTGCAGCAAATAAAATGATGCTACAGTGTCTGTTACTGCAGGGGTCTTTTTTTCAGGATGCTTCCTTTGATTAACAACAGGGCCAGGATGTCTCAGCAGCCCACAACTCTGCTTCTGTAAAAGCAAACCATCAGACCCTCCCAGAATCTTCAAGCCTTCCTCTTTCTTAACGGATTCCTGGCCCTTTAGTTTTCCACACACTTCCCCAATTAAAATGTTCCGGCCCTGGACGTGGGAAGCCATGCACAGCTGCGTGCCTGGCTTTCCAGCCCGCCGCCGTGACGGCTGGAGCTGCTGGCCAAAACCTTGGAAACAGATTTTTTAATTTAGATTTTTGGCCAAGCTGTGGCCTATTTTAAGCCTTTAAATACACTCTGGATCTCATGCAGATCTCCGCTGCCTTGAAGTAAACTGGTGGCAGCAGCACAGCTGAGCTTCCCAGTGGCAACCCTGGGTAAAACAGGGGGGAAGGGATCAGGATCCTGCCTGTTATTTTACTGTTTGCACAGAGGATAAAGTAGCTTCAAGTTTTGTTCCAAACTCTCAGCAGAAGCTCTGCCTCTGCTGTTTTGTCAGTTTAATGGGAATTTAATGTATCTCTTTCTTTTCTCCAGATGCATTAACAGATACACAGATCTGCAGCTTTATAGCCAGATCCCTGAATGAATGTGCGAAGAAGATAAGGGTGCTAAGAGCTTTCCCTTGTCCTCTCCAGAACATGTCACAGGCTGTTCCAACCCCCAGGATGTCCCTGCTACCTACCCTGCTGCCCCATGGGACCTCAGGATGGGCTGGGGAGGGAACACCCAGGGCCCAGCAGCCCCTACACACCAGCTGAGTACTGGCAAATGGACAGGCTCCCTTTTCCAGAGATCTCTGTCCTGCTGTAGGGCATCACGGAGCCACTATCAGCTCTCTCCCAGCAATCCCTGGCATTTTGCACAAAGTCAGGTCCCTCTAGCCCAGTGCTCTGCATCTGGCAGGGCAAGAGGAGGCAGCGGGCAGGGGAACCAGGTGAGCCTGGTCATCGCCCATTGGTCACAAGTATTTCCCAGTCAGGAATATATTTCGTTGAGAAACGGAAAGGGTTTTATGAAATAAGAGCAATGAAATTCTGTGCTGAATTTTTAAATAGGAAGGCCAAAGATTGAGCTGGTTTAAAATGTAGTTTAGGAGGTAACTGGGCTTACCTGGTGTAGTGACCTGTGAGGAGGGGGACCCAGGTAGTTGGGCTGCAGAGCCCTTGTCTGCCCTGGGCCTGGGTGAGCCAGCTGCTCTAGGGCAGATGGTGCAGAATCCTTCGTCAGAGACAGGGGTAGGCCAGGCCACATTGCCACTGCGTAAGAGGGAACTTCTGACAGAAGAAGTCTCTTCACAGAAGCACTTTGCCTCATCTTTTACACGGGACAAGCAGAGATATCACACATTAACTTTCCTCCATCGCCAGTGAATGAGTTTAGATCAGAGACCTAAGGAAGATGGTCTGAATATGAACTCTTTTCCTCTTCTTACCAGTGCAAGCTTTAGGGATGAAACTTGCCTCAGCTCAAACAAGTTCTTGGTAGTTAGTTGCTCTGTACCTTAGTTCTCTGCAAATTGAAATCCTGCAATGATGACTATGTTGAAGGCCTAAGACAGATACTGAAGTATCACTCCTTTGCTCTGGGTGGCACTACTAATTGAGATCATTTACTCAGCAAATACACTTGTTTTTTTTAGCAGTCTACAGTTGAGCTGAGGTCTTTGGTGCCAGGCAGATTAAAATGCATGCAGCATTGTTCATTTTCAGTTACTATTTCTCTCCTTTGCTGTTAAAAATGGAGCATAGATCTACAGTTCAAATATAAAGGTGCCTGGTGACTAATACGTAGCTTGCAGACAGGGTTATTCTCTGCCATCAGGCACTGCTGTGGAGGCTGAGGCATTGCTATATTAGGTGACATGCTTTTCTCTGTGAGCAGTGATTGAATGAAGATCTTGAATGAATTTGCTGTGGCAGTTTTATAAATCCTTCCTCAAACCTAACACTTAGTAAAATTGTGTTCTTCTCAGTTGGAATTTCTTACAGTTGTGTTTTGATGTTAGTATATTATGTCACTCATCACTACAGGGAAAATGACAACAGCCAATTTATGTATGTTAGAAAGAGATAGGCTAGTTATAAGGTGTCCACTGTGATTCAGCATTTGCTGAACTGTTAACACGTTTCTTTTCAGCTGACAGTGCTCACTATAACTGGAAGTCTAATTGGAGTAAGAAAGACTTGCACAAAGCTGCTATCCTATAAAATTTGAATTTTGAAATCAATGTGTAGTACAGTCAGATCCACTGACGTTCTGATTTCTTTGTCAATGTTTGTCTTTTAAATAGTGTGCTGTTTCATGTGTAATCAAAATCCATAGACAAAAAAAAAATCCAGGGGATGTGAGACAGTACAGCTGCGCAGCAGCTGGAAAGCTCTGCAGATCTAGGCAAGTAAATCATGATCCCCTGACCTAGCAACTCTCCCAGTAATGAAGAAATGTGTAATAAAAGCTTCTGAGATGAGTCAAGACTCGTGTACTGCAGACAGCCTTGGTTAGGATCAGATTTTAACACAAATTTTCATGTAGATTCTCCTCACCAGACTGTAGCACTGCCCAATCATGTAGGGTAAGATTTCTGCTCGGTGACAGCCACTTGCCCACTTCATCCCTGTGGGGTGGCCTGTGGCTTCTCTCCTGTGGAGCTGCTTCTGGTCTGTTTTGGGATTTAGTTGAAGGAGTGAAAATGTTGGGCCTCGGGTTAGACATTTGGGAAAGGGACAGAGTGTGATTGAAATGAACCAGAAATTAGAAGCTGATGGCCCAGGAGAAGGAAGCAGAAAGGCAGTGTTGCAGGTTTGGAAGTCGGAGGTGAAGTCAATTAAGGGATATACAACACAAACCGATAGCTAACAGTAAATGCAGGAGCCCAAACAATATGGTGACTTTTAGCCAATAATTTTCAATGAAAATGAACATGGCACCCTTCCACAAGGACAGCTATAACCAGAGAGGAAGTAATTTCACAAACAAACATGAACAGAGATCAGCTTTTCAGGCCAGGAGAAGTGAGGAGCGTGGTCCCTTCCAACCTTGAGATAACCTTGGGGTAAAGTCCAGTCTGGAAGGGAAACAGTGGCAGTCAATGTGACTTGGCACTGACCATCGCCAAGGGAATGTGATACGTCAGGTTCATTTCTAAAAATCCTGTTTCTGTCCGTCTCAATTATTGAGGACTGAAGCGCAGGCAGTTCTTGTGCAGACTGCACAGGATGGGGCCTGGGCACACAGTGGCCTCCCAAACCTGTTCTTTGGCTTTGCCAACGTCTATCCCCTCAAGTAAGGACCACTTGTCTCTTATTTTCTCCAAGATATAAATCTCTTCAGAAAGAGATGGGAAGTAGGCCAAGGTTCAGCTGTTCTTAGTGTTTTCCCTTCTGCCTCCACCTTATGATCCAGGCCTCAGGAAGGGATGTAGCTCCAGTCTCCATCATACAGCCCCAGCCAGGTTAAGCAGCACCCTACAATATCTATGTCTTATCTTTAATTAACCAGTCATTTACCTTTTGAGCTTCATTCAGGGCATAGGCTGGATGATAAAGGATTGATAGAAAAGTTTAACAGCACAAAACTAAATGTAGCCTCTATGAAACAGCAGTTACTTCCTTCTTGTGTGCAAGTTAGCTGCTGATTTGCATATAAAAGGGGCAGACCACTGGTGTAAGGATATTAAGTTCTAAACTCAAAAGAAGATTTACTGTGGAGTTATAGGACTGATCAGCTTTGCATTCATCAATTTAAAAATCAAAGGAAAGACTGTGTGCTACTGCTTGCTTGCTTGCTTTCTGGTTTCTGAGGAATACAGTTTAAGACATAAAAGTTTGAAATGTATTGCACTTGCAAAACAACCCATAGTAAATAATATCTATTCATACTCTATGTAAATTCATGTCCTAGATATGCAAACAGTAGTTCAGAAACTTGTTGGCAGGAGCTGCAATAGACAAATATACAGGCTACTGGCAGAAAAAGTATTTCCATTATTCATTTGTCACTGGTATCCAGGACTGGTACATTCAAGGTAACGTACTGTCTCAAAATAAATCTTTTATCACTACTCACTTCAGCAGCTGGAGCTGGTGATGTATACAAGCACATACAGATACAAGGCCAAAAGACAGCCATATGTTGCCAGGACTGGCCTATTGCAGCACAGTTTCATTTAAATCTTGTGCACTGTTCTTTTGGAGGATTTTATCGAGCTGATGGTCAGATGTGTCTGCTGATGTACACACTGCTGATGTGTACAGTGCCTTATGTGCACAACTTCTAATAAGGAACCTTTACAGTAAAGACCAAAATCTGTGGGAGCCTGTGCAGAAAAGTAGTAATGGTGAATGACTGACAGCATTGGAAAAGGTGAAGGGATTTTGTGCTTCCCTGTAGTCCGGACCACAAGAATTATAACAAGACTTAGAACAGAGAAGCAGCAAGATAATTTAAAAAAAATAAAATCTTTTTTCTGTAGACTGGACTGATGCTAAGGTAAATGAAAATTCCTTTTATCCCTGAAGAGATGAAAAAGTCTGTGGTGTTAATAATCTTGATTCCAACTCAAATCAATCTTATTTAAATCAAATCAGGTTTTTCATCAATTTAGATGCTAAAATAGACTTGAGAATTGACAAAAAGCAGAGCAAAACTTTTCTGCTGAAGTTTTGCATAACAACATGGGAGATATATATGCACAAACACATTTAACTACAATTTCATATAACAAAAACCAGAATGGCAACTTTGCCGGTGCTGAAGAGAATATTCAAATTTAAAACTTAGCATTCAGAGTTCTTTCTTCTGTCTGAAACATGGTGGAGGAGAATTGGTGTGTGGAATCTGAAGCATAGCAAGCACACTATTTTATGGTGTAGAAACTCAAGGAGATAGGAGGAACAAGGCAGAGAAAGATGGTTCCCACAGGGACTGATTCAATTTCTTTTTCTAGTTAAGTGGTGCTAAAGGTCTTTGTATCAGGCTAAAATACTAAAATGGGAAATACTAAATGCCTCCTAAAAAATTTTCGTGAAGATTCCATTCAATGATAGAAAGTGAAGAAGGCATTTCTTATATGCTGTGGGTCTAGTTCATAACACTGCACAGACTTTCAAATGCAGTTCTATTCCTCTGCTGTGTCCTTCTCCAAACACAGAATAAGTGAATAAATAGTAGCAGAGAGAATAAAGGAAGACTTTGGGAGAAAAAAAATAATCTATTTTTGAGGAGGAAAAGGACAACATTTGTCAGGCATGAGGCACACACGAGGAGTCGCTGCTCTCATAGTCATGATGGGACAGGAGAACACTTCAAAGAAGTAGAGCTTGGATCCAGTAGGCTTTTAGGGGCTGGTGGTACAGGAATGGGGCTATGCTTTGAGAAGGTGGAAGCAAGGCTGGATGCAGGGGAGCTAGCAGCAAGCATGGACAGGGGCATAAGCAGGCACAGGTGCTCCAGTAAAATGCAGGGTATTGTGTAAACAGTGTTAAGGCAGGGGCATGAGTGGGACTGTGGTGGCAGAGCACCTGTAGCACTGAGAACCTAGAAAAGGGGGGTTAGGACAGCTAAACTTTACCTGTGTCCTGCTGCTCATGGCAATTGAAATTGCTTCCAGTGTGTGGGAGGCCATTGCCCTGACACCAGGATCCCCCATTCCCAACGGCTCACAGCAGGACCGCTGCTTTAGAGGAACACCAGGCCCTGCTGGGACACTCCAGGGGCTTTCACTTGCTACCTCACTGCTCCCTGAAGCACTGACTGGCATTGCTGGGGCTGGGTCACAGCTCGCTCTGTTCTTGCCCCATGCTGCCAACTTGCACTGGTGCCTGCATACATCACAGCGAGGCTGCGGCCCCACAGCTGCTCCACATGAGCCCTCGAAGGGCTCCAGGACAATGACCAGAGAGAGGGTTAATGGCTTCTGCCTGATCAGGCCTGGATTTATACAGGAGGGACAGAAAATGGCATTTAGATACACAGATGAGTTGGCTGGGGGCTAGGATATGCAAAGTATCGTGCTTAAGATAATTGTGTATGTGGTTCTTGGGAAGACACTCCTCCAGGGTGTGATTAACAAGAAACTCCTTGCTTCTCAAAAAACTCAGAAAAGTTGACAGAGATAGTGCAGCTTTAATCTAGACAGGGAAAATACTGTCTTTTAAATTAATTTCACAGTTCCCATCATTTGTTGCAGACAGCAGCAACAGCTAGAATCCATTTAGTAACAGTAAAATCCTTGTTTTTCTTGCCCATTTATTTATTTCAATATATAGATGTTCTTCAAAATCCTTTGAACACTACCCAGGTCTCCATGTCAATTGAAATCACTGTATTTATTCATCTTCTACATTTTAATCCACCATTCACTAGAGTATGTAAACACCACGATTCAATGCCTAAGGAAGAATCAGTGTAATGGGATACATTTCTGGTCCATCTTCTGATGAGTAAAACAAGATTGCCCACTTTGGCTGGAGAGTTAGTGGTCCTGCCTGTTCTGCTGCATGTCTGTATGAGCTAAAGGCATCTGCTTTTTGTGCAGTGTGGCTTTTTCTTCTGAAGGTGCACCCAAATGCTCTTGCTCCACCTCTGGTGATTGGACCATGAGCAAAAGCTAAGGTTTCAGTTTTGACTGGCACTGCTAAGTCTTTTAACACAGGCAGTAGAAACATTGTCTATGCAGTGGGATGAATAACAGGTTTTGGTGGTTTAGATCACAGACATTATCAATAGGAGTCAGGTGGAACTTGGAATAGTTGATCAGAGGAGAATTACTGCATTTCAGCACTAGTATTCTGAAATGGGATGTCAGATTCATGTGGGGCAATGCATTCCCAACAAGCTGTACAACATTATTAGGAGCTTAACTTTCATGAGTCTATAGCTATTTGTTTGTTGTAGACATGGAATAAGTTGAAAGGATGGTTACAGAAAACCAGAAGTAAACAACCAAATTTACATGCAAGTGGGAAGCCTCTTAAACTAGACAGTGCAGCACACTGAGGTTTAAAGTTGTTTTCTAGCAATTGTACAAACACATGAACAAAATTACTCATCAGGGAGATCCACTGGGCTTCCTCAAAGCTTACGCACCATGTAGTCCTGGGTCATCTCAGCAGTGGGAGCTTCTCTTGAACAGGAGCAGGCTTGAGCACTTGCCACTATGTGTCATGGCAATCAGAGCAGCCAACAAACTCAGGGCTGGGCCTGGCAGCTGAGTAATTTAGTTCTTTTCTGCTGACCTAGGGAAAAGTGATGGCATGGAGGTGGAGCTGATCTCTTCTGCTTAGGGGAGAGGGGATCCAGCTGTGGGTTCAGATGGCAGCTAGGACACCAGGCAGACTAGCGGGACTCTAGTTTGGAGACTGTCTTTCTCTCCTCCTGTGTAGCCTGGATGATTACTTAGGTTTTGGAGGTTTTTTTCTCTCCTGCACTGTCTTTCCTCCTTTTTTCTCTCCCATGCCCCCTTTACCTCTCTGCTTGCCTCCTCTCCAGTCTCCCCTGCTCTAGGAAGTTTTGCCAATAGAAATTTTAGTTTACACATATGGTGGCTGTGGCCCACTAACGCTCAAGGCCTGCTTTGGCTGAGCACCACCACCTTCCTCGGTGTCACAAGCAAGCCCTCACACTTGCTGCAGCTAGTGACACAAAGCACAGCTTTTCTCCTACCCTGCAGTGTGTTGCGGTGTCTGCTCTGGTCTTGGCTTGAGCTTCAGTGGGCAACACTGAACTGACTGAAACTCAGACTGCCACTCCATATCTCTTCGTTTCAGAAGCACCTTTCCTGCTGTTTGTACATGCATGTGAGTAGCCAGGTGGTGGCATCCCAACAGGAGGAGCATGCTTGGAAACCTGGTGCTTCTGCTGGGCTGAGACAGGGGTGCTGGGAGTCACCAGCCTCTGAGGAGAGAGTTGTGCAAACCCATTGCCCTTGAAGGGGAGGAACAGAAAGGCTTCTGAAGATCAGCAGAGGCTATGAAACCCCAGGAGTACAAAGGTCAACACCAGCTCTATCAAAGATCCACCCTCCAGAAGGAAAGTCAGGAGATGCCAAATGATGTACTCAGGAAACAAGAGCTTCACATCTTTCCAAGCAGCGATCCCACCATCTCCCAGTTGTCACAGCAAGGAAAGGGGTGTGTGGGGGGGTGTGGGTGGGGGGGAAACTCCAGTACGACTGTTAGTTTTTGTTTTCTCTGCCTGACAAAGATGTTTCATCCCCAGGGTCCTTCAAATACAGAGCAAAGGGAAAGTACACGCATTTTTTTTGGTCTGGAGCTGCTGCCATTGTCCAGTCTCCACTGGCCTTCTGTGGGTCTTGTTCCTGCTGATACCCAAGCCATATAGTGACCTAGGAATCTCACATCTGCCATGGTACTTCCTTTGAATGGTGGTGGGCTATGGTAGCCATGTGTCACTCTTCCTGCCATGAAGGTCCTCCTTCTGGTTGCCCCTTAGTTAAGTTTCTGGCACTCTTGCCTCATTCAGTTGCTTCATGGCAGCCTTCTGCAGCAGTTTTCCCTGCAAACCCTGACCTCAGTGTGGTCTCTGTTAAAACTGCATAGCAAAACCTTGCTAAAGTACTCACAGTTCCCTTTGTGCTACTTCTGCAAATTTAAGAAGTGTCTTACGTTTTCTGACCAAAAAGCAGGATTTTTTAAAGAGACAAAACCAGACAAAAAGTAAAAGGAGAGAGACAAAGCAGTCCTATAAGCTTACTGAAAGTTTGATGTCAGAAGATATAATAAAGCTCTTCAAGCAGAAGATACAGATATTGTAAGCTGGAGACAGTAGCACCTGCACAGGAACCTACTTCTTTGTTTCAGCTGCTACTGCCCATGAGGGGCTACACATACTACCTACCCTCTGCCCACACAGTATCTCCTGATAACTTGTTCTGACTCTTTTCTGATGTCCTTTGCCTTTTCTGGTGGTTCCAATGACCACAGCCATACCTTTTGAGCACCACAACAATCATCACCATACACAACATCATGAAGAACCTTCACATGCATACAAAATTTCTACAGCTAGACCTGCAACATAATATGAACCTAGTGTTTGGTGGCCTCAGAAAGTCAGAAACCACCAGGTACAAATAACTGCAACATGTTTGTGAGCCTAAAGGCAACTGACCGTTTGCTACAGCATCCATTCCTGCTCCTTTGTTGTCGTGGCTCCAAACAAACATCCCTTGTTCATGCTTATACCGTTCAAGTGGAGCAAATGCAAACAAGCATTTCTGTGCTGTGTTGTAAGAAGGACTTAAATACACTGGGAACATCTTCAATTAGGAGAGAAAATATGGGAGAGTATGGGCTTTCATGTGGCATCACACTAATTAAAGGATAAATGGATGCAGAGAAAATGGTATTGTGGGAAGCTGAGCTCTGAGCATATGCAAGTCCCTTGGCTTGTCTACAGCTTTCTGTAATGTCACATGGTCAGGAGGTGCTATAGCAAGCCCCGAGGTGTTTGGTTGGGCAGTACTGATGGCTGTTAATCTGACAAAATTGTCTTGGGTGGGAAGAAGTGGTGTTCTGCAGCACAGGGAAGGGAATGCTGGCTGGCTGAAGCATAGAGATCATAGAGAGAGAGAAACCTGAATATGGGCCCTGCATATGGATTGAAGGGTTGACACACATATAAAGTTTAATGTGTGGCCACTGTCTTTCACCCTAATTGCCAAAAGAGTATTTCACCTTAAATACTCATCTTCAGATCAAATTCCTCTTTCCCTTAAAATGTTAAGCCTCACCTTCCATATCTCTGTGGTGTTACGGAGCACATCTTTAGGATGCTTTCACACAGTGCTATACTGCCTTCGCAGCCAGTTGCTCTGCTAAAACTAATATAATTTACTCATGTGGCTGGATTTTTCCCAGGGCTTAAGCTCACTTGATCAGAGCTGCCTCTGCCTGATGCATCCCTATGCCATGCCCATACATAACAAAAGCCTGAGAGGCACCTCCACAAGCAAATTTCCACCTCTCCACAGATTTAATTTCTGAGGCATTTTTGGCCTTTGTTTTATGAATCTGAGTCCTTGGTTCTCACTCTGATGACTGTTTAATCACATAATTTAGACTAAAATATAAAACCTCAAAATGGCTCCAGAGGCAGATCACATTTAATTGTCATCCATCCATCTAAAACTTCTTCATGGTAGGAAGTTACACTGCTCTGTTTATGATATTATAAAATCTTACATAAGAAAACAGATGTTAGTTTAAAACGAGAACAGATAGTCTAATGAACAGCTGCTAATCTAATCAATCCTCTCACTTAATTTGCTGTTCAGGTTAGATTTACGCATCAGTAACCTGATGGGTAATATCTTATGTCAGAAAGATATTTGGAATCTAGGAAATTTAGAATTAAGATTGAATTAAAAAGAAAAAGAACATGAAATAACTCAACAGAAAATACACGTAAACTGCCAGCTCTTTCACAGAAAAAGGACATGGAAAAGTCCAGAAATACTGAAATACCTTTGGCTATTCAGAACAAGAAATGTAGCTGGTTCTGCCCAAAATGAAAATTCTCCGTAGTAAACGGCAGAGCAGCATCATCTACTAGTATTTTATTTCTAGCTGTACATACTGTGCTGAGAAAGACTTTATTGCTAAATAGTTCCAGATATTCTCATATACATGAGTCTTGCATAATTGCATACATCCATTAATTTTGGTAAAAGTTTTTCTTTAAACAGGTGAATAAAAGCCTTTTGCTCATATTCCATACTCATCATACATATAGGTTAATTGATTTTGCACTTCACTTGGTGAATATTCAGAGCAGCTTACCAGGAGAAAGCAGTTAAAAAATCATAGTACATTAATTGCTCATGGACTCAAAAATGGTGTTGGTGCTGATGTAAGGGAAATGTCGTGCACACAACCTATCTCTTATATTTGGAACTGATAAACCTGAAAAAAGCCCAGATACACACATGCACAGACACACAAATCCCTGCTGCTGCAAATTCAAACAAAAACTGCTTCTGTGGGCAGTTTCGCTTCTCTGTGCAGCTGGGAGGATGATGAGGCCTAAGCATCGCTGGGGGCTGTCAGTCACTGAAACCTATCCCCCAGGGACTATAATTACCCAAACCCAACTGTTCAGTAAAGGGTACTAAAAGCAAAGGCTTCTGAATAATGCCATCTTCCTAATTACCTAAGGGTTTCTATCTTCAAGAGACTGACTGATCAATTCTCTTCTCAGAAATTCTGAAGCTAAAGTTCATGACGTGCTAAGGGAACAGCTTGATGAATCTGATCGTGTTTACATTCCTTGCATATCTGCAGTGGTGAAAGCTGTTCTTCATCCCAGTAGCTCTGCTGGAGAAGAGCAAAGGCCCAGCTGAGGATGCTATATATACATAAGCATCCAAACATCTAATGTTCTTCTGAAATGTATATATAAAACACCTCAGCCTCTTGTGTCTGCAAGTTTAGATGAAAGTCCCACAACAGTAAGCTTTTCTGTGAAATTTCTGACATGGCTGCTCCTTAAAAGGCCAGAAGTTCCCCATGAACCACCTTGACTGCTGTGCAGAAGTCTAGATCCTGTTTGAGACCTGCGGTACCCCTGACATTTGGGAGCTCCTGCAGCAGCACATCCACATGTTTCATTAGGCTGTGGCTGGAAATTGATTCCTCTGGCTGGAAATTGATTCCTCCATCAGGAATACGTGGCTTGTTCTTTCCAGAGCCTGTCCCCTTTTTCTTTTTGCTATAAAAAGAAAGAACAGAAGGCCCTGAAATACTTTCTCTGTACCAGTGGTTTGTAACATTTTTAGTTCGTGTTCCCTTTTCTCTGTATGCATTCATCCCTTCTTCTGCTCTTTACATCTGCTGTCTGCTCTGGCCTGTCCTGATGCTCCCTACCCCAACTCCTAATCTCTCTCTCCAGCTCTGACCTGTCACACATCTCTTCAGCAAAGAAAACCCATGATCCCCACTCTGAAGCAAAGGGAGCCCTGCTCCCCTCTCCCCAGCCCAGTCAAGCTGCTGTTATTCCCTGCCTGGCAAGCTTTCCTCCTGCCTGCCCCTGCACACACAGCCCCGCTCTTTTAATCTGCGGCCACCAGTCCTGATGGCTCCTGCTGTCAGGGGTCCAGACGAAATGTCTGTCTTCATTGAAGCAGAGCTCCCCATGGCCAGTGTACCCAGCCCTGCCTGAGCTACAGATGCAGCCCCTGCAGAGCATCCTCTTGGCAGGCACTGCAGAGGAGGCAGGACCATATGCACACCCACGGGAAGTGCCACGACCACAGGGCAGCCTCTGAGACCATGGTCACTTCACCTACCACCCCACCCACCTCTGCCATACACCCTGGCTCCCCACACCCTGTCTCCTGTGGCTCAGGGCAAATACTTCACTCTTCATCCTGCCCACCTGGGGCATGGGAAGATGGGAGACGCAAGGGCTGGCGGAGGTTCCAGGGCCCCCGTTCCTCCCTCCCCAGCCCCAAGACCTGCCCTTGGTCTCAGCATTGCATCTCTCCCCTTCATGCAAACATTCCCAGCCTCTGGGGGATTCCTAAGTTCTTTGTCAGAAGGCATCCCTACCTGCATGACATTATTTATTTGTCATTCAAAGCATGTCAGCTTTGAATGTTTTATTCAAAGCATTCTTGCTTCTGCAGTTTGCTTGAGCAAGTTGAACCATAGAAGCAGGCCCAAACACATCAGTGTCAGTGCTGAGACAATTGTACTCTTTTAAGGAAGCCTATGCAGTGATAGAACTTCAGAATGAAACACTACTTCATAATTAACATTCATTAGATGTATTTATGTCAGTGTGTAGCCCCAGACATGTAGGTTGACGATCAGTGAATGCGTACGACTGTGCATGTATTAAACAGATGTTCAGTCTCTTCAACTCTTGATGAGTTAAAGTCAACTTTAATGGCAGTCTGCATTTGCAGGTTGGCCTGGCTCATAGGATTGAGTCACACACAATTTTTCAGCTGAAGAGATGGGATTTGATTCTGTTTCAGTGGAAAGAGAGCAAAGCTCTCATTGCCTTTGTTTGAGGTGGATAAAAAGAAAAAAGGAAAAAAGGAATAAAGAGATTTTCCATGGCATGGTTAATCATTGCAAAAAGATTTGTTTCTGATGTTTAATAAGTTTCATAACACTAAAAAATAGGTGTCCGAGTTTGATTCAAACTTTTGTAAGATGTTGTCTTTGGCTTAAAGGAAAACACATATCATTTCAACTGAAAGGAATAATTTTTTGGGCTTTTACAGGCAGACGAAAAGAGGGTTTTATAATGGAAGTCCCGGAGCAACCTCAGCTAATGCTTTATATATCAAGGCATGTTAGAAAGAGGAAAAGCTTGTGTTCCACATACACTAAAAGCACATTTTTAACAAGCTGTTCTTTATTGTACTGAATCACACTGTTTATATATTTCTCCCTCTACAAACAATTTTGTGTGCTTTAGACAGAGCAGGGAGGAACAAAGAAATTAAGAAAAAAAAATTCAAAACAAAGCAAGTTATAAATGAACTCAGATTCATTCAGCTGAGATAATCAACACATGCTGTACATCAGAACTGTTAGAAAGGACAACAGAATGACTCCATTAGATGGGCTATTGTATAAAAACCAGACCAACTGAGGCAAAGTACCTTGTAAAACTGTAGAAAATACGTATTAGCTGTAAGAGATGGCTTTTCTTCCTTGTGATCCATCCTGTCCAGAATGGAGAAAATGTGACATTTGAGTTGGAACCACTAAAGGCTGACAGAAAGGTAACCCATTTATTCTTGCATCCTTCTCAACAGTCCCGTTCCCAAGCGTATTCCCTCTTCCTTCTCACTACGCTGCTTAATTGGCATTTTCGATGCAGCACTGCAGACTGATGGTTTTCTCAAGGCAGTCACTGTTTTGGGCCTTAGGGAGTCCATGAGAAAGGCAAAGCACATTAAATCCCACAGATTTCATCCTGAACTACTGCTGTCACATATTTCCCTCTGGCAAAGAAAAGCAGATTTCCCTTCTGGCAAAGAAAAGAAGAGCTGTATCCTTGAAAACCTACTGAACCCAATGATCTGCAAAGAGCAGAGATGATGGAGCAACATGGATGCTTCTGCCTGGTGTTCCTGTGGATGATATCTTGCTCTCCTTTGGCTATTCCTCACTTGTCAGGCCTTTCTGGAGGCACAGTGCCTTGAGGAGACATGGAGTCACTGACTCCTTCCTTTGTGATTGTCCACCAGCCACTAATTGCAGAGATGCACAACCACAGGATGTTTTTAATGTTCATCTGACCAACTTTAATTACCTTGCAGAACTCACTCAAAGATTTTTTTCTTCTAGTCAGCAAGCTTGTTGCACACGTGCATGGAGGTCACACAAAACCCAAGGAACTTAATGGATCAGAATGCGATGAAGCATGAGGTGGACTCCATCTCTTCACAGTTCACTTGCCTACACTGGCACAGGGTGGGAAGAAACACCTGGGTCTCACTGCTTTAATAAACAACAGCTTGCAAGTGGTGTGGCAATGGGTTCCATACATGAATTTGAAAAATACAAAGCAATAATGAGTAAGAAAGAGCCATATGTTTTTCTGTGTGACAAGTGAAAAGGTGTGGAAGGAGCCATGACCTGCAGAAAACTGATTAATACAATGAGCTGTGCAAATTTTCATGTGGAACCTAGGGATACAGCCCTGTTAGCCTACCACAGAGGGGAACTGCTGCTCAGAGCTGCTATCAGCTGCCAAATCTTACTAGGAAAACTGCTTGATTTTTATACAATTTTTATACATGTTGCTTTAACTAGACTGGTATCTTTAAGGCAGCCCAGTAGTTCAAAAGAAACTGCATTACGCTGAGTATGGAAAGGAAAACCTGCTACATGGATTTAAGATGTCTTTCAGCTGTAGCCTTACAGGAAGCTGCATGAAGGTCTGCTACACTGCTGTGCTGATCCAGTGTGGAAACCAGTTCACAGCTGGTTTAATACGAGAATATCAGAGTCTGCTTGTGAGGGCAGGGAACACAGCTGATGGATCTATGGAGCTAGCCATGCACAGTGTTATGAGGGTGGAAAGAAAAGCTGGGGGTTCTTGAAAGGTTTCAGCCGGCAGTTCTGACAGCCTTTGGGGTCTGGACAGCCTTTCCCAGAGTGTGAGTGTCAGGGAGTGCAGGCAGCACAGGGTGCCCCATGGTCAGCACTACATGCTGGGGATGCTCTATCCTTGCTAGAGTCAGCTACTGCAGTCCCTAATCTTAACCCAGGACTTGGTGTCCACAAACTACACCATTCAGCTGCACACCAGGGTCATTGAGCAGGTTTCTATATCCGGGCACAATGGGAAAAAACTACAGGTGTACATTGTGCCAGATAGCACAGCGTGGGGTCTGGTTGTCCAGCAACATATATTCAAAGAGAGGCCTTCCTTTATATATATATTTAATCTTCCCTACATTGCATAATGTGTTCTTAGTCACCATCTTTTATCAGACAACAACTCTACATTGTTTTAATTGGTCGCATATCTATGCATTTATCACACATGAACATTATAATCACTGGCAGTATCTTTATTCAGTTAGTGTCATGTCACTGGATATTATATTTGAATATTGTCCCATCCACTCAGTTTCCTCCACACAATACTTTGGGTATCTAGTGCAGACCTCAGCTGATGACAGACATAATTTTTCTGTTTGTTTGTCTATTATCAGTTGTGTTTTCAGGCTCCCTACTGCCCTTATACAACTGCAAGAGTTAGATATAATTTTTCAGTGCTTTCATCAGATGGGGTGACTTCTCCAGGTCACTTGCAGCACTTTAAGACACAGTTGCTTGTGCAATGGTTAAAGACAGCATGGGACAACAGGGCACTACCTCTTCACAAGCAATCTAAGGATCAGAAATAAATCTGTACGAACAAATCACCATGTACATGGTACTGGTAGCTGATGTGCAAGGAAAGGTCATGAGAAGCTGAATCGTCCAAGCAGATGGAAGATGAAAACTGATGAAACTCAAAGTTGCTGAATACCCATGTGTATTGCTGTCATGTCCTTTGCACCCAAAAAGTAGAAAGGAGGAAACTCACTGAACATCCCCAGATGGCAGAGAAGAGAACTTGGAAATACCCCAGCAGTTCCTAGACACGGTGTTAGGAGACCTGTTTTGGAGGCAGGGTTAAGAGTAGAAGTATAAAAACGTCCAAATGGGGTTGCCATCTTGTCTGTGAATTATAGACTTTTGGAAGTATTGACGTCAAACCTCTCCCTGACATTTGGGTCTTCTCCCATTTTCCATCCACAGAAAATGCTGGTATATACATTTCAGTCACTAGTAGGAAATGCAAGTGTGCACCAGCCCCTTGTCAGCCTGCCCTCAGGACTGAATCTGCTGTGTGTGTCAGGCAGGCTAAGCATGACAGATGGGGCCGGCGGATGGATACTTGCCAGTAATAGAATCAAACTAGAAGCTGTGTTCCTGTGGCTGGATGAAAGACATAAGCAGGCAGAACAACTTATAAACCTGCATGGCTGACAGACAACCTGCATCTCTCATGCAACAAATTCCTCAAGCCCTCCCCAGGTGAATGGGCCTGTGACTGCAGAACATGTGTGCAAACATATGGATTGTATTCTAGACCTGGGGAAAACATAGGCTTTCTGGGTCAAAGAGAAGTTAAGTTTTTTAAAATGTGGATTTTGCCCCTCTTGCTCTTGTCTCATCTGCTTTCTCTCATCTATCCTGCATTCACTTTTCCATTTATCTTATCTGTGCTTATTTACCTACACAGAGAGAGACAGAAATAAAACAAAGCATTCTGAGATCAGTATGATGCATGAATATTTCTGCTTGCGTGTGTTAGATGCTTTTCTCAACCCTTTCTATGGCTATTGAACTGTAACTTCCATGGATCAGGGACTGTCAGCTTGTAGAACAAGGATCTATCCATGGCTGGTCTTAAGACACTTGCACAATAAACATGAATAATGGTAGTGGTGATACATCCTGCACAGCGCCACACAATTAGCTTCTCTCTGACCTATAACAAATCAGTGAATCGAACTTGCAGCCTGGCCGCTTACTCTAGAAGGTCCTTGGACTCTGCACCTTCAGGAAACAAAGTTTGCTCCCTGAGCATCTCTGGGGCTCACACACCTCAGCACCATCTCCACCCAGGGCATTATAAGCATGATTTAATCCCTAGAAAATAGTGGAGATGGAAAATAAAGCCAGATTTAAATATGCTTTGGCAAGTTCTGCGTTGGCTTTTTTTGCAGTGTGGTGTAAAGTGCATTTTAGCTAGGTGGCTCATGCCTTCTCCAAAGACTAAGAAACAAATCTGTTCCTGACAATCCTTTGTAATGCTATGCCAAGTTTCCTGTGCTGAGACTCAGGGGAATGGGAATACAAAATATTTTGTCAGAAGAAATACAAACAGTATCCTATGGTGTAACATTCATGTCAGCTCTTGTCAGGGTGGTACTGCAGCTTCCCAGGGTCCCATGGAAGCAAGTCACAGCAGGGCATGGTTGGAAGCATGTGAGGTGGGGTGGCTCTGTCTCTTCTGCCAGTTCTTACCTGCCCTACTATGGGACTGGTGACTGTCCCAAAGGAGATGGAAAACAGTACCTCCAAAGCAGAACATCTGCAGAAAAGAAAATGCTTTCAGTTGGGCCAAACCTCCCCTTCTTCCTAGCCTGAGGAAGGGCAGTGCCTGCCTTCTGGTCCCTCTGCCCCCAGGCTGTGGTAGAGGGGAGGTGACAGGGGGTCCTTTGGTGACCCATGATGCCCAGAAGGGTGTCAGTGCTGAGCTCCTCCAGACAGAGATTTGCCCATGCACTGGGTAGGTGTGTCTGCCTGGGTGTTACTTGTCGAAAACCAAGAGCAGTGGAGACTGCTGCAACTGGAAGAAAGGAAGCCAGAGAGTCCCAGACGCCCTGCCATGGGGATATCAGAAGAAAGGTCACCCTCAGTCACCCCAGCATTGTACCTCACTGCTCTACATAATATTTGGGAGCCTGAATGCTGTGTGAGGCAGGGACACTGTCACAGACTGGAGGTGAAAGGCAGCACTGGATGGATAGCTCAAAGCAATTAAATGGTGAGTTTTGAGACGGGCTCGTGTGTTTCCCTGTAGGGCAAGGCTGTTGTTGATAAGTGAAAATTAAATGTCTTTTGCTAATCCCCTCAGGGTGACAATATCTGTCAGATGTATCCATAACTTGCACTCAAATCTCTCTCACTTCCTCCCATTCTTGAAAGTAATAGTTATCTTCAGCACCTCTGGGCTTGTATACTGTCAATGAGCTGGAAGAGGCCTGAAGCTGCCATCTACTCCTGCAAAATGGGAGGGAGAAAAGGAAAGGAAAAATAAAATGGAGGAAAGAAGAGAAAAGAAAGGAGAAGCACGAAGCCCATGTCAAGTTTGTTTGTTGGTAAACTTTCCAGAATGTGCACAGCACGGCCTTGTTGAGCAAGATGTTCTATGGTCTCAGTATTCCCAATCCTGGAAAGCTTTACCTGCTATCTAATCTGTAACTCCCTTAAACCTATTACTTCTTGTCCTACTCCTGATGGATTTCTAGATTCATTATCCCATCCCATCTTGCAAAACGCTTCTACACAACTGACAACTCTTAATGCATTTTCTTATTCTGAGATCTAAATCTGCTCTCCAGTGCCTTGCTGAACGACCGTGCTGCAATCTGTTGTCCAGGGCATTAACAAAGGCACCAAATAGCACCAATGACAAGAAAGACTCTACCCCCCTTGGTTTGTCCTTTCATTTCTGGCTCAAAGGAAGCTTTCCCAACCTCTTTTTTTTCACCACTGCTATACCGTATTTTCCCATTTCCTTATCATAATTCGTGTGATATAGTGCAAAAGCCTTTCTAAACTGAGCTGTAAAACAACAGCGCTTCTCCTCTATCTGCAAAGCCCCAAGCCCTGTTGCAGCAGAAAATTAGATCAATTTAACAGAATTTCCCCTTGACAAATCAACACCAATTCCTACACTTTTTTTTTTTCTTTTTTTTTTTTTTCTTTTTTTCCCCCTTACAGGGGAATACAGATTATCTTGCTGATGGGTTGTTGCTGTCTTCTAGCCACTGAACTACCAGGTCTCTAATCCCTGAGAGACTCCTGTCTGTACCCCTTTCAAACTAGATGCACTATTTACTTTTCAACCATCTCCTAATACCTCTCCTATAATTTACAACCTCTTAAATAGTATTAATGACTCAGATTTAATCAGACAGGACTTTAAAGGACCCAGGATGAAATACATTGGACCCCATGCATGTGGAAATATATGATTCCTCTTGATGCATTGTAAGCAAACCTAGGCAAAACACCAGATTTCTGCCTTGTATTACCTTTGGTCTCACTTCATGCAAACCTGGATTTTACCTGTCTTCAGCTGAATGTCATAGCATTAAGGTTCTAATCCAGAGAAACAAGGACAAACAAAAGAGACTTCCTGACTTGGAGAATATTTTAGATTTTCACCCTTTTGCTGAAGCTTTGCAGAATGACCCCTGCCAAAGAAGGCTGCTGGGCAGAGGGCTCTGACGCTTCCCCAGCCCCTCACACTTCCAGGGAGCTGCCACAGTCTGGGGACGTGATGCTCCATGGGACTTTATGGGCAACCTGTCACAGCAATGTGAAGAGAGGCACCCTTTGCACTTAGGGGGTTTTATACATGGACACCAAACAAATAATAAGGTCAAGTACTCAAAAAAGAAAAGTCAAAGCCTTTATCTGTGGCAGAGAAACTGAATCTCAAAAAAGAGGCAGAAAAGGCCCTTCCCTTACTGACATCAGATTCATTCACAGGTAATTTGTTGAGGTCACTGGTGTTGCTTTGAGGACAAAGTTCCTGTGCAGAATTTTTTACGAAGAATTTGGGGAAAGTGAGAAAGGGAGGCTAGTGCTTAGGGCAACCAAGTGTCCTTGACCATATTTCCTTGTCTAAAAGATGTGCCTGAAGTACAGACATAGCAAAAAGAAAATCTATAAATGAAGAATTTATAGAATAAAGGGTTTCTTGATCTAAAGCTAAGAATAACCAGAGCTGCAGCCAAGGTTGTTAGAGATATGGGTGTCAGTAATTAGTTTCATGCTGGGTTTAGAAGATAATGTATTAGATGTAATCATCAACAGCTCATGAGACAACAGAGGACAGGTCCAAATAACTGATACATAGACAAAGAAGGTACACCAGATTAGCACTGTGTGAAATAATCAGTTTTCCTTTTGTCTGGTACTTATTAGTGAAATATGTACAAAAATATGCCCAAATTGGATGTAAAATTAGTTTTACCTATTGTGCATGGAACATAAACTTTCATGGTGGGAGCAGCAAAAACTGCCAGGGCAAGGTTTAAGTTTCTGGCTTGATGGTGTTCACTCTCCCCAGACTTCTAAAAGCCTTGTTTTACAAAGATCCAAGTTGCCCACTTCTCTGCTGAGTGAGGATCTTCAGCCTGGGAGGTGTCCAGCTTGTTGTATGGATGTAGGTAGGTGGTTACGAAACATCTGAAGATCCACCATCCTGTTTCACCCATTCCTCCCCATACAGAGTGGTGTGTGATACAGCAGTGCCAGTGTTGTCCATAGCATCTCTGGGATGGTGAAGGACACTACTAACTTGAGAGGACTACAGTAGAAAAGTAGGATTTGGAAGAGAAATGAAGGAAATAACATCTTATTTCCCCGTACCACTAAAACAATGTGGAGGGGATGGAGAAGTCAGCATAGCAGGCCCTATGTTTCTGGATGACTGTCTGGAATACAGAAGGAGGCAATCTCATGCTGGGTTTTCTGTGTCATGGTGGACTCCTGTCTTCCAGCCCTGTTCCTGGGAAAGCTCTGCCCAAGGCACAACAGAGCCAGGAGGAAGGCAGCTCAGTACCAGCCATGAATGGAAACTACTCTCACAAGGTGAGAAGGTGAAAGCCTGTTGGTTCAAGCAGGAGAAAGAGGCAAAAAAAGGCAGAGAGTGTCAGTTACACAAGCTGGGATCATAAGACTGCTTCTTTTCTGAGTGAATATCAAGTACTCTGATTGTGGGTTTTGGAGTAGTAAGGCAGTAGTTTATTCAGGTTCACATAATTCTGCTCATCTCACAGATGACTTTGTAACCTTAATTATTCAGTAGGATTAAAGAGACAATGTGCACCTTTTTTTTTCTTGGTAAGTGGAAGAAACATTTCTGTTTCCAGCAGAAACCAGGCAGAAAGATTTCTGCTTGTGCAGAAGAGGTAATTTCCTTTATGGTATATGGAGGTAAGAGTTTTAAAGGCAATAGTTACCTGATGTGACATTGGTGGCAGGTATCAGCTCTGTACCGTGTGTGTGGATTGATATGTGTCCCATAAAGGGATTCCCAATAGCTGGTAACTGGACAGGGGCTGCCTTCATGAATGACTGAGTTTCAGGCTTAGCTGGCTAACTGCTATGTATAACTGGTTAGCTAAGATGTCTTTCCTAGAAGTAACCCTATGAGCTTAAAGAAATGCATCTCAATTAATGGACAAACTAAGTTCCTGGGAGGATAGGAATTATCTTCATGGTTTTTTTGACATGTTTATTACCTTAGGCAGTAAAGAGGAAGCTGAAGGTCACTGAAAAGAAAGGAAGCTTCAATCTGAAACAGTTCCTTTTGTCACTCTGAAATTAAGACATTTTCTCCTTACTGGAGCAGAAAAGCTTCCTGGATTTTCAAATCAAAATGTCTGTTATATTGTATTGATGCTTAGCTTATCGATTGTCTTAGATTTTGCTGCTAGCAAGAGTGCTTATTGGGGTATAATTGCATTACAGAGTGATAGCAGAATGAGACTGTTTCCTTGTCCAAGACTTCCAGAAGACTTCCAGCTGCTTTGGGTTCATACAGTAGGGTTGCTAAGTGCACTCCGTCAGCGGCACAGATGAAAAGCTCCGTTATCCATCATAGACTCATTTTTCACATTTTTTTTCTTCAATTGTAAAAATGTGATATATGCAGTTTTATATAATACAAAATGTGTGAATTAATGACATTTTGCCTGTTTCCATAGGGTTTTTTGGAAAACACTTTCCTTTCACGGCTAAATGTTCCCAAATTCTTTCAATAGCTTTCTAAACTACCCTTACACTACTACTGGTGAAAATATCCCTACAGAAAACAAGAAAGAGCACAATATTGAGAAAGAAAATACAAAACATATGGAAAGAGCAACAAGGAAAATAGTCATGACCTTTTTATTTATACAGGCAAATTTTATGATATATGTTATATATACTTTATTTTATCAGTGCCTCTGGGACAACTGCCAATATAAGAGCTTAGCCAATTAATGGGGAAAGCAAAGACTACTTTACATCATTGCAGTAGAAAATTTTCCATTTAGCAAGACATACAGAAGATGGGAAATCCCAGACAGTGGGATTAAGACAGAGTAAATGATAAATCAAGGGCCTGATTCATCACTGCATTGCTCTCATTTTACACTGGAATATCTTTGTCAGGCACAACAGATTTCTATAAACATAAAACCCAGAGAAAGATGTTGGTGAGTCAAGTGACTGAGACTGGTACAATCAATATTTTTTGTTAGTGTTTTTTCCTAGTTAATTTAAAGTCTTTTTAGAGTGTTTTTCTGCCTCAAGGAAATAGTCATTTAGGACTTGATCCTTCCCACAACACATGTGTCTTCCACAAGTATGTGTTATGATAAAAGCAAAGCAAGAAGTCATATGTTAAATACAGAAAGCATGTATTAAATAGACACACAGCAATCAAGTCACTCTGCCTGGTAATGGGTGTGAAGACTAAGGAGATGTAAAATTATTGCCTGACCCAAACCCCACTGGAATCAGTGAATCAGGGAACACAGAGGTACTCAATTCTTCTGATGAGTTTAGAGACTGATGCCTCACAAACACTGCTATTGCATTTACATGTAGACCCTCAGCTCTGTACCCTCTGCTGTGCACCACAAAAAGGTTTGGGAGATAAATGCTGCCAATCAATGCAAGAAGGTGACAGGTTATTTTAATCCAAGACAACTGCCATTTAAATGTTGTGACCAGCATCAAAGGAAAGGAACAGACACAGTTTTGAAAGAAATTAAAGGAACCAACAGAGTGCATGGAACAAGTGACATCATGAAAGACTCATTGAATTTTGCTACCAACAGCAGACCTTGCCTGGTAACTGCTGACAATCCCCTTGGCTTCCTCAGAGAGCACAGTCCAGCTTTCTCCGCCACGCTCTGGGAGACCCAAACCATCAGGGACTAATTGGAGACTCACTTTGACAGGGATTCCAGGGATTAAGCAATGTTTAGGCATATAAGCATTTAGGGAGTGATTCCAGTGCTGAAACATAGATTTCTGGTGCCCTTTGAAATGTCCTGGGATACCTGAGACACCCTCCTTGACCAGACAGACATGACACAGGGAGACGGGAGAACTGCACCCTCTGCAGCAGTGCTGGAGGCCTGGCAGGGTGCCTAAGGCATTTCTAATGTCACTGGGTACACATGTTTGGTGGCACCACTCTGTCTGAACTATGCTGGGGAGCCAGTCCTGCAATATAGCACATGGACGACAGTCATCTCGTTGCCTCAGGTTTCAGAGAGGCTAGGTCACCTCAGGAGATTCCCATCACTTCCAGTTGAGTATGGAATAGTTCAGAGCCATAATTCAGATAGCTGGAATGTATGAGAGACCAATCCTTTATACTGCAAGGGAGAACCTCATTTGTAAAATAACTGGATCAATTTAGAGTATGATTTCTATTATGACAATATTAGCAATCTATGCAGTTTACCAGCTCTGAATTAAGCCACTTAATTCAGATGAATAAAAATGGAAAACAGGGTATCGGGTTTATCTTAACATTATAGTTCTCTGCAGACAAGTGATTCAGCCAGCAAGTATACTGCTAACTAAACATTTAAGTGAACCCTATTGTGGGATTAGAAAATCTCCAAGTGTGCTGGTTTAGGCTGGGATAGAGTTAATTTTCTTTATAGTAGGTA
This sequence comes from Athene cunicularia, assembly GCF_003259725.1. Lineage (NCBI taxonomy): Eukaryota > Metazoa > Chordata > Aves > Strigiformes > Strigidae > Athene > Athene cunicularia. Next base: position 80,861,629 of record NW_020799097.1, read on the forward strand.
ATATGGGGTATGTTTTGGATTTGTGCCGGAAATAGTGTTGATAATTCAGGAATGTTTTAGTTGTTGCTGAGCAGTGCTTACACAGAGTCAAGGCCTTTACTGCCTCTCACACCATCCCACCAACAAGTAGGCTGGGGGTGCACAAGATGTTGGGACCAGACACAGGTGGGACAGCTGACCCCAACTGACTAAAGGGATATTCCAAACTATATGGCATCATGATCAGCATATAAAGCTGTGGGAAGAATGACATTTAAAGTTATGGTGTTTGTCTTCTTAAGTAACCAATACACATGATGGAGCTCTGCTTTCCTGCAGATGGCTGAACACCTGTGATATAGGATAAGAAATGTTTCGGTAAAATAAAATTTTGAAGTTGCTATAAGTTAACAACTCCTCTTCTGTATAATCTTAAACTTAAGTAATCATTAACCGGTGATCTTTTTGTAGAATGAGTCTGTAACAAACACCATATTGTAGGTGCCTTCTAGAAAACTATTTATTACCTTGTTGATCGGAATGTTTTCGAGGACATGTCGTAAAGAAGCCTTGAAGCATATTAAAAGTGCAGTTCAAGCCTTGAGGCAAGGACGTTCAGGGGTCTTTCTTTTGAGTTGGTCATCCATGGTGATTGCACAAGCACCCCCCTGACTCATTTCAGGACTCAAGTGCACATCACCAGAAAGAGGTGGGAACAAGAAAATTAATTACAGGAATCAGCAAGTTTATTTATGAGAATCTGTTTATTATGTATTACTGTGTCCTATATAATCTATGCCTTGCACAAGTTAGGTGTGTGTTGTTGGTGAGACAACTCCCCTATGCACCCGGCCTTTAATAATAGAGAATGCCTGCTTCTTAATACTGCATTAGTGTTAAGGACTTTCTTTATTCCTCATTTCAGTGACACTTGCCTGCTGATGGGAAGCAGTGAATAAATTCCTTGTTTTGCTTTGCTTATGCATGTGGTTTTTGCTTTGCCTATTAAACTGTCTTTATCTTAACCCATGAGTTTTCTCACTTTTACCCTTCCAATTCTCTTCGCTATCCCACCAGGTGGGGGGGAGTGAGTGAGTGACTGGGTGGTGCTTAGTTGCTGGCTGGGATTAAACCACAACACCAAGGAATAGTGAGACAAATGTCATAGGCAAACAGAAATATACTGTGAAAAAGAAAAGACTTCTAGAATACTTGACATAGAAGAGGTTTTGATGAGCAGATGAGAGAAAGAAATGGAAGAGTGCACACAGAAATAATTCATCCCACCACGAAGTGGGAAGATAGATGCAATGGCAAGTTATAGATTTTTCTGTTGCTTGATTAACTCCCATGAGATCCCTTAATATATCATGACATTACAATTTCTTGTAACTTCTTTGTCCTATGACTTTTACACAAACTATCATGTTCACCTTTCTTTGCTTCTTTCAGTGGGTTGCTTCTCGTTTGAAAGTGCCAGGCAGTAATTTCTGTAAATAACATGAAACACAGGTTAGATCAAGCTATGAAGTCATTAAAACTTGATTTATTTTTCTTTTAATAAGAACAGAGTGGAAAATTAAATAATATGCTCTATATGGTAGCTAATGTTTTTATTTAGTTAGGTGAACAAGTGTAAAGGAACATAGATGCAAAGTATCTTATAATTTATGTTGGAAGAAAACATGGGAAAAATCCAAGATTTTCACTGTATAGTGTGCTACAGTGTGCTTCAACCCTTGTCTTTCTGCTGTTGAGAACTGCAAGAAGTGTGAACTGCCTCTGGCTCTGATTCTAATCTCACCTGTGTTAATGTAAATCCAGAAAAACCACTCTGAATTCAGTTTAAAATGCTGTAATTGAGAGCAAGATTAAACCTTTAGGGCCATTTTAAAAATAGGGATTTAAATACCTGTTTTTTTAAATATCAATTTAAATCAGATTAAAGTTTGAGGAATTTATCCTACTGTCAGTTGCATGTTATGGTGATCTCAGTGGCACTCAGTCCCTGGGTATTTCACAGACATAACCCTCACGGTCTCAATAAATGTCCAGTTTAACTTCATACAATTTCTGACCTCTTGATGCAAGTGTTTACAAAACAGGTTTTGGCCCTTGCCTGACATCAGAAATATATGTTCATTTTTCGTTAAGCTTCTTAAACTTTGAAGTCCCAGTCAATACATATAATTACAGAATCACAGAATCACAGAATCATCTAGGTTGGAAAGGACCTTGAAGATCATCCAGTCCAACCATTAACCTAACACTGACAGTTCCCAACTACACCAGATCCCTAAGCACTGTGTCAACCCGACTCTTAAACACCTCCAGGGATGGGGACTCCACCACCTCCCTGGGCAGCCCATTCCAGCTTCTAACAACCCCTTCTGGAAAGAAATGCTTCCTAATATCCAGTCTAAACCTTCCCTGGTGCAACTTGAGGCCATTACCTCTTGTCCTATCCCTTGTTACTTGGTTCAAGAGACTCATCCCCAGCTCTCTGCACCCTCCTTTCAGGGAGCTGTAGAGGGCGATGAGGTCTCCCCTCAGCCTCCTCTTCTCCAGACTAAACACCCCCAGTTCCCTCAGCCGCTCCCCGTACGACCTGTGCTCCAGACCCTGCACCAGCTCCGTTGCCCTTCTCTGGACACGCTCGAGTCATTCAATGTCCTTTTTGTAGTGAGGGGCCCAAAACTGAACACAGGAATCGAGGTGCGGCCTCACCAGTGCTGAGTACAGGGGTCAGATCCCTTCCCTGTCCCTGCTGGCCATGCTATTGCTGACACAAGCCAGGATGCCATTGGCCTTCTTGGTCACCTGGGCACACTGCTGGCTCCTGTTCAGCCAGCTGTCAATCAACACCCCCAGGTCCCTCTCTGACTGGCAGCTCTCCAGCCACTCCTCCCCAAGCCTGTAGCACTGCTGGGGGTTGTTGTGGCCCAAGGGCAGCCCCCGGCATTTGGCCTTATTGAAACTGTATCTTCTCCTTGTTGATATGGGCTATGGGATGTGTATGGGATGTCTAATAACATAAGACATCTTTGAATATTCCTTTCATTTTTTCAAGGCAACCTCAGCATCTTAGCATTTTTCCTTAGCTGATATTTGGATGAACATACATTTCCTTTGCTTTGCCCTTCTGTCTGTCTAATGAAACTTGTTGACCATGCAGAGGTGTTCACTTAGAAGAGGCAATGAGATTATTCATCACAAATGAATCATCAGATAAGGTCATTTTTCTCTTCAATACTTCACTACAGAACTTAGATCTAAAAAATCTTTCATTTTTTCAAAATAGTCTTGTTAATTTAGATCTGTTTATTTCAGTCAGTAGTATTTTTTAATTTATTCATTAGACCATTAATTACTTATTATTTTCAGTGCACAGTGATCACCTAGAATTCTTTCTTCTCCTTAATTTGATGACTGTATTTTTTCAAATCAGGAGTTAGAAGGTGGCAGATGGAAATCCATAAAAATTAACATGCATCTGTAAAACTTTCTTATTACGTTCAGCTTTGACACAAAATCATTCTTAATAATCACTTACATATTGAATCATCGTTTCATTTTTGCACAGAGTATTTGAAGTGTCTGAAATTTCAAGTGCTGCTTTGCACACAGGCATGCTGATACATGGTCGATGTTCTTTGTGTGGTTTACCTGTTTTTTTCACAGCTGATGCGTGTGATTGACTGTGGTTACCAAGGGGTCTGGCCCATGGTGACTGGCCTATGGGACCAAAGTGATGGGGGTGCAGCAGATGCCTCAGCTGAAATGGGGGACCATGGGACAGACCCCTTTGGGGAGTGGTGTCATGTACCTAACTGGCATGATGGTGGAAGTACAGGTCACCCAGCTGCCTTCCACTTGACGTTACAAAACCTGTTCTGTTTTCTCCCTGCCTGACAGACATGGAAAGTGACTCAGATGCACACGTCCACTCTTAAAATACAGATTGGCTGCATAAAGCTCCTGGTTTCTCTTAACTTATTGGTTGCTGACTGGTGCTTTGTGTTTGGAAAAAGGCAATCGTGGCCTTCTTTAAAAGTGGGCTGGTACCCTCGTGTGACTCCATCTGTGTGTGAGGTGCCCCTTTGGCTCTGCTTCATGCAGCTGATTTCCTTTAGAAACAGTCATTTTCATGCTGTTGGGATTTTTCCCAAGTTTGGACAAGAACGTTTTTTAGTATTAATTAAAGAATAAATTAACATTGATAAGAAAGAAGGAGATGAAAAATGAGGAAGAGCTTCTGGGCCATAAAACATTTCAGTTAGCCTAAACTCTCTCTCGTTTTTGTCACACATCTGCTGTGGGCAAAAAGAAATAGTTTTGAGTTATGGAATTTCAATCAATTAAATTTATTGCCAATTAATCTAAAACTCCAATCACTGATTTCAGTATTGAGAAAAAAACAACCAACCAAATAAATAAATGCTTATGGAAAGCACCTCAGCTTCCCTCCCACACATCTTCCCCCTTTGCCGGTCTTGAATCTCCTTGCTGCATGTTGTACAGTCCCCTTGGTGAGGTGACAGTGGTGCAGGAGATGAGGTTTCCTGCTCCATAACTCTGGGCAAGACTCAGCTTGGGTTGGAGACACCTACATCTCAGTGTCCACATACCTCCAGGTGTCCTAGATCCCACCAGAATCAGGAGACAGCTATGGCAGAGGTTCAGGGAGCTGAACATAGATAGGCATCTGAGTGACTGAAGGGCATCCCAGACCTCCATATATGGATGTGGCCTACAGACTACCTTGCAAAAGTGGGCTAAACTGGAGTCTCTAGAGTGACACAGGATGCAAAAGTGTGGGCAGCTAAGCCCTAAGCCTTACAGGCAGTGATGCCAGGGGATGATACAGCTGATCAGCCACTAAGGACACAATTCACCTGATTAAACATAGGCATCCAGCCCAGTGGTGCACAAGACATTGGGGCCAATGTAGTACAGGACACATGGGTGACACACACCCTTCTGGGATAGACACTGGATGCTATGTTGGGCACCAGAAAGCATCTAAAATAATGCTGGATGTCTATACTGAATCAACTGAATAAATAGTTAGCTATTTTAGGAAGAACTGAATCATTCCCTAGGCTCTGCTGGCTGTTTTGACTTAATTACTACTGGCTATAAGAGTTGCTTGCAACAATAGACCATATGCAGGTCCCTGCTTGTGAATGTGGTTGTAAAATCCCACCCTTATTGCCTTTACATGCCTATGTGGACATTGAATGGGCAAACTCTGACTACTCAAATGCCTAGTTAAATTGAAAACTAATTGGAGATCAGTGTGACCTGCAGGCAGAAATCAGGAGGAGCGAAGGTGAGAGAACCTGAGAAGCGCAGCACCTAGAAGAACTGGGTATATGTGAGGAATCTTTGTTAAATAAACTAAGAAATCTATATCCTAAATTAATCTAGTGAACAGCACTGATGGGCAGAACACCCAGAAACCACACCAGAAACTAATAGAAAGGCTCAAAAGTGTTGGTTATGAAACTAGGTAGTGTTAAGATAATAGTAATATGTCCCACTTGTCATCCAAATTGTAACACATATATTGAAAAGTATGCATTGGTGTGAAACTTCAGAAATTAAGAGAAATGTCACGGGTACTGCAAGCAACATGACTGAAAGAATCACAAAGAGAAAATATGAAGAAAAAATAATCAGTTTAAGTCAAACTCAGTTCAGAGAAGGACAGTTGAAAAGGTTTTAGCAAAATGGTGCTATGGGTCTCTGGTGAATTTTAAAAGTTAGAAATGAACAGAGATTGCAGTGTTATTAGAGAGAAATACTGTCAGATACTTTGGTGGTATAATATAGTGTAACAGGATGACTACATTTTTTCAGTTTGACCTTAGACTACATGTGACTCATAATCCTACATTGTTTCCAGATAATACTAATATTATTGTTACATTAGCCGGTAACGTTGCTTGTAATTTGATTACATTTAATGAGTCTCTGTAACTGGATAGGCTAAAAAAAGCATCCAAAGTACCTTTCTGAATACACTTCTATTATTATTTCAAAGTGGCAACACTTGAAAAATTAAGGGAAGTAAATGGTGAAGTAGATTGGATTGGACTGGATTTGTGGTGAGCCTAAGGTCCTGAGTGTGAGTGAAGCATAGAATTTTCTCCATCAACAGAACAAAATCTATTTGGACCTTGAACCTTCAGTGATAGAAAGAAACCTCTATGAAAGGGCTTCTTAAGGGTAGTTGCAGATTATGAGGAAAAGAGATGATAAAAGAGCCCTTCAAAGAACCAGAAGCATTTATTTTTTACACTTTATTAAAATACTATTCTTATACTACATTCTTCTCAGTTTTTAATTTCCTTGTTAGCACTCTGCATGGCTTTAATTATTTAAAAAAAAAAAAAAACCAACAAACCAAAAAACAAACAACAAGAATGAAGGGAGGCCATTTCTGAGAAGTGTTCTTGTGTATCAGAAAGTAAATGTGAATAAATGGCTCTTTGCAGGAACCCTGCAAAGTGGAAACATTTTCCCAAGGCACTGCATAGCTACCAGTATAAGCCTTTTCATATCTCTCTCTGGAACCATCATGTGGTATGAAAGGTGCAGGCAGACAGGGGCTGGAAGTGAGAAAGGACTATCTGCTCCCTGGAACTCATTCCCATGGCAGAAGGATGATGAGAGCTGGTCGTGAAAAGTTTGACTTTCTTGTATGTTTTCTCATGGTTTATGGAGATCTTCATAGAAACAGGTTTGCAAGAAGAAACCCAGACCTGTGACATGAGTTTGGGGGATGCCAAAATGTCCAAGCCCAGAATATATCTGCCCAGGGATCCACTGGCTTGAGATTGTTGTACTCCCCTGTGCCAGGCCAGGCATTATAGCCTATGCTGCGCAGATCCTCCCTAGTCACCAGCTCTGTCTGAATGTTTGCCAGGGTTTTTTAATGAGGGAAAGAAAGGAAAGGTAAAACATTTAGAGGTGGAAATTGAAAAATTCTTATTAGCACTTGCAGCCTGCTCTGTGTTTAAAGATATCAGATCATCTAGGAAGCCTGGAGGGGCAGATGCTCTCTCCTGCTTTGTATTTACGCAACAATTTGCAGTGAGAATGAGCAGTTCCTATCTGGGACATTTGGGAATAAGACAATACAAATGAAACTGTTAACTCTTCCTCAGACAAATGCATCATCCCTTTAATGGTTACTGGAATCTGAAGTGTACTTCAAATGAAAAAACCAAAAACCACTGCCCAAAGATGAGAAACTGATTTTGCTTTAAGAAAACTCAAGGGTAATTTGTTTCCTTTGCCTAAAGAAAATCTCTTGGCTATGTTGTCATTTCTTATCTTACGTGCTTTCACCAGTAATTATTACTATTCCTTCTCAATTTAGACTTTAATTATAAAATATCAATTACAATTTCTGCATGTTTATTGCCTGGAATGGCTACCCGATCCAACAATTATCTGGAGTACTACTCTGAATTCAAGCTCAAAACTGTCTGTTGAAAAGGGAAAAAAATATGAAAACCTACTAAGCCCCTTGACTGACCACAGAAGGTAATTCCTTCATACTAGTTTTGATAGTAAACTATGAAAATTGACTTCTGAATATCAATTAAGATGTTTTGCAAAGCAATTCTCCTGTTTTGCTAATTTTTTTAAAGGGTTATTTTTATTGAAAGTATGGAGAATTATTAAAAATATAATTGCATAACTTTCATGGGAAAAAGATGATATAGAACATTTTTATTATGCAGATTTGAATATGTTCGATTTGGCTGTTTCATGCTTCATCAAATGCAGATTCCAGGGCCCAGCTACTGTCATTGGGCTACACTGTCCAGGAAATGTCCAGATTCCTATTCTAGGGATGAACGGCTAAAAGAGCTCCAGGGTAAGTTTGTATTTTAAACAGCAGACTGGCTTCATTATATAAAACCACAAGGGAATAACACCATTCACTTCACAGGAGATTTTTGGATTTGCATTAGCAAAGAATATCATCCTTTTTGGCCCGTTTTTGCAGTGCTTGGGATACCTAAGGTTGCATTGCACCTTAGGACTGCCAGCTGCATGAGACCGCTTTTGTAGTAAAACATGATTCAGCATGAATAAGGGTGGCAGGAGCTAGTCCTAAATTGAATAGATGGAGGGTTGGGGTTCTCTGTACAAACCTCAGAGCATTGCCTCTCCTTGCTGTGTCTGTATTTTCTGCCACGACACTATTAAGTGTGTTCAATTCTAATTAATTTCCCTGTGTTGGTTTTGGTACAGTGTGACTGATACAGTTAGAAATCTGTTCAGAGTAGGAAAAAAATTCTGGCACTGTCAAAGCTGTGCTGGCCTGGGGATGGGTGGGGATGGGTGGGGATGTATCCCACCCTTGGTAGATTTTCCTGTGGCAGTGGCTGAATGTGCCTTCCTCTTCCGTCTTCTTGATCTCACCCCATACATATTTATACATGCTTTGCATCCAGCCTTTCTTTTCCAGAGTGTTTGTGCCCCATGCCTCCAGTAGGAACTTGCCCTCATGTTATTCCTGCAGTTCCTGCCTTCCTACTCTGAAGGGCACCTCCCTACACAGCCTCTCTTTCCTCTCTTGTTAAGCTTTTTCTCTCTTACCAGTGAAGCTCCAGGTCTATAACAAGTCATGCTGGGCAGAGCCGTGACAAAGTGAGCTAAGCTTTGCAGCCATGATACTCTACCCTAATGAAGCCTTTGATGCCATGCCATGATCCTTTCCACCCTTCATCTTTCTTTTCCCTCTTGCTCCACGAAGTACTTACTGTCTCATGACTTCTAACAGAGGGCCAGGAGTGCCTTTTCTCAGGCTCCCTGTTTACCCCTGCAGGCAGGAGCGCAGCCTGTGGCTCATGGCCCCTCCTGTTGGGGCTGGGTCCTCTGCTGAGATCTTGAAATACCACCTGTGCTTCTGCATCCTGCCTTGGGATTTGCCTTTGGCACTTCCTACAGGACTTCCTAAACTCTGCTGCTCTATGAGGCGGCAGTTGCCAAAGAGAAAAGGGAGGAAAGAGGGGACCCTCTGAATGACGAGGAAGAAGAAAGAATGAAGTGGAAGTTTTGGGGAAGGAAATGAGAAGCTGCACTGAGAATTGCAGAATGGGCAGTTTGGGAAGCTTGTAGCATGGATGCAATTTTGACACCGTGCTGCTCAACTCTTCCAACACATGCAGAGACTTCCACCCCTCCTAGGGGGTACCAAATAATATGAGTTTGTTAGTCATTCTTTAGCAGCCAAAACCAGAGAAATCACTTGCAGGATTTGTTCTGCAAAATATTTGGAGCTGCTGCTTCAGCCAAGTGTCAATTTTAATACACAATGTCATATGAAAACATTTGTATGCAACAAACTTGGTAATCTGGAGCCACACAGGGCTGGCAGAGAGCAGTGATTATGTGAGAGAGGTTGGCTGAGTATTCTCTTTAACAGTGCAAGTGCTTGGGTGTTGCAAAGCTGATGGTCATGTTGCCTAGCAGACTGTGGAGATGACAGACGGATTGCTCAGCAAATGGCTGTATATGGATGGTGACATTTCACCAAGCAGTTAAATAAGATGTATTTGTGGACAGGAGCCACCTTTTTCACTCTGTGTTTGTACATCTCCCAGCATAGTGAAATCCTGGGCTTTTCTGTGGGTGGGAAAGTGTTGCTGCTCTACAAATGAATAACAAAAAGCACAGCAAGAGAACCTGATTGTAGGCTTTCCTGTTAACTGTATGAACACACACAGATGACAACATACATCATGTTGTATCTCTTTGTGGTAGCTCATGTTGTAGCTTCTTGGGTGTCTTTAGCATGGTTGTTAATCCTTTTCAGGGCCTGCACTTGTCTTTAGGCGTCACATTGTAATGGAGGCAGCAAGGCTCTGTTTGCCACCAGTCAGTGTGTCACCACACCAGTGTGAGTCGTCCCAGGTCTTGGCATACTGCTGATATATTAGCCATACACAGATGAATGGGACCACAACAAATGTCTCCACAATGTGAAACCCATAAATACTGAGCTGTATGTAGCTCACAGCTGGAATCTGGTACTGTTATTGCTGTGCCCGGCTCAAGTGACAGACGTGCGAAATCTCTGTGCCTTGGCAAGTAACTGGCATTCTTATGATTGTTTGCAACATGCTGTTGATGATGAATAAATGAGTGCGGGTGCAAACATGCTTCTGAGTTCGTGACTGGACTGCGCCCTTTGCAGACATGTTTCTGCCTGAACTGAGACACAGCAGTGACTGCAGCATCTCCCCATCGTTCCTGTCTATCACATGCACTACCCCAGTGTTCATGGGTCATGGGAGTAGCTGGATGAGTTACTGTGCTTGCTGGACACAAAGTGATCCAAACTATATACTGTAGTTTGCCCTAAGTAGTCACCTCACAGCTTTGTTCAGAGACAACAGTGATTTCTAATAGCCTTCGACCAGCTCTTCTACCCTTGACATTTCTTTCCTTTTTCACCCCTTGTGCTACTTCTCTTTGTTCCAGTCACACTGATTTCAGTCTGTTTGCCCTCATCTGCACAGACACCTCAGCAGCCACAGGTCCCAGGGTCTGAGTGTGATTGTGCTTTGCCTTCTATTCTTGGGAATAGTATGAATGGTATCCAAATCCTTTGCTCCCCCGTGGTCTGACTTGTCTGACATCAGCTATCCTTTCAAACCAGTCACAAAAATCACTGAGTCGTAAAAAGTAGAGCTGGGAGGTCCTCCAGACTTCCCTAGAATATCCCTTGTTCCTTGAATAACACTTTCAAAACCAGGCTTGCATCAGATTGCCTGTGCATGGACCTCATTAGCCTCAGAAATCTCTCTTACCTTGCACATAACTGTCTACCTGTGATTTAGTTCATGTTCCCCTGTGTCTTCATTGCTTGTTTGCCAGCACATTTTTGGAACTCCTCACCCTCATTCCGATTATGAACCCAGACCCTTGTCTGGGTTCTGCTGCTGAAATGTGGCAAGAGGTTTGGAAAACCTGCAGGATACAATCCACCCAACCCAGAGGTTCTGACAGACTTCCTGATACTGCTCTACAAACATGATTGCAAAACTAATTCTGAGGATTCACTTTTATGGATGTGAAAGCAGTTAAGAACATAAATTAATAAATGCTGAGGAGGGTCAGAGCAATGGACCTTCTTGACCAGCATGGTGTTTATGACAGTGGCATTGGGAGATGCTAATCTGGAAGACCGTGTGAAGCTGGCCACTTTCTGTGGTCCACTCCCCTCATATTCCACCAATATTCAGCCTGTATGATCAGAGGTGAAAAAAGTATTGTCTGTGAGGAGATCCATTTCCTCTAGGCACACCACTGGGATCTGGGATTTGTCTACTTTATAAAAGATGAGAAGTGCTCATCCGTGACTACTTCCAAATTAAGGATGAGAGTGTCTTCCAACTAATCATACCTGCTCCACTGGGAATGCAGCATGTGCTACAGACAGACACATCACAGACTCTCCTTCAGAAATAGACCTAACACTGTCTTAAACTACTTAGGATTTTTCATTCCTATAAGGCTTCTCCACTGCTATAGTTGTCATCAACTTCTCTCTTATTTCCTTCTCAAAGTTATGACCAGCAGCAGGTGTTGACCTATTTCTTTTTCATATGGTCCTGGTGTTTCTCAGCCCAGCATAGGAAGCACTCTTCCCCTTTCAGCTTTCACTTTGTTGAGGAAAACAAGGCAGGCTCTTGAAGCCTTTGTCTTTTTCACTAGATAATATGAATTACCCTTCCCTGTCATTTCCTCCAGATTTATTCCTGTCTGGAATGTTTTCTGAATTAGGTTGAATTCAGTTATGCCAGACTTTAAGGGCTAGATGAAGATGACAAACTCAGTTCACACAGGCTGTATCAAAAAAGACTACAGAGAAATGATCTTCAGTTACTAGCTTTGTCTAGATTTGAATTGTCAAGCCGTTCGTCTCTAGTAAACAGCATCAGTCAGATTTTTAGGTCACATCAAAATGGGTGAGTCAGAATTCATGGTTAAAAAGAATGTACCCAACAACAGAAAACCCAGACTGTCTCATGAGGATTCCCTCACCTTGGGTGGAAGTCTTGTGCAAACCACTGGGGCTTTTCTGATCTGTTTTTCTTAAGCTGCAGCTGCATCCAGCTCTACACAGGAAAACAACACGACCTACTCCCCAAGGCCCATCCCTTTGCAAGCCTCACCCTCTCTACCACTTCTGAATCCAATAGAGGACCAAGGCCATGGGGGTGGGTTCAGCTTTACATGGTCATAACCAAACTACAGAAAAAATGTTGAAAATTTTTCAGTTTCAAGGATCAGATTTTGGCTAATGCTCATTAATACTCTCAACTTAGAAATCTAAGAATGTTTTCAATGCGAGATCTTGTCTGGAGAGGGTCAATGGTAGTGCAGATCTTGGGGGGTTTTTGATCATTTTTCTGTGGAACATTTTAGTGCTGCAAAGTCTGGAACTGCACTGCTAGGCACTGTGGGAACCTCACTTCAGCAAGACTGTGAGGAGATGACCACAGAAGGAGAAAAAAGCAGCAAAACCCAGGAATGGTATTTTCTGAGGTAGGAAAAGTACCTCTTCTGAAAATTTTTCTGCACAAAGATCAGAAAGCTTGGTCTTCCTAAAATAAACTCCTTTGTTTCTGATAAGTGCATGTTTACAGAAAGGTGCTCAGCTACAAAAAATCATACCATAGCTTGTTTTATCAGTGTGTGATAATACAACATGAAAGCAAAGAAGAAAATGTGAATTTATTTAAAAACAAAGATTCTGCTCCAGGAAGGTATCTCTCAACACTTCCCTAAACATCTGTTTCCAAAGGAGCAAGAAAGTTCATTGGTCAAAAAGACTTAATGCTGCCTTCAAAGTCACAATGCCTGAAGTGGGGTTTTTTGTTTGTTTGTTTGGTTGGTTTGTTTTTATTTTGTGTGGAGATACAAGTATGGTATGGATAACAAGCTTATGCTAAGAAAATCTTTTTGTTAATGGTGGGCATACAATCTCTTTTTTCTGCGTCCATTCTCCACTATGACACACCTCACACAACAGAGCTGTGAGTTTGTTGTCTCTTTTCCTGAACAGCAGTTTTTAGTTTCATTTTATGTTAACTTGCTCTCCTGAGAATTTTCCAAGACCAATATAACAAGTCATCTGTGTATAGCATTTCAAAATTAAGGCACACCTGCATTTTCTGATTTCATCTGAAGAAAGGTAACTAGCTATTAACACTCCACCCACCTTCATTTTGAGCACATTTATTCCCATCCTCCTTTTCTTGTACAGTTTATCCAAGCTTTAGGGTATTGGGTTGGTATTTGGTCCTTATGTGTAAGAAAAGTTGGTCACTTTTCAAGAGTTATAATACAAATTAAGAATCTTTCAGAAATTATAGGCTCAAAGTGTTTTAACGCCTGGCCTGGAGGAATTAGCTGGGAGGTGAAAGTGTGGACTCTGCAAACCTACCATTTACTGTCCATTATAGGGGAGCAGCTAAGAGTGCGCAGGAGATGCCACTCAAGTTCTCTGCCCTTAGGAGCCTAGCAGCTTCCCTGAGAACCCTGGTTACACAGGCATGCACACACACACACACACACACACACATATATGTATGTATGCATGTATATGTATATCTATGTTAGAGAGAGGGAAGAGAGATATTAGTGAAGGGAGAGGAAACTTAACCATTTCAGAAGACTTGTACCCTTCAAAAGCCCCATAAAAAGAACCTGGTGGGGTTTGTAGCCCCACTTCTGGACTCTTCATGCATTGAGGAGGTAAAAACCCAAACCAAACATACTGATACTCAATCTCTGTTAAAGGAGGTAATTATCAGATTAATGACTACATAAGAGAGACATTATTGCTTCTTGATAGTAATAGTGTGGCAATTCTAATTACTTCTGTAGATCTTACACCACTTACTATTTCTGAACAGAACAATTAGTTTAATTACACATTGTTTCCAAAGCGACTGAGCACTCGTCTGGCTCTAAATACGTGCAAAGGATAAAGTGTCTCAGCTGTTCTCTCTGAATGAACGGGAACACCATACCCCATGGGGACCGGTGCAGACCTGATGAGTTCATCAGCTGCTCCACCCAAACACTGGCTGCAAAGTCCGAAAGCAGCTCTCTGCCTAAAACGTGGATGGAGAGTGAGGGCGAGTGAAAGGAAATGTTGTGTGGGAGCGGATGAGCTCAGTCCAGGGGCAGAACATCTCTCACTTCTGGCGATGATGGATTTGACTGCTCTTGGAAACACAATGGAAAAACAATACCTCATAGAGATGGCAGGGAAGCCCTTGTGTGCAAGCATGGGGAGAAAAAAACCAGAATGACTCTAGGGGTTTTTTGGGTCACAGATTCATAACTGGGAACAGGTAGGGATTTATGGTTGTGCTTTTGTAAGGCAGTGGTAGCCCTACTGAAGCTGAGGAAGGCTGAGAGGTAGAGCAAGAATACATGCCACTCCCAGATTTAATTTCCTAAAGTCAGATATGACCAAAGGGGAGCTGCATGAGGTAGAAGATAGGCTGTTCGGACTATGCTTCTGCAGCAAACATGTAGGATGGAATAAAGGAATGGAACAATTACCAGTTCTTCATCTGGGACAGTAAAAGTAGAGAAGAAAGGATGTGAAGGTCTGAGCTGGTAGAAAGCCCTGCGAGGGAGGTATGGGATGTGTAGCTGGATGACAGCTTCAGGAGTGAAACTGGGTTGTAATGTGAGCACAACACAAGCTTTCCTACAAACTTCAGAGGGAAGACTATTTCTCACTTGCCCTCTGCTGCTCACATTTTATAGTCAGTGTCCATAACTTTGCAGCTTGCAGGACTGATCAAAGATTTTAATTCCCATCCTCCATGGCAGTGAGCAAGGGTATGTATTTTTGAGAGCCCATGGTTTATTTTGCCAGGTATGTGGCAAATGCTGAACACATGACAGGGTAATGGAATTGTGTAATTAGTCCTGAGTACTGAAATCACCTCAGAATCCAGTTTATAAATTACTTACACCTGATTGCTTCACGCTGGGAGGAAAGGAGTTTGTGTATTGACCTTCCATGGTGCTTTTGCAGCTGCTCAGCCTCATTGATCTCTCTGGAGGTTGCAAGGGACTTGCTGGAAAAATCCAACTACTGCAGACACAGGCAGAGGCTGAAGAGCAGTTGTAAAGACCTGCATGTCCTGCATTCAGTGTGAATAAATGACATTCATGGATGCCTGCAGACTTTCCCACAAACCTTTATTAAGCTTGCATGAGTGTATCTTATCAGAAGATCTCAGAAATGGGGTGTGTCTGTTCATTCATACCAGTGGCAACCACAACAATGAAGTCATCCAACACGATGTGCAGTATGCAACAATGCCTGTTCGCAGGTGCAGTTAGATGTGAACATACAGGGTGTGCTGCAGCCACCCAGGACTCTGTTGTGCAGAGCTGTCACCTCACAGCATGTCATTCCAAGGACAGCAGACTGGAGAAATGACCCAGCCTTTCCATACTGCTGTGCTTGCAGGTCCTGTGAGTAGGTTTCCACATGAAGACCTTGTCACTGCTTTCATTACCAAAGCTCTACTTTGTAATAGCAGTGTGAAATGAGTCTTCCTATACTGTGCACATCCCTTCCCCTGTTCTGTGGTGAGGTTACCCACATCTCTACCCATGCCCCTGGATTGAGCTAGGTGTCCTACCCTCTTTCAACATGCCCTTTCTGAGCCAGCTTTGTTTGTCACTCCTGGTTTAGTTTTCTAGCAAAACAGCTGGTTATTTCTGAATAACAAGAAGTGAACATCACTGCAAGGAGGGATAGCTTTGCTGGGCTATGCTTGGCTGGGGAGTCTCTATATGTGGTCTCTCTGCTCAGCCAGGCAGACATGAGCTGCTTCTCAACTGGCATGGCAAAGGGATCCCCACATTTCACTTGCAGAAGCAAATGAGGAAGAAGAAAGGAGGATCTCAACACTTCAAAAGCCTGGGTGGCTTTTGGAGAGGTGAGGACACAGGAGCAAGGAAGCTGTTCACTTTAGTGTGGATCAATCCCTTCCCAGTCACTGTCAGTTTATTTGCTTCCTCAGTGTATCTGGTATGGAGCAGCCAAGAAGTCACTCTGCAGAGGCACCCCTCAACATCTCCTCCAGTATGCTTTGGACTTCCAGCTGGAGAAAGGATCTGTGAATTCTTTCACTCCCTTTGCCTCAGTCCCGTTGTTCAGGGCCGAACCAGGTGAGAGAGAGATGGTAGTTCCCTGCAAAGGGCAATCTGCAAGCTTTCAGAGAGGGCACAGATCTTTCATGCTGGGTCACTGTTTTCACAGGTGGAAGAGGCCAGAACATGATCCCAAAATAGACCAGAAGGGGAATAGTGATCCTGTCACCATGTTCATGGTGGGGCAGGTCTCATGGGGCTGACAATCTTCTGCTGCCCTTCCTGTACACTCTGCAATGAAGAAGTTACACAATACAGAATTTTCATCAGTTGAAGCATTTCTCTTATTTATTAAGCCACTTCTTTGTTTTGTGGGTTGCAGTAGCCAGGCAGTGACAAGATCTTACTGTGGACACTGAGGAGAGAGGCTGAATGAAGCCAAAAGCTCATAAACCTCCAGGGACCTGTCTGAAAGTGGACAGAGCGCCTGACTCCCTTGTGGGCTATCAGCAAGAAAAATTGCTGATGTGCACGAGCTTTGCTGCCTTCCTCAGGCACTACAGCTTAGAGTAGAGTTTTGTACTTGCGTTGCAGTCAGTTGCTTCTGTTAGCAAACCTGCTGCAAGAGAAATCCATTATGAGGGGGTTTTTTTTTGTTGTTTTGTTTTTTTTTTTTTTATATAACAAGGCTGCATTCCTACCTTCTGTGTTATTAATACATCGGTAAAGATTACTTGCAATGTTTTTCACTTCTATAACATGTTCTATCTGGGGAATCTCAGAACATTTTGCAAACATTAATTAATTAGACTTACAGCAACCACTATTTACTAGCTAATTGTTGGTCTTATTTTTAAAGAAGATTAGTTTCCATCTGCTCTAGATGCTCCATCTCCCACATCCAGAACAAACTATGTCAGGACATGTGCAGCAGATGGACATGGTATTAAAATGTCCACACTGCCCAAATCCCTAGTCTGTACTGTTGCATCAGATTACGCACTTTAGAAAAATAATCTAGCCCTACAACTGAGATGCTCAGATAATCAAAGTACTGTATGTATTGTAACAGCTGGCTTAAAAAATGAGTGAATGAGTTGGTAGTTAAATTCAGAGGGGAGTTGTGCTGGATGGTAAGGGGTTTTGCTTTCTGAATTTACAAGGCTTTTTTCCATGGGCTTATGTTGCCTAAATTTAAACTATATTTTTAGCTTCAGTTGACCTGCTAGTACTTGGAATTTTAAACTGTTTTTAGCATTGAATACAATTTGAAAAGGTTGTGTTAATTCCCATGTGTTAGTTATTTTTCTTTCTAGGCATCTTGTTTTTTCAGACATCTCCATTCCTCTCGTTTGTGTTCACAAAACCTTGTTTACATACTTCTTATACAGACATTGTGATTTCTCTGACACAATTGCAAAGATCAGCTTGGTTTCTTCTATTTTTCAGTGTGTTCTTTTATTATTGTTCATCCTCCAAATTTAACACCAAAATTTTTTCTCAAGAAAGATATGAAGATTGCCAGAATTACTCTATTTGGTTCTTGACTGCTCAAACTTTAAAGCGATAACTTAAAGGCAGTTCCTCTTGTGGTCCTGGAATTAATTTTCTTTCAAATTCCTTTTGTGCATTTCTGCATTTCTGTGCTGAATCAATATGTGGTGGTTTAAGCCCTGCCGGGACCAGAGACCACGTTGCCGTTGTCCCTCCCCCAGCCTCGGACACAAGTAGGGCACAAACCCCGGGTTAAAATAAGAAGAAATTTAATACAACAGTGTAATAAGCAATCTGAACAACAACAGTAGCAATGGTAACAACAGTAAGCAGTAATAACAGTAAACAAGACAAAAGATATACAGAGAGATACCGTAATGGATACAGACAGCCCGGTGCTTCCCGAGACCAAAACCCACAAAGGAAGAATATTCCCGCACTCCCGAATCTGACATCAGCATGGTATGAATAACCCAGCTGGAGATCCCTTCCCCCTCTCTCCTGGGGAAACTTAACCCTATCCTAGCTGAACCAGGACACAATATAATGCCACACTATCTTTAAAAAACCCCAGAAAACAATCTATGGAATGATAAATAAATCTGACATATGATCTGAGACTAGGCTTTAAGAAAAAGCATTGCCAGCATCTGGCACAGAGGGAGAAAAACATATTGCTGCTATTGTTATTGCTGTTGAAACCATTTCTTGCTGTTTCTACTTACCTTAACATGAGTTTATCTAGGTTTTGCTGATGTCCCACTCCAGACAATTTCTATGAGTGAAAAAAAATTGAACCAGTTTTTATGTCCCCCACTGTTTCCCAGCAAAATATCAAGCCTCTTCCCCTCTTCCATCCCACTCAAGACCCACTGTTTCTGAACAGCAAGTATTGCTAAAATTGATTTACTTTAAATGAGAAGGTCCTGCTATAGACGGAACTGACATGCCACAGAAGGGCCACAAAGTTGAACTGTATTGAAATTCTGATTACTTTATCTTTTTTACATCCTTAACAACAGTCGGGGCAGTAGCAAGAGAGTCAGTCCTCTTACCCAAGCTCAGCAATACAATATCCCACAACAGCAGTAGGGTAATAGAAGTGCTGTGATGAATTGATGGGTTCATTAGTCTACAATCAATGGATAAGACTTCATAATACAATAGACCTCACAGGAACCAAATACCAGGGCTTTAATTGCAGCAGGTGCTAAGTGCCAGGGCATGTATTAAAAAGAAAAATTAAATGTTTCACTGGAACAAAAAAATCCCTAGAATCAAGTAGACTACAAGAACAAAGAACAAATTGCCAAGAGAGGAAAGAAAGAAAAGGCATCACATTAACTACCATGATCATTTCCAGCTTTGCAAACTGGAGATGTACACCTGAAAGCTGAGTGTGTTGTCTGTTCTCTGGCCTCTGTGGCAGCAATATCCAAGTATATGCAATCTGAAATGTGCTTGTCCCCACAACACCTTTGTGAGGCCAGGGAAGCTCTCTTACTGCCTTTCGTGGGCAGAGAAGTGACAGCTTGGGGGCACAAGTGTGTCCAGGCATTTCATCTCTGCTGGACTGAGCGGGGAGCCAGCGTGCAACGGGTTGGGTGGGTGGTGTGAGAAGTTCAGTCCCACTGGCCCTCAGCAAAACACTTTGCAGGCACTGCAGTTTTGGGAGCAGAACATGAAAACGAGCTGTCATGCTTCCTCTCCTTCAGAGATTTTAATTCTTTCTGCAGTTCTCTTTTGTGAGCTGTTCATAACAGACAGAGAATTAGGCTGGGATTTTAGTGAACTGCACCCTCTTTCTGCCTCTACAGCTGGACTTCTGTCCTCACCTCCAGGAACCACTTTGCATCACGGCTCCCTTTACATCAGGTCCCGCACAGCAGGACCCTTACCTCAGCAGGCTACATCTGTAATGCAGACTCCAGGCAACTCTAACAGTAAAATATACACCTTTTTGTCACTTGGAGGAGGTGAAGGATGTGTCTCCTTGAGGTGTTCAGCCCCAGACCCCTGCCGGTGTGGCAGAACCATGTAAACCAAGTGGGAGGAAAGGGCATCATGTAGGTGGTACAGCACCAAGCTACAAGGAGGGGAGAAACAAGTACTATCAGGTCATGAGTTTGTGGGTTTATGGTCTACAAGACATGATCATTATTTTTAGACAGAGGGTCATTGTAGTATTTGGGACAAATTATGTTCTCAGTTACTCAGTTTTGCATCTACTGAGGCTCTGGGGTGCTTGAATGCTGGTGTAGTTGGACCCAATGGACAAACGTAGCCCTGATTCTAATCATACTCAACAGATGTTATGTAGGTTATACAGGAGTTGATTATTTCCTATTGTACACAGTCAAGTTCCCAAAGAAATATACAGTAAAACCATACTTAGAAAAGCTAAAGGGAACAGGCTAACAGCAGGTGTCCTTGGCGATATACCTTGCCAACAAAACCGTGGCTGAGTATAGTGCCTTAAATATAAATGAAGAGAGAATATTTATATAAATAAGGAATCCTGTTTAAAAAAGACTATGATAAATATACATATCTGTTAGGGTATCTACATAGATATGTTTTTGTGCTTGTCTATACATACATGTGGGGATGTTTATATACAGAAAGATATGTGAGTATATATTTATATATGAACAACGTTACAGTGTATATGTGTGGGTTTCTTTCAGTGTGCTTTTATATATTCACATATAAACATGCACACACAATGTGTGAGACCGTGGTACTTATGAACATGGCTGTTCCTGTGGTCATGAGAGTCTCTGTAATGAAACTGCACACTGAGAATATTTTTGTATGATTTAAGATTTTCATATTTCAGACTTCAGAGATCAGCATCTGTTCAATTTACCATAAGTTGGCAATTTACCATAATAAAAGTGAAAATGAGCTGCTTATGACTGATCTCTGTCACTTCAGGCAGTATGTCAGACTCTTGTATCTCTTAGATCTGCCAGTTGTCCAGGTCAACTGCTTATCTGTGGTGAACCATGCTCTCCTCAGGGACATGCAGTTCGCCTCTCTCAACAAGGAGGCTCCAGTAGATGCGCATCTGCTGTCACCACAAGTAAAAGGCGTCCTGAATATAGTCAACATTACGAGTTTCCCAGTGAAGCATCTGAAGACCCTGACTTGCCTGGTTTTGTAGCCTTTACTAGTGTTAGTAGATCTATTTTCATCTTTGGTTTCATATGACTAGAGAACTGGAGAGCTGGACTTTATTGCTGTGGGAAGAGAAAAAGAACAAAGGTGATGATAATCCAGGCAGAGAGGATTTACTCTTTTCTCTGCCACAGGTTCTCCTTTTCATCTTCAGAGAGTCACTTGCACCAGCATTTTCAAAATGTGGCTACTGGTTCCTGGTACCAACTGTAGGACAACTCATTTCAGTACTCAGGCTTCAACACTTGTCTTTGGCAGCCTGGTCTGAATAGTTTATCCGTAATACTCAGTGCTGCTTACAATGTTAAGAAGGCTTTTACATACACCATCAAAGACAAGAAACAGTTTTAGTAAGAGATGTTTTTCATGCACAGAGTAACTACTATCGGCAACTACTGTATTACTTTATATGCACTGTGCATACACCGAATATTAACCACTGCAAATTCATTTTAGTGAGACTGCTGTGGGCGATTGTTCCTTTGTGCTAAGCGTCCTGGGAGAGCACAGCTATCGCTCACCATTGTCTCTTTCTTCCATTGTCACTGGAGTTCATTTTGTACTTGAGCTATTAGCTCTGTACCACTATTGGTCCAATACTGATAGGGTAGAGAGGAAAAAAGACTTGGGACCAGCTCTACTTTTTGTAGCATCCTGCTGCATTTTATCAGTTCGTTGTTAACAATAGCTGAAGGCAAGGCCTAATGATATGCTGTTGTTAGGAAGCACAAGTCTGAATGTGTGAGGTAGAATATCATAAAACAGAAATAAAAATAGGGGCAATAATATGAATGTTTTATCTGCTATGAATCTGTTGAAAGATAATGGGTTGTTATTGAACAGCCTAATGAGAATGAATAAAATATGTATGTCATAAAAATAAAGGGAATAACTGCAAGATGTACTAACAGGGACTGTGGATCTGAAATGGAGCAGGAAGTAACTTCTGTTCGACTTCATGAGAAAATGCTGTTACACATGACTTGCTTTCTGTATGGCTGAGAGGAATTCGTTTCAGGAGCCCAGTATTACCAGCAAAGCCCCTGCCAGCAGCTGGACATGGGTCAAAGGTAACAAGGATTTGCAGGACTCTGGCTGGGGATCTTATGGGCTATGTAGCATTCAGGAATCGAAATGAAGAGACGGGAAGCCCTGGATATCGACAGCTAGAATGACAAAGCAGGAAAATCTTGATCTTTATTTTTCTGAGGACAGAAGTGGTAAAATTTTCATTAGAACATTACAAAACAAATTCTGTTTTACCAGCAGGACAGTGTTTTAATACTCTCAAGGTGGTTGATAATAGGAGAATGAGCCCTAGAGACAAAAGAAAAGCTTCCTAGAGGAAATTAAACCCAAGCTTTGCAAATAAGAACAATAGCCTACAATCCAGGTAAAACTACAGACACAAATGAATGAATACAAAATGAACATTAGCAGAGCCTGAAGCAGTGACACCTCAAATACAAAAGAGAGGAGAGTGGCTTCACAGCACCTACTGAAACTAATTTATAACAATATGCATACTAATGAACCTGAAACGCCACTTAGTTTTTGCATCCATTATTCATTGTTCAGCTTTATAGGAAACGCAGCAGTACAATGGAACGATTATAGGGAGCATCACTGGGAGTGGGATGATAACAGGGAGGAAGCAGGAGCAACATCTGTTTCTTCACCCTGGTCCCCTTGCATGAAAATTACCATAACATTGGAAAAGAATAAGGTTGCAGGAAGAGAAACCAGATGAGAGGCTCAAGATGTCTTAGAGCTTTTTTTCTTTCACCCCTGAAATCTATGGGATTGCTATCCCTGAAGGATCCGGAGCGCCAGGAGATGAAAAGAAACATTCTACAAGGGCCTGTGCTCTCCCTTGGCTGTCTGGGCATGTTTTGGGGGGCTGATATATTCTTCTGAAAGCAGAACCTGTCTGTTGATGAATAAAGGGCTTTATGTAAGAGAAACAATATAGATAATGAATGGAGCTGGTTCAGACAGCCAAACCTATGAAAGCTCCTGGCACAGGGAAGCTGAAGGAAGGTGTTCAAATAGAAACAGACGGAGGCAGCAGCAGTAGCCTGGGTATCCCAGGTTCTTCTGTCATTCCTGTCTCTTTATGTCTGTGCAGGCAAAAGCTTTCCTGAACCAGATTTCTCAGTCACCTGCAGCACTGCAGGACATGTTGAATCTGACCTGCTAGTGAGTGTATACCACCAGTCAGGACAGACCTACAAGTCACCTTTTCTAATGAACTGGGTCTTCTTTAGTCCTAGGCAAATTCAATGAGGAATTATTTATATATATGATATATATTTCAAAGTTTATAATGTTTCTCTTAAACTATGTGCCCTTCACCTTTTATTTTCTAAGTATGCAGGGCCACAATAAAAAGGGGCCAATGCAGACATACTGGGATAACAGATACCTTTTCTGCACTCCCCAGGCTTTTTTTGCATCCCTTTGAGCAGCTGGAACATCACCAGTGGGACTAAGTTTAATACACTGAAAGCTTATTTTGCATAAATAAACTGGAAACAGGCTGAGATTGGAATAGACCTCTGGAGGTCATCTGGTCAACAAAAGACGGGGCACAGGCTTCTTCAGCTGTGAAGACCACAAGGTTTCAGGCACTGTGTTCATGTTTCCAAATGAATATACAGAATATGCTGCACAATTACAACTTTCTGATGTAGAACCTCTGGCTAAATTACAAAGTGTAACAGGAGATCTATGATTTTTACCTATCGAACTCTAGAGAAAGGGGATAGGACAAATTGATTGATTGAAATCTTAGGAGCTTTTGCTCACTTTTGCATTTAGTGTACCTTATAATATATAATAATACAATATTTTTGAGAGCTGCACCTTCTGCAGACACACTCAGAGGGTTCATGGAAATTATATCATCCACTGGTATAGGCATCAGAGTTAATGACCTACTGGAGCCTTGTAGCTGAAAGTGTTGGGCAATCAGATATTATATTCTCTGGAGTTCAAAGCTGTGCTGAAATCTCTGCAAAAGTTTTAAATTTTCATGAGATGGAAAAAATTTTTCACACACCTGGGTTATACTAGAGTGGCTTGTGTGTATTTCTCCAGGAGAACTGCTTCTACACCTGGATTTGATATTGTAAGTTCTTACTGAAAAGAAATTAACTGTTTTTTACAATTCTACATTTTAGAAAGAAAATACATTGGGTAGAGGATTTTTCTAGCTTTGTTAAGTTGGTTGGTTTTTTTTCCCAAACCCAAGAGGCTTTCCAGGTTTTGATTGTTGGAAAACCCATAATATTTTATTTGCACTACAAAAGGATTAAGAACAATTACAGCTAAAACTCAATGTAACAATTATCATGTCCAACAGCTATATATCATTGCTATTTTCTGTGAGAAGTTTTGAGCAGCTGTACCACTGAATTTTATTCCACTGCAGTAAGCCATTTTCATGTAGAAGCATCTACAAAACTATGGCTTCGGTTACTTTTAATGAGAAAATTTCTGTTTTGTCTGATTTTCTCAGTAACAGGAAAAAACAAAACAGGTGTATAATTCATGTCAAAAAATGTGTTTTCTTAACTTTAATAGATATATATTATCTCTCCGTCTCCCTGGGTGATAGCATATTTGCTTTCATGATGTCTATGTATTTACTTTAAATAAAAGACTATCTAAAAAACCACCTGACATCCCAAATACAGTATAATAGGAAGAGGGCAGAAGGTTCATCCTCAGGGGTTTTGTCCCTACTTTGTCAATAAAAACCCTCAGTGAAACCTGGATTCATAGCATGCAGATCTGTTGTTCATTATCTCTTTATGTATATAATGAATAAATCATAAAGTCCAAATAACAGTATAAATATTTATATTCATGTACACATGCAGATGGGGTTGCAGTAAACCAGTAGTATCTGCCCTGACTTGTGCTATATTTTCATTCTTACTAAATGTGTAGGAGCTGAGGAACTATGCCTTTTCCTTCCAATCCCATTTCTACATTATGTTCAGATTTCCTGACACCTGCAACTTACATAGTTTGCATTTTGTGTTGGGGAAAAAAAATAAAGAAAACTCAGCTACTTCATTGATGGAATCAAATAAGACCTTTATAGATGGAGTGGTAAAATATTTCAAAAATCCCGTCAGTCTGAATTACATTTATATTCGGAAAATGCATGGGGATGCCCAGTGCCAGTGAGCTTTGTTGTGTCTCCGTGGGCCATGGCTGTGGTATGGGTAGACAGGCAGCCTAAGCCTGCATTCAGGTACCACGGCTCTGATACAGGCTGACCTGGGGCACTTCAGCTCCATCCCCACTACCACAGTGGGGATATTAGCTTGCCTAGGTTGAATTTCAAGTGTGTTTATGTGTTCAGTTCCTAAAATGTGGGGCTTTGGTTTTAAATTGGTCCCATAGATCCCATAGTGATTACAAAGAGTAACACCCACTGGGGACAAACTTACAGGTGGACATAGTCTCTTTCCAGCCCTGAACAGCAGGGCATATACTTCTGCATCAGGTGAGGTGGTCAGAGACGGCTGAGGTTGAGTCGTTGGTACTGACTTTCTTTTTTGCCAAATGTATACATTTCCAGAAAGCTTTGGGGAAATTCTGGCTCTACTGAAGCCAGTGACAAAATTCCCCAGGAATCTGTGGTATACGGATCCCTATTTTAGTTTGCAGGACTACTGGTGATGAATAAAATTGAGTTTTGGTTTACCATTGGGTTTCATCTGAAACTTGGGGAGAGCAAGTGCAGCAGCATGGAGCACCATAGTGTCATTTTCTACATACAGTTTTCATCTCTGTCTGCCTTTTCATATAATTAATGTCACACACAGCAAGTCATACTAAGTGTATTTTATCACCCCAATAGTGCCATCTCAAGACCTGGACTGATTTGTCTGTAGCCTCTCTGTATATTGTCTTTGTGGGACATTGTCAGTTCTCTAGCCATGTATGAAGCTGGAAACAAAAACTCCATCCTCACATTGCCATTCATGATTGTAAATCTTGTTGATTAGAAATAAAAGTAGGCTCTGACCAATAACAGATACTTCTTACAGGAGACAGTTGATTACTCTGTGTGATGTTTATAAAATGACCAGGATTCTTTTAAGGAGGTAACTCCATCATGTTCGGTGATGGATAGCAAAACAGACTGCCACTAAAATAAAATTCACATTATGCAGCAGGACACAGTGTGACTGAGAACAAACATTAAGAAGGTCATTCTGATCTGATTTATCAAGTTCATGCTGCTATTCTGGTTTCTTGAAGCAGAAATCCAAATATTCTGATGGATGGTGTTTTAGGAACCTCCTTGAGCACAAACTTGTAAGAAAATATTCCGGACAAATTGTAGTTTTGGGTTAAAATATCACACACTGCCCATGATTTAATTTCTTCTCCATATTCATGTGCAGAACTTGGAAGATGATGATGGCTGTTCATCCGCTTCAATAACTACATCTTCAGCTCTTGCTTGTTTCCAGCGTTGTGAATGCACAGATGAAAAAAGACATGCTGTTCCAGTTATAACCATCCATTCCTTTGCTTCTGTCTTAAATAGTTTGCAGGAAACTTTTTCTCCAGTTTCCAGTTTCATGACTGAGCCTGGAGCAAGAGTAAAGGTGAAGGATGTGGTGGTGGAGAATGGCAGGGTTTTTTTATGTTCTGGCAGTCATCTTTCAGTGCCGTCACACAGTCTGCTGCTTACTTTTAACAGAGACCCCATCTCAGGGTCTCTAAAATGGTGGGCAGTCCTGCTATGAGATTATAGACTAGTGATCCAAAGGACACAGTTATAAATATTGTTCTGACTTAAATTCCACATAAATGCAAAACTTCCCTTCCTCCACCGTCCCTCCTTTACATGTAAAAGTCTTTTTGATTGAATTATCCATATCCAAGCACATCCCCAAAATATTCCACCTTCACATAATCTCATTTAAATAACGAATCCCACTTCCCTACTATGTTCTCTTCCTACCCGACCTACCACCCTCTCTAAGCATTCCCAAACTCCACTCCATCTGCTGTGACACACCATTTTGCACAGCTGTTTTCCTTCCCCAGCTGCCTTTTTCCCCAGGCTCCTCTCCTCTCCCTCCTCAGCACCCAGTCCTGCCTGTTTGATTCTATTTTATTTTGTGCTGGTTATATCACACTAAGCAACGTAATGCTTTGTGGTGGTTCATTAAGCAATACAACCAACATCTGTTGTGTGCTTGCTCTCTCATCCTCTCCCCATAGGAAGATGTGTGCACAGTACAGTGTTTGTTTTTGAGATTTTTAAACTCTACATATGTATATATGTATATATACACACCTGTGTGTGCATAATTCTATATGTAAATGTGTATGTATTTATACATATATAAACACACACACACTCTGCCTTGCATTGATATGAAAGAAGGAAACAGCACAGAACTGTGCCTTGCCTGTAAGCACAGCAGGGAACAAGGGCTGAGAATGTCTTTATTTTCCAGGGAAGATTCTTACCACCATTTTGGGCTAACATTTGAAAAAGCAGTGTCTCCCACAAGACTGGGGTTTTAACTTGGTTGTGGCAAGTTCCACTGGGCCAGAGGAGTGGAGTGTAGTTCACTGCTTTTGTCCCAGAGCTTTAAGCAGTCTTAGAGAGACTTACCTTCTTTCCCTGAAATCTGAAAAATGAAGGGCCTCTAAGAACTTGGGTCCATATTAGATGGGGTATAGAACTACTCAACATACAGAGCAGGACTCACTTCATAATAGTTAGGTATGCTGTTCTGTTATTTGCCATTGTTTCTTTGAATGAGTGATGTTTCCACCTAGGTATTTTCAGGACCATGTAAGGGATGAAACAGTGCCAATCCATGGGTTTGAAAGCCTTTGGAGAACAGCTGCTTGGCAAAAGCAAGTATGGTATTTTTCCTATGCAATTCACCAATTGCACTCTTATTAGGGTGGAATAATTTAAAACATCCCAGCTTTTACTCTTTCCTCTGTTATTTCTGCATTTTATTATGCTCCTTCCAAAGTCACCTTCTCAGCTTCTTGCAATATGGATCTGTGCAAGTCTGACACCTCAGATGGTGCCTTGTGTGCTCTAGGGCACCGAGAACAACTAAATCAGGCCGGGTGCATGCATTTGCAGCTAACTGCATGCAGGGAGGATTGTATTGCTCTGCACTGGTACACTACCTTCCTCTGATCTAAGGTTTGGTATTTGCAGCCAACCCCCATGTGTCTTTGCAAAGGTCAAAACCTAGGAGTGGGGAATAAGCCCACCCACCTTCTCTCTGAAGACTCTGCCTGCCCTGACAGCAGGGGGATGGTCTGCAGGACCAGTCTTTCCTTTTCTTCTAGCACATGGGGAGGTTGTGTGGGCTCCTTGACACCCCTACGCCCTTGGCACCTGGTGCCCAGAGTGGTGCTTGTCCGCGGAATAACAAAAGTGGTGGAAGTCTGGGGTAAGCTACAGGGTGAATTTTGGGGCAAACTCGGTGTGTGACGGAGGAGCTGGGTGGGAGAAAGACTGTTTTACACAGTTACAGCCCTGGGTATAAGCTTCTGTTTCACATTAACCATGCTTCTGATGGTCATATACAAAATGCCTCACTGTATAAGGATATTAAACACATTGTTATCATCAAGAATAAAATGGATCCATTTTAGTGAGACTGTACTAAGCATATTGGCTGTTCTCCCTTACATACCCTTTACTGCCTACTGGATGATGACATGCTTATCTCTTGAAAATACCATAAGCTTGGACAGGACATATGAAATTTTCCAAAGTAGAAATAGGATAGGGAGGAAAAAAGGATTATCTCAAAAGTACATTTTTGCACACAGGACTGCTGTTATACAGTATCAAATTAAGCTAATCCTTCATTTCACATATATTCACTTGGCTTAATTTCTTAGGGCTATATTCTTCCCTCAGATTTACAGGGTGGATCTGAGATAAGTTAGAGAAATTAAGGACATTCTCAGGCCGCAAGGTTCATCTGCCGCCTGCTTCTAGACTCCAAGTAATACTTTCCTCTGGTATCTATTGCTGCTGTGGGGTAAATGGATCTCAGGGAGGGGCTACAGGGTATTTTTAGTTCCACACCAGCTGAAATTTTGCCTGTTTCAAATGGAGAATGCTTGAGGTGAAATAACTGCCATGCAGCAGTCTCCTCAGATGTGGTGCCAAGAGCCACATCAATGGCTACACTGGACTGAGCCGCATTGTCGCAGACTCCTTGAAGTCACAGCCACAGTCATGCCACCCACCGTTGCTGGCCCCTCACAGAGGGCATCCTTCCAGACACAGCAGCCCTGACCCCTGGCAGCTGCTGCCCTGGGCACCCCACGAAGACGCTGCCTGGGTCAGCTACATTTCTTCACACTCCCCCCAGCAATGCCTCCTTGAAGCCACAGTCCGATGCCTGTGAATGAGACCTGCATGTGAAGGAGGTGGTTTTGGACCCTGATAGCATTAGTGAAGGCCCATGGGCTTCCTCTGGCCCTTTCCACTTTTCAGGTAAACACAGTTTTATTGAAGAAACTTCTTTAGAGTGATCTTTTCCTTGTAAATGTAATTCAGTATAGAGACTCTAAGCCAAACCAGACCAGGCTGCCCTCGAGCCCTGCCAGTCTGGGGTGGAGGAGGAAGAACTCTACCCTCATACAGGTTCAAACTGAAAATCATGGGCACGTGAACTGGCAATGTCTGGGGTGAGATGTTTAAAGCTTGATTGATTTGTTTCTGCCTGTAGATTTCATAGAGAGCAAAAGTTAGTTTTGAAGAGAGTGGACTTTGGCAGTTTTAAAGCTGCAGCCATTTAACCAAGACATTATTAGAAGCACATCTGAGCATCACTGTGCCTTGTAAATAAATTTTAAGAGATGCATTTTTTTAAAAGTTCTGTAGGTGAACATATGCCTTTCCGTTGATAAAATCCAGAGGCTCAACATCCTGAATAACTTTGAATCGACGTGTGCATGCCTTTGATGACGACTTGGTATAAAAGGCATGCAAAGTTAGTAAAACATGATGTGACTTAAGAATTGCTGCTACAACTGGGAGCACTTACTGGGGAAAATTGCAAGTTTTGTTCCAGAGAAGCAGCAGACTATGGCTGCCTCCAGGGACCTGGTGGAGATGAGCTCCCTATTGCAGGATGTGTGGGCTAGGAGATTTTTTCCCTCCCATGACAGGCTGTGCCTTGGCTCCTGACTGGAGGCAGCGTGCAGAAACCTCCGGAGGTGTCCCTGGCTTCCTGCGCCCCTTCCACGGGCTTCCGAGTGGGAGGAGGCGGTTTGACACAGGGGCCACAAACAACATGTGTTTAGTTAGCAGCAGGTAAACATCCCCATCCTCCCTGTACAGTTGTTCGATAGAACTCCCAGCCTGGCTCCAGCAGCATCAGGTCTACAGCAATCAACTGCATCCAATTCCTCTGCAAGGAGGGGAATCTCCTGGGAATCAGAGTATGCTGTCTGACTAAGGAAAAGATCACCCAGAGACAGATTACAAGAAAAGAAATTATAGCTAGAGCTGCTTTGAACTGGCCAGGGCAGTACCTCCATGGTTGTGTCTTAGATCAGGTCTCCTAGGCACTTGCCCTCACTGTGCTTGGGTTCACATGGCAGGGGATCCTCCGAGTGCATAGGCTGGGGTCCTTCGGGATGAAACAAAACCAGAAGATGCCTCCTGGTTGCTAAGAGGAATTCAGCCTGCTCCAGTGTCACCCACCACCTCAAAGAGGACATTAGTTTCTGGACACCAGCTCTGGCTGTTCTGGGGTCTCTCCCTGCTGTCCCATGCTGGCCAGTGGGGCTAAGCACTGAAGGACCATGCCTGTGGTCAGCTCTCTGCTTTAGCTGAACCCTTCCTTATTCACTGTTCCCGAGGAAGACAATGCACAGAGTGTGACAGAAGGACAGCATGGCAGAACTGGGAACAGAGCCCAGGCCACCTTCGCCTAGGACCAGACATCACTCAGTCACTCCCCTGTATCTGTTCAAGACATTGAACCTCCACAGACACTAGCTTTTACCAGGGACAGACCCCATCAGTCCGGGACATGGAGGCAGCTCCCCAGATGTGACAGTCCCAGCCTGTGTGTGTTCTGCTCCAACCAGCAAGGGCCAAGAAGGAGCAGGACAGCTACTGGGTACCTTTCTGACAGGGAAAACAAAAGGGAAGTAAAAGACTCTTCTCAGAGACTCTGATAGAGACATCTGAGCTCTATCATGAATGCTTCAGCCTGTTGTCCTAAAGTCAAGGTTTGGACTTGTAAGCCAGCAAAGGCTTACAAATATCAGTAGAAGGATGGTCTTTGTCTGTTTTCTCTAACAAAAGACGTTTTTGGGACACAAATCTATACTTTTCTTGTCCCTGAAGACACTATCTTTCACTATAGCTATGTGGCAGGTTTGCAGATTTCATCAGTGGGACAGCTAGTCTGCAGTTAATTAGTTGTGTTCATAGCATTAGGCATAAAAGTCAGACA
Organism: Athene cunicularia; assembly: GCF_003259725.1. Taxonomy (NCBI): domain Eukaryota; kingdom Metazoa; phylum Chordata; class Aves; order Strigiformes; family Strigidae; genus Athene; species Athene cunicularia. The sequence continues at coordinate 80,892,939 of NW_020799097.1, forward strand.
AAGGGTGTGAGCAAGCCTTTGCACACTTTTCAAGAACTGTCCATGGCTCTAAAACTTGAATTTGTTGACAGCAGACCTTTAAGAGTGTGCACATATGTATGGGTGGTTTCTAGTCATGCAGCACTTATTGCTGCATCTGTCTCTGTAAGAAGTGCAAGATAAATATTGTATGTAATATCCATTTTTGAACTCTTCACCATGAACAGCAGTTTTAATGTGCTGCTTTTCTTCACAAGGTCATTACTCTAGCAAATGCCCTCTGCTTTGATTTTCAGGTAGTACAACAATACAGATTAACAATTACAAATAAACTGCCTGCTCAGAATGAACAAAGAGTACACTGATAGCCAGCTTTAGATGATATCTGTGTTCAGTGTTGCTCAGTGTCAGAGGATATAAGGAATACAGAATATGCACCTCAGCTTCTTCTTGCCCACCTCTTCCACCCCAAACTTTCAAAGGAGATTTCCCAGTCTAACATTTTTGTGATTCCTGATAGAGGTCCATGGGAAGAGCAGAGCCATTGTAGTGACAGCTTTCTACTCAGCATCATACATCACTGTCTCGAGCTATTCTTAGTGATGCTTGGAAAGCAGTCAGAGTAATCTGTGAAACTAGCCAGTGATGCTGACAGCATCTTACCACAATTATGATGATGTATACAGTGCTAGCTAATAAGGCTGGGGAAAAAAAGAAACCAAACCAAAACAAAAGAGCATACTCTGCTTTCCAATTTTTTTCAGAGGTGTCAGCATGAAGGATTTCAGGGAAGGGAGGGAGTTAGGACTGAGGAAGGACACTGAAAAGGACACCAAAAAAATGTTCAAAATAGAAAATCTCTCCTCAAGCTCCCTTTTTGTTCATTATAGATTAATTTGATTGTCAATAATTCTGACTCAATGAGATGAGAATTACTGGGCTGAATTTAAGAAAGCTTAAAATTCAACTTGTTTTCAGAAACAAGAAGAGAGAAAAATACAGGGGACTGAAGGTCTGAGGGAGGTATCCTTTGGTGATGTAGATAAGTGCAAACTTCATGCTTGTCAATTAAACCATCTTGATATGCCAAATGAGGCTTTGGCCTGGGTAGAGGAATCTGCTGTTGCACTGCTTTCGCTGCAAAGGTTTTCAGAGCTCCACATCTCTTGTAACTATAAACAGTCATTGTCAAACAATTATACTAAAACCCAGGAATAGAGAAACAAGTAAGCTACTGGCATGAAAAGAGTGTAGGGGAGACATCAGTGAAAATATAGTAATACTGAGATCATTAAATCTATTAAATAGTGAGATCTATTAAATTGCTGAATTTCTGCAGCTCAGGGAGCTGCAAAATATTACATGAATCTTTGGTCTTTGAGGGGCCAAAAGCGTATATTACAGGGAGGAATAACTCTGTCCCTGTGTCATGAAGGGGAGAAAATCCAATTTTTTACACGGCTGACTTCTGCTGTGTGTGGAACAAGGCAGCTGGGAGAAGGGTCAGTCAGCACAAGTGCTTAGTGAGCCTGATGCCCTTGTGCTGTTAGAGGTGGTACCGAGATGAACAAGGCACAAGGCTATTTTCTATCCATGAGAGTAAGACCTGAGTCCTGATTAAAATGTAGGATTTTTCAACTGTTTGTAGCTGCCTTGGGGGCAAGGGGCTGCTCAGCAGAAGTTTGCTCTTCCTCCAGGAGACTCCATCAGTAGCATTGCTGAGGAGTTGTGATCCCAGTCCTCCCACTAAACCTGCCTTTGCATCAGACTCCTCACAAAAGCCTCCTATCCTACTTCTGCCCCATGGACGTGGCGAGCTTATCCTGCACTCTGTGTACAGACTACAGTGAGAGCCAAACATCTCCACAGGAGCTGATCACATACTAGTAGCAAGCATTTCCCCAGTTCAGATAATTAATTTTTTGCTGAAAAACAGACAACAGGAGTTAAACAGAAAACTTCCATTTGTGGGAATACAGTAGAGTCCTGACCTCGTAAGTCTGGAGGGACTGGCTCAGCCCAGGCCCTGCACATAGACCTGCAGGATCTGACTGGCACAATGTGCATTGAGTAAGCACTTCTAGAAACCCTGGTACACAGATTATTTTCCAGCCATCCTTGGAAGAGGCAATCAGCAACGTCAGTATTAAACTGATCCAACTAGCTCCACCATAGGCACCAGGAGCAGGATTCAGGGACCCAAAGAGGGACTTCAGTGATCTAGAAGTGAGGCATTTAATACAATCAGAACAGCCAGACTCCCTTCACAGTGCACAGAGGGAAACAAGCACATCCAGAGGATGTGCCCGTGAGCCTTGGATGTCTGCTGTGGTATCCATCTAAACCACTCTTCAGAAGTGTCTGTCCACTGATGACTGCAGGGCCTGAATGATTAATTCAGAAGAGACACTTTGTCTTACTTTTATACGGTGAAATTAATTCTTTTCCCCTCTCATGTTTCTGTTCCCCAGGAAGGAGTGCAAATCTCATTGAAATCAGGCCATTTCTCATGATTTCTGGGAGACAGCCTATGTTAGAAGAAAAAAGACTTCAGCAAAGGGCACAAGTGACTCTAAGTGATAATCATCTTCCTACTCATAGATTTCTTCAAATCTTAGGGACAACAGCAATGAAAGGCGTACAAATATTGGTATTGCAGCAAAAGGCAGAACCATTTGGAATAAGGAGTTCATTTACTGTCACTCATATCAAGCACCATAGATTCACAGCACACTTAGGAGCCCTTCTACTAGACAAGGCCAAGAAACACACCTTTTCTGGCTCACCTGGAAATCGCATTTAGGTTGACTTTAAAAATTCTAGCTCCCAAGGGACTGAAAAATCAGTAAAAATTTAAAAGGTAACTAAATGCTTCTAATGCTCCAGACAGCAACAGTTAAGCTCTGAGCAATAACCTTTGCCGCTGCTCACTGTACTCGTTCATCCATCTCAAATAAGTCTGGTGTTACGTACCTGCTTCCCTGGGCATGAGTAAGAGAAGCATAGGAATAATACAGCCTGCCAGCTCAGTGTGAATTCTTCTGCCCTGGGCAAAGGTGTTGCAACCTTCCTGAATATGTGACAGTTGCACAGGAGTGCCCAGTTACTTAGCAAATAGCACTTGCCTCAATAGGAAAAATGTGAAGACTCATTCCATTTTACTGCCGAGGCGGCTCCAAACCAGCTGCTCTGTTGGAAAGAAAATGGGGATCTGTATTCCCATTTGCATGATGCCAGTATTTAAAAACGCTGTGCCTGGACCCCATTGTGCTAGCTACCGCACAAACAGAACAAAAGACAGCCCTAACATGCAAACAAACTGTCAGGCAAGAAGGAACAGCTAGGCCAGTCCCATGAGGAAACAATGCACCACTGCACATCAGCCTGCCAGGTGGGCTGCTGGGCTTGCCTCTGGCCCTGCTGCTCTTGTGCCCAAGGAGGGGTGTGAGGGCAGATTGGAAAGAGGAGAAATGAGATAACTTTGCAGGTGTTTACAGGGAACTTCTCCAGTGGGAGGGGAAGCATGGGAGAAAACCCAAACCCTCCAGCCGCTCACCAAATGGGACCTGAAGATCATGTTGCCGGTGCTGGTTCATTCCCACAGGCATGCTGTGGCTCTCCAGTGCACCGCACAGCACAGCCCCAAGGCAGGATGATGTGGGTTAAGCATAGGGTGCTATGTCTTGACATGAAGTTTCTCAGCCTTTGTGGTGGGTTTAAAATTTTGCTGCTAGCTTTCATGTTGAGTGTGTTAGGGTTTTTTTAGTCTAATGAGTTTTCAGCACGTCTTTGTTCCTTGCCAGCTCTCCGCACATGCACACGTATACTGCAGCTCATCCTCTAACCAGAAAAACCTATTCAAACATTTCTCGGAAGGGTTGGGAATAGAAACAGGAGATAAAGCACTCAGAGCAGAAAGCAAGTGGGTTACTACAGCCCACTGCTGTGGCAGTGTGAAGAGTGCAGCCTTGAGCAGTTAAACCAACATGTATTATTGAATTAATGGCGAGTCCTGGTAGGCAACCATCTTCATGCTCTGCACTCTCCTTCTCTTGATGTCTACCAGTACAGGTACAGCCAAGAAAAAGCCATTCCCACAAATACACAGGGTCAGTTGTGAGCAGTGGGTAACACTGGGAAAATAGCGTTTGAATTCTAGAGAAACTCTTGCAGATCACTACTGGTAGAGGGCACGAAAACAAAGGGAAGTATCAGGCACCACTCTATGGCTATAAGCCAGTGATGTTCCTCATTAATGCTCTGTCTTGTTTTAAAGTTCAAGAGATACTGCAGTTTAACTTGCTTCCCTTGACTGGAATTCATCACTGCTAATAGAGCAGAGCCACAGGGTTAGACATGCACTGGCAAGAGCAAACTGTTACTGCATGAAAATCAGCCCACATTAATGTCCTTGAAGAACCAAAGTCTGGGTGGAGGATGTGCTTCCCTGCTATGCCCAGGGGGGTTTCTATTTACTAACTGGCTAGAGGGTCAACAGTTGCGTTTGACTTTCCAGTGTTAGAGTTTGCCTTTACTGCCTTCCATTCATCTGCACCTGCAGAAGACTTATGTAAAGGAGAAATCATAACACTGAAGCTTCAAAATCCCCCAGCAGGGCATTTTGTATGTGTTTGCATGTGCATCCTTAGAAGGACTGTAATACATCTGAAGAAAGAATTTCTTCCCCTCAAAACACAGAACAGTTGTGAAATTATTTTTGCAAGCTTTATTTTTTTGACACATCTAATTAGATGCAGCATTATGCCTGCAATCAGACCAGGTGAGAAGCCTTTCCTGTGATTCGGAGATGAGTTGTAGCTGCAAACTGTGATGCCTTTTGTTTCCTGTGTACTTGCATTGCTATATTGCTAAGATCGCCACTGTGTCACAGAACAGATCACCCACTTTGTCCTTGGAGCTGCTGAAGCCTTCATACAGTGGAGACGCATTGTGCTCTCTCATCGAGACCTAAATTTTGTTCTTTCCACTTCTTTTCTTTCTTCCAAGTCATAAATCAGTAAATAAGGCTGCTTGCTTGTTTATAGAAACGTTCCCTCCATAAATCACTGTGTCCCACAGAAGCTGGTTATCCTACAGGCATTGGGGCTGAGCATTACAGTGCTGTTGGAGCTCAGGAACTGAGTGCTTGTGCCTGTTTATGTACAATAACTTCCCTTCCTCCCCTGCACAAAGTCCTCTGTGGCTTTCAAAGGAAGATCAAGCATTCTGCCAGGATTCCCCCTCTCCAGGAACCGAAACACCCTCAGAATATCTGATTGTGTGTTATTTTATCCCGATTATATGGCCTCTTTATACATAAAAAAAACCCAAAAACCAACAAACAAAACCAACCAACAAACCAAAAACTATGAAAAACATCAACACAAATACTAAGCATGCAAGCACTCTTTGAAAACCAGTTTCAATTTGTAAACTAATTTCCCACAGCTTGATGTTGCAATATGGAGTCTTTGAATGAGGACACATTTAAAGTGAAGAAAAGTAAACTGTGAAACCAAAGGATACATGCATAGAAACCTGATCTGCACATTTGTGATAAACTCTTTTAGTGTTTTGAAAGCATAATAACACATTCACCTCCAAAGAGCAACCGAACAGGCTATCTAAAAGAGTTTATATGCCATGATTGATTATAAGGCTTTTCCTCTTGCAAACACAGCACGTTATAGGTAAACTTTTTCTTTTTTAATTTTAAAGAAATAAAGTAATTATTTTATCAACATGACTGATTATTTTTAGGTCTAACTGTTAACTGCAGGCTGAATCTGGAGCTGCTGACACTGTGGTTGATGATGTGTTTGTCCAGCATACAGCTTCAAGTATGGAAAAGCAGCATGTGACTACAGTAAGAAAAATCATGAATTCCCCCAGAATCTTAACATAGAAAAGACATCACGTGAGACAATTAAGATAAAGGCTCAAAGACGTTAATCCTTATTTTTTCAAATCGTGAGACATCTGTGGATTCATTTTCAACTCTTCCTATTAAGACGACCTGGAGGTGAAGTATAGTGTTTTAAAGCTCTACCACATGAGTTGTCCACTGCTTGTAGGACTATGCATGACTGATCAAGAGTTTTCTGAATTGCCTAGGGAAGTGAAAAAGCACGAATCAGTGACATTTCTGTGGGCCTGTGTGCCTCAGACTCTTAGACATTATTGCAAATCACAGTTCTTTCCACCTGTATTAAATTCAACCTCCAGCTCAGAGGAGGATGAGACTGAAGGACAAATAAAAGATTCTAAGTAACACAAAAGACAGTTTTTGCCTGGCTAGGTGGAAAACATTAAAAAAAAAGAGAAAAGATCTGAAGACAGAAAGCAAAAACAGGGAAGGATTGGGGTCCCTAAGGAATTCAACCTCCAGTCATTCCTTTCACCAAGGGAAATGAGATTGTTTTCTTTTTGTCAGGCAACAATATGCAAATCAATCTAACTATCTGCAAAACATGCTTCTATTGGATGTAAAAGATTTTCTTTCATAAAATTAAAAAGTAATGTTTAGAGAGAGACTTACAAAGACAGCAGATTGTTTTTCCGTCTCATTTAAGTTGTGATTTGCCATTCATTCACAGATACAAAAGATGGCCTTTCTACGTGATGTTTTGGTAAGAAATAATTAATAATATGCTCTGAAACAAGAAAATATTTTAAAATGCATGTTGTTTTTCAATACTCGGGAGATCTAGATCATTTTTTGCAATGGAAAGCCCAACTATTTTTTGTAATGATTGATTTGTGTGCTAATCTCTTCAAGTGCTTCCGCATTTGTAACAACTGTTCACTACTGATTGTAAGCAGTTTTGTTACTTTGTTCCACCCACTTTAAAACCTTCTTCATAAAAAAACCCTTCCTGTTTTGTTGTCAGGGGAGGACTGCAATCTTTCTTCAGCTGACCATGTATAAACTGGTGAAATAATCCCCAAACTGGGGCATGTCTGTATATGTGTCAGGGAGACAATACAGACTTTCTGCAGTGTCAGCTATACAGTGGTTTCTGGAGTGATACAGTGATGATCTAGAGATGCTGTTCATATTTGCATCAAATTAAAAAAGCAGGATTGTGACCTAATGTTACTTTTCACCATCAACACTGCTGAAATTATCAGACTGTATTCAAATGAAGGACGGAAAACTGAAAATAATGTTTATGTTTATATTTAAGCTTGAAAAAAAAAAAAATCATGCCAAGGGCAAAATGTTCACTCATCTTCACTGTGCACATAATCACCTGCTCAGGTGCTCCAGATGTACTTTGAGATTTACATTCTCTGCCCATATATTCCTGCCAATTATAGCACACAAATCACACTCTTCAGTGAGATTTATTATCTTATTGTATCACCAAGGCTTGGATAGTGAAGAATTATAAGCTATTATGAAATGATATTCACTCGTTGGGGCAAGTTGTTTTCAGGAAGAGCAATTATTTTTTGAGGGTTTTCAGTGGCATTAAAACCTTAGCCAGAAGTTGGTCTCATGCTTGTGTGGGTACAGATCAGACTTAGAATCAGAGGGAGGTATGCAGGATGGGTGTTCAACTGCAGCATTAAGATCATCTCATCTATGTTGAGGACAGTTTTAGAACAGCTATTCTCATCTGCACTTTCTCTCCATTGTCAGAAGAGCAGCAGAATAAAAGGGCTCAAATATGCAAATAGATTGTGAAGCTTTTGAGCCTTTAGAGGCAAACTTGCAAGTTCAGTGGTTTGCAGATATCTTTTTGGACAAATGCATATTGCATATTGTCTGAATAGAGCTGCTCAGGAAAGAGAAAAAAAAAAAAAGACTTAAGTGTTTTTATTGTTGGAAATACCAGTTGACAAGGTCAAAATATTCCATAATGGCTAGTTTTAGAAACAGCTCTGGCAGAGTGCAGGCCTGGCTGAACCCTGCTCCATTTTTCACTAGCTCCTCTGCCGATAGAGACTCTGCTCCTCCCAGGACCAATGGCAGCCTTGGGGGGTTCACTCCAAATCCAGACAAAACCTGCTTTGGAAATACTGAAATCTCCTGACAGTAGGATTAACCTGTCAGCTCAGTTTCCACCGTTTGATCTATGCTAGCCAAGAGTGCTTAGGTAAAAGCCTTAAATTACAATTCACATCCGAGCCCCACTTAGCTCAGTCACTGGGCTTAGGGGAGTGCTTTGTGCTTCCCTTCATTGACAGAGTGAGGAAACAAACGTGCTGCCTTGAGTCAGGTGTCCAGGGTGAACACGGCAGAGGTGCCCAGGGACATCCCTGAGCCTTGTGTACTTGCTGGGTGGCTCTAGGCAGAGCCCTGCCAAGACACAGAGCTTTTGTGTTGTCCTACAAACACTTCTTATTCTCCCAGGCAGCTAACCTGGGAGCCCGCAACAAGGATAGGTGTCAACAATTTAGGTATTCATGTGTCTAAGATGGATGCTCCTAAGCAGGCACTCTACACCTCACCTAGGTCCCAAGATGCCTTTGACGAAGGAGCCTGGAACATCTGTATGGGCTTCATTCCTTTCTGTTTTCCCATCATTCCAGAGAGTGGTAATGCATAGATAGCTCTTATGACACCTTTTCCTCTATAATATTCATATAGGACCTTGGCATCATTGACCTAATTTTAAAGTTGAGGGAAAACAAGGATGCGAACTGAAGAGAGTTTTTCCCCAAGGTCACCCCCAAGCCAGTGGCAGAGGCAGAAGAATTCCTGGTCTCCTGAGTCCCAGGGTGATGCTATGTGCAGGAGAGCACATCTGCCCCCAGATTAATTCAGTGCAGACATCCAAACCCTGCTCAATCTGTCAGGGTTGCAAAGGGCAAAAGACAAACAGGAGATCTGCAAATTCCTGCTTTCAGTCATATCTCTCTGAGGTGTGACTTGTGCCTGTGTCAGCTTTCTTAAAGGGATCGTAAAGTAACAGAAAGGAGCAAAAAAAGCTGATCTGGCTGCTGGTGAAAGATGATAATCCAGAAACAATTAGGTATCTATGCACCCTTTGCTAAATGCATGAATAGCACATGTGGGGAACATACCCTCAGATGGCTGGAAAGAAGAATTGTCTATTTTTACTGATCTTTTATTTAAATCTTGCAAGTAGTAAGAAAGCAATTTTAATAAAAAATGCTATGAACAGAAGAATTGCTGCTTTTCATCTGGGAAGTGGCAAAGTAAAGAGTTTCTTTATTTTTACTAATTTTCAATTTGATGCAGATGTGATTCCAATGCTAATTATGCCCCCCACTGCCTCTATGCTCCAGTGAAATGTGACTCCCTGATGTTTCTCATTGTCTTTTGTTTACAATTATAAGAAGTTGATGGAAATCATCTGGGTTTTGCTTCTGTACTGCTGTGGGATTTGTACAGCAGGAACCTGTCAAACTCATGACCTCTAGCACGAGAAGCTGTGGCCAATTCAGGCTGCACTCACAGCTGAAATTTTAACATTGGACTGTTTCTCTTTATCCCCCTGCATATCTGTGATGAAACAGTTCCTGAATCATGGAAAGATGATCACAGGGATAAAGGTAAACAGTAGGATGTTCATGAATTAATTTCGATGCCCAATTTTGCTAAATGTTGTCTTGCTCAAGGCTGCTTTTTCTTGTACCTCAGTTTTCTCCTGAAAAAGAGAGATAATAACGTAGATCTGCTGTAAGAATGATTTAATCAATGTTTCCAACGTTTTGGGATACCTCATCACCTACACACTATTTCCAAAACCAGGATCCATTAAATGAGGATGCCTGTTGGGTAATTTGCTGGTGACATGCTCATGACATTGCCCTGACTGGAGTGTCTGTGAATGTATTTGCACTTGCTGGAACTCTATGGATATATGGGACATCTGTGAATCAACCATGTATCTTAGGGACAAGCAAATTTTATGTTTAGGAAGATTAATTGAGTTCACTTTTAATTATATAGAATGTACTTAGGCATCTTGTGCATGCACATGCAACTGCAATCTTTGTACTGGCAATGAAAGCATTACCAGGAAAAGCCATCTGGATTTCAATGCTATACAGAAAACATTAGACAAATACAGTTCCCTATCTAATGGGCTAATTCAATTCATCCTATTACTTTGAAGTGAAATATGTCATAAAATTAACAACTGTAAGAATGCCTTCTGCACAGAGGAACAAGAGAAGGCTTATTCCCTAGTTCCTAGAGATTTTTGTTCTACTTTTCCTTAAATCCTACCCCTTTACTATAGTCTCCTGTCCCTCCACTATTCCCAGTGTTTCCCTTCTCCCAGCTAGGGCTTTTGGCTGGGTGAGGGCCAGCACACAGTGCTGACAATGGTGCTGGTGATGACATGGCTGTGGGGACAACATATGTGCTGCTGAGCCAGGTGATGGCTGCTCCAGAGTGTTGGGAGCCCCAGTTACAGCTGCATAATGCTGGTGGGCCTTTATTCACCTTGCACTCTCCTACTGATTTTCATGATACAGTTGGGAATTTAATGTCTCAGAGATATCTCTAACACCTCGTCAAATGTAGCTGAAAAAAATCTAAGGAGTTTAAAAGCTTTTTGGGAGGGTAAATTATAGGAAGCTGTACAGATGGACGGACAGATAGGTGGATGAATGCTGCAAACTCATTTATCTGTTTTCTTAGGAAACCAAGCTAATGTTGAGACAAAACTGTTCATAAACACTAGTCAAATATGTACATGTCAGCAAATGAACACTTCTGAGTGGGAGCTTCAAAAACCTTCACTATGAAGCTGAACTCTGCACAGGCTTGCAGAGACCAGTGATGGATGTGATGACAACAAACTCGTGACTTCCTGCAGGAGGAGGAGGGCAGAGCTCTGTGGAGATATGTTGCAAATTCAGCAAGGGTTAAAACTGGAGTGTTGGGCACTGGGATTCCCTAGTGAAAATTTGTCTCAGCTCAGCATCTTTGGCCACCCCCCGATTGGTCACAGCTACTTTACTCAAAATATGAATATTAATAACATCTAATAATAACAATGATGATGTTACTAGCTGCATTTCATAGGTTCAGTTGGGAGAACAGATAGCCAGAGTTGGTATCAAAGTCAGACTGGGTAAAGCTTGCTTGGGTCCAACTTAGTGGAAAAATGTGGCAGTCAGTGTTTGAAAGTAGACAGACGTTCACATGACCCTCTCTTTTGGCATGGCTTCCTTCAGAAGAAACCAGGGACTCAGTCAACATGATGAATGAATCACTTCAAATCACTGGAGGGTAAATCTGAAAAGATTGCAACTTCATGTTGCAACTTGCAATCATCCACCCTTTTCCACTGCTAACCCCCCTGAGACTGGAGTTGCAAACCTTAAATTCACTGTGGTTTCACACCGGTGGTATGAATTTAACTTTAATGGTTATTTGAGATTTAAGCTACTGTAAATAAGAGGAGAAAGTCAGACACATGCCATCTTAAACATACTAATGTACAAATATTTTATGTTAATTTTTCCATGAACCATTTCACCAAAGCTCAACTTAATTCCTTTTATAAACACTCGCGAAGCGGTGGGGCAGAAGCAGCCTCTTCTGCTGGTGAGTGGACATGTGAACCCAGGCCATGCCTCTACATGGGCACCTAAGCACCAGGAGTGCTCTGGGTGCCTGCGCAGGGCGGGCAGCCTCCTCCCAACCAGCACAAAGTGAGAAGGACGGTGCAGAATAAATGCTGTTTTAATTCATGGAAAATGAATTTTTACTGAAGTTGCTAAGAATCTGGGGACCCCTATTCCAAGAACTGACAATGTCTTATTTTGCAATTTTGAGTAGGAATTCCCTATGTCTTTATTAGTTCATTTGCCAACAAACAGGACATCTGTAATCCACATAACAGAGCATTTTACAAAGGACGTTGAACACCATGGTTCTTACTTGGCCAGTAGGCAAAAAGAGGCCCAGAGACTTTAAAAGAATCGCCCAAGGTCTCACAGCAGCACAGTGGCACATCTGGTATGCCACATCTCCAAAGTCATGTAATAATCCTTTATTCACTAGATAGTATTGCCTCCCTAAAGCCAATATAATGATATTCACTGATGAGGTTGTTAGGTTTAATTAAAGCTGGTAGAGTGCATTACATAGCAGGAATGAAATTATTGTTTCATTATTTTGTATTATAATAATTACAGAATAGCTAGACTTCTGAATTAACTGCAGAAAAAGACTACCCAAATTCCATGTCTTATAAATTTTTAGACACATTGCATAGGAAATGCAGTGGACAAAGGAGCTGACGTTCTCAACATAGTGCTTAAGTACTTGCTTGAAATCATCTGGCTTATTAATCACTTTTTAAATAATGGTTTACAATAAATTTAGTTAAGAATGAAATACTGTTCACTGAAAAGACTGATTCCTTGAATCTCCAACATGTTACTGAGGGTCTGTTGTCCTACATCTATTGACACGTGATAAAATATTTGGGGGTGGGAAGACTTCAAAATACTGAAATATGAGATATGGCATTGTTTCATTTTTGAATAAAAGATTCTGCTTTGTTTCCAATTCAAACTGACTCCTAGCTGGAAAATGTAAACAGAATTTAAAGGAAAGCTAAAGATAAAATGGCTAAAACTGGAATAGAAGTTTTCTAAATTACTGTATTTGGGCCTGTTTAGACCTCCATTATAACTTTACAGTTGCATTACTACAGAGTGACATGGGTTCTTTTACCAGATGAATTTCCCCAAGGAACAAATTTTGGTCCTGCATGTGTATCATCAAAGAAGATAAATATAATTTTTACAGGAAGATCTGCAGTCATGGCTCATACAGAGAAGCCTCTTATTCCACGGAAATCTTCCCTGAGAGTTTTTATGTTGCTTTATGCAAGGAAGGGTGTCAGAATCGAATCCATAACAAACTGAATAATTCCCTCATATTTTATCCCTGAAACTCTATTCATCAGACAGCAACAACATACAATACACGGTTCACATATTTTGTCCCTCTCCAAGACACTCAGGGCAATGACCACAACGTGAAGGATCAGAAACCATCCCAAGGGTCTCGCTTGGGTGTAACCACAGTGACAAAACTGAGTACTGTTGCTTGAACCATCTTCCAATTCAGTGGAAATGGCATGGAAGAAAACAGCCAAACTAGTTTGTAGCCAGCAGTCTGGGGACATATAAAGAGCAACAGCTTTTCTGGTTTCCTATCCCTTGCACATACAAGAAAAGCAGGAACAAGCACTACAGTCATAAGGAGCATGCTGAACAGTATTTCACAAGTATTGCACAAGTCTCATTTTTCTTATAGTAGCTAACAGCACAGGCAACTAAACTGCTAAGAAGACTTCCACCCTGTGTAGAGTCAATGTTCACGCACTTCAACCCTCTGCACTAAGGTGACATCTTTAAAGCCTAAAAATACTTCCCAAATTCACTACCCTTTTTGTTCATCCTTTCCTCCTGCCTATATTGCAAATGGGACAAGACTTCCTATTTCTGTATGACTGCTTGGACTGTTCTTGATTCACAGCTGAGCCCCAAACATTTGTGGTTTGTCCTGGGCCCTCTCTTTTTATCAGATCCCTTTATTCTCCAAACACATGGGATCGTTTCAGTCTTACAATGACTATGGTTGAATATCAGGCAGACAGCAGAGTTCACAGGCATGTGAAGAAAGAAGTTCATGTTCCTGGGTACACAGAATAACTGCCTGATCATGACAGATAAGGATGTGTGCATGTGTGCAAACTGCTGGATTTTCACCTGAGGAACATGTTTAGGTGTGGAATTTCCTACCAGATCTCTTGAAAGGCCAGACCAAAATCCCAAGATCCTCATCAGAACTCTCCACTGTTTCTTGATAGCTTTGAGTCAGGCAGAGAATTTACAAAGGTAAGTCTTTTCAGAAGCACTTAACTTTTCATCTTAAGAATAAGCTTCAGTCTTCATTTTCTACAGAGAGGTGTAAGTTTAGTGTAGATTCTGTGGGACAGAAATACTCAAAATACCAAACATCTCAAAGCATTTCATAGAAACTGCGGAAAGCCAGGGAATGTCCTTCCAGCCCCTGAAAGGAGGCAGAAAGCAAGGCAGGAACTCTGTCTCCAACAAAAAGATTATGTGCTAGTGCAACATTCAGGTGTGTTCTTTCAATGTTTGAGCCTAGGATCCCAAGAGGGATTCAGGTGTCTCACTGATTTTTACAGCACCTGCATCCCAAAGCCAGAGACTTAAAACCTGACTGATGCCTCAGTCCTGGCTGGTTTTGCAAGCTAATATCCCCTCCCAATTGTTTCAGCACAAATAAGGCCAGTAAGCACACCCTTGGGATGCTAAAGTCCTCATGGAGTGATAAGAAATCCCTTTTACATGGTCACCCTCTTTGGCCACGTGAGATCAGGGCTTTAGACAAGTGCATCCTCACTTCCAGAGCAGTGCACAGCCACAGCTCTGCACAGCTGCCCAAGTTACATGACCCTGAAGACCTCATGGTAGCACTGCCACTTTCCTCCATGCACCTGATCTACCAGGGACATGGGAGAGTCAGTGCTTGGTCCCATGGGTGTATGAAACCCAGTGTAGACTAATACAGTTTCAGGGAGAGATCTTGAAAACATCTCACCCTGATAAGCAGTGAGGTCAGACAAGGATTACTTGGGAAATGTGAGACCCACAGTGCTGGCAGGTATGGAAGCACATCTGTTCCTGGAGAGAGTGCTTCACAGGGAGACAAACACCATGTCTTTCTGCAAGAACGGGCTGATCTAGATCAAGGGCTGAGCTCACAAATGCTCATGCCAGATCCACCCCCTTTCCTTAACATTTTGCTTCCTACCATCTATGTTAGGCAGTGCCTGGTTGGTGTGGTGGCTTTTGCAAATCCCGTTCGCAGGTGCCCACCTCACCCCATGAGCTCAGACCTCTCACTGGGCGTCTTTTCCAGTGCGAGTGGCTGTGCCCTGGGCACAGGGCAGGCTCCAAGCCACAGCACTGTGCTGCAGATGGGATGAGATGCAACCCCAGATAGATCCGAGGTGGATGAGGCAGGAGGCAGCAGAGCAGGGCTCGTGCTCAGCACTCGACCCTTGCCAGGTCTGTGCATCCCGGCGGTGAATTCCAGCAGGGCACCTGAGGTTACAGCACTGAGCCCAACCACCGGCTTGTGCTAAACCTTCCTCTCTGCCGAGATTGCTATCAGCCAACACTCAGCCCATCTGATGGATCCATGCATTTAATCCTATTACCTAAACACAAGGAGATGAGCAGTGTGTCACACTGAGCCAGGAAACGGGGAGCTTTTGCAATTTGTGTGCATGCAGGAAATGTTTCTGTGCCAGTGGCAAAGCCACATCAACCCACAACCAAAAGCAAGCTTCCAATAATGATGAAGATAACATCTTGTTAGCAGCAAATACAGAGACTTAATTTGAATAATTAATCATAATACAGCAGCTTTTCAAAATGTCTGAGAATCCTTACTGGAAATGAAATACAGTAGAAAGGATAGGAAAAGTAAATCTGTAGGTATAAAGCAGGGGAAATATCAGATATCCACTCTTCTCTAACACTTCATGCTTCCCCTTACTCTCTTCCTACTTTCATCTTCTCCTGAAACTGATTGTATCATTATCAAGATGAAAAGGAGAAAGAGAGGGAAAATGTTGCAGAAGAGATAGATCACTCATAAATGTATACTGTTGGGGCAAGGTTTGTTTGGCTTCATATTACGGTTGGTCTTAGTGAAAATGTTGATCTGCAACCTGCAGGAAAGCCTGGAAGGAAAACAGGCTAAACCAGGCAAAGAACCAGTACAGCAATTTAATTGAGAGTGCGTGAGGAATGGATGGATCTTGAATTGCTCAGACATTTGTCTCAGCTTTTAATGATTTATCTACCCAGGTTATGGATGGAAAGATGACGTAAACAGTTGCTTTTCTGTTTTTTGAAGCTTCCTGGCTTCAGTTAGATAAGGGATTTGCAGAAAATAATCTTCTTACAGTATTTCCAGATCATTTTCATAGCTGGAGCCACAAGCAAGAAGTCATATGTAAAGACCCTTGTATATATGTGGCCATTTTCTAAGCTCAGAAATATCTTGAGCTTCATTCCATCTCTAAGTAAACATCCATAGGGGTTATTATGTTATCTGAGGGGTTGACCCTTCTGCATTTGTTTCTGGTTCCAACTAAGACTGAGAAGAAAACTCTTCTGTCAGATTTACACCTCAAATATTAAATATCTTGTTCTTCACTAATTGATATTTATAAAAGGAGCCAAATATTGCAGTGAAGATACACTGTGTGGTAAGGATCCAAGAGGGAATTTAAATTCATGACAGCTGTGATACAAGTAATGTATTTTGCTTTATAGCTGAATTTCTTTTTCTCCTGAAAGCAAAAAAAATAGAACAAAATGCAGACAAAAATGTTTTGCTAGAACTGGGCCACCAGTAGTTATTTCTTCCAAGCTAAGGCTTCACCTACAGAGATTATTCAACTGAAGCGCGGAAAAAAAAATCTCAACTGCACAATACCGCCAATAGACCAGTTTCTTGCAAGTGGGTGACTTTGCTTTTGCACATAAGACAAAATTCTTAAGTCCATGGGGTAAATACTGATTTGCTTATTCTACTCTTCTTTTCTATGATGTGGAGCTGAATGATGGCAATAATGAAGCAGAATATGGAATTATTATGACTATAACTTTGGATGGCACTTGTTTTTGCAACGTTAACCACATGCGCAGTTTTCAGACCAACTTCAGCTAGATGGCTACAGACATATGAAATGTCACCAGACTAATGTTCTTTGTACTAATTGGCCAAATAATGAACGATTGCAGAGTCTGTACTCTCAGCATGCCTGGAGGGCAACTCTTCCAAAGCAGAGTTAAGACACATTGCCAGGGCACCAGCTGCATAGGAAAAAAGTCTGCTAGGCTGTGCCGACTCAGTATCTAAAGGGAAGAGTACAAACACCCAGGGCGATTCAGCACAGCCTCTCTTGGAAGATCTACATTTATCTAAATAAATATCTTCAAGGGGTCTCTCACTGAGTTGCCACCTCTAGGTGTAACACAGCAAGGTTTAGAATCAGATCCAAGTTTCGCCCCACCCTTGTTATTTTACATTTTCACACAAGGCTTCATGATTATTGGTTTGGAACATTAAAATGCAAATGATAGAGGAAGCAATACATATTTAAATGTACAGTGTCAGCTTGGTATAAAAGCACTTCTGGAACAGAATGACACTATTTTCTTCAGTAACTTCTAAAAGTGGCAAAATAAAAATGAAAGGAAAAAAAAAAACCTTCAGGCCTATTTGCGTTCATGTTTTATTGGTCATGCTGAAAGAAAAAGCTTAGTAAGCTTGGAGGCAGGGTGGGGGGGGTGGGGAACAGGGGGAGAAAAACAGTCATTAATGTAAATGCAACCCACAGCTAATTCTGACTTCCCAGGCAGCACGAGGAGGAGGAGAGCACACCAGGACCATTAGATTCGAAACAAGGGTAACCTCCTCCCTACAGAAAAACAAAGAGGAGCTTTGACTTGTCTTTGTCACTTCTGTAATCAATATCCTCTTCATGTAAACACAAAGGAGAAAGGGTGAAGAAAGGACAAATCCAAGGCAGAATGCAAAAAGCCTCTCTGCCTCCTATCCCATCCTTGCGGGATGCCCTGTTATTTTCCAAATTTAACTTCTAGATAGGGAGTGACAGAAGGTCACTTATTCTCATGATATTTTTTTCAAAGCCTGCATGGTTACCAGGGCAATACAGGATGTTTCCAATTTTACTTCCTTAATACCTCTTTCCCACTGCCACATTCAGTGTTTCCTGAAGAGATAAACCAAGATTTTAAAAGTGTGGAAGGCATTTCTCATAGTCTAAAGCTGTAGCTCACAGCTGTGTGCCTGTACATTCCCCGTTTTCACTCAAGAGTCAACATTAGGACTTCAGCATCTAATATTATATGTTAATGGGTAAAGGAGGCAGGTGGCTGAGCTGTCACGACAAACCATTTCTAGCCCCCTTACTCACGCTACCATAAAATATCCATGCTAGCTCCATTTGCCTCCTCGAACACAGTTCTGCTTCCCATGAAGGGACTGCAGAATTGGGTTCTGTTTTAGCAATAGCAGGTGTGAATACTGATTACAGAGAGTCCCAAAAGGTAGGTTTGTATTTAGTCTCCATGAAGCTGAAGAGCATCTGGACGCAGGCCTGGACTGGCTCTCTGCTGTGGAACAACGTGTCTTGATGAACTGACAAAGTCAGCAGAAAACCTAATTCAGGCCCCCCTCCTGCGTGCACCCACACACACAGATATACACACACGCAGGTACAAACAATCTTTTTCAGGTAGAGCTTAAATCAGTTCCCAGAATTTAGTCTTAACATGTTGTCAGAAATGTTTTTGCTGGAGGAGTTGTGTGTGCATTAGCTTTTGGCAGGACAGTGAGGAGAGATGGGAGAGTAACACCCTTGGTTGAGGGAGCTAATGAGTTGGCAAAACTACTGTTATGTGTACCAGCCTCTAGTGAGAGCAGAATTAGGAGTTTTGAAACTTGTAGCTTTTGCAAGTATTTACCTTTCAATTATCACAGGATTGCAATCCAGAAGATTACAGCAAAACAAAATTGAAGAAAGTAGGTACAAAAACTTTTTAGAAAACCTGAAATCATTACAGGTTGTTAAAATCCTGGCAGATGCCTGAAGGAAACATACACTACTCATACCGTCCAGAACATCTTGAAATGTGACTGTATTACTTTCACAGTTTCTCAGTTGCAGCTGTTTCTAAGTTGCGGATAAGCAAGCCTCAAAGTGAATTATCTTGTTAGAGTCCGCTGCTTGCGTTTCCCTTTATTACCACCTCGTCTGTCTTGCGCTCGCTCCAAGGATGTGGTCACTCTGCCAGGGCTGCAGCCAGCAGCTGTGCGTGGGTGCCTGGGAGGGGAGCTTTGCTCTTTTCTCTGCTGTTCTTTCCCTTCAGCGCATGGAAAACGTCTGAGCTGTAAGTATGCTTTATGTATCTTGACCTTCAAAAAAATCATCCTCCATAATGCAATTTATTCTTTTAAATAGAATTTCATTCCAAATATTGTCACCCACTCCTCTGCCCCATCCCCACGCTGGCATTACATAAGTGAAAGACTGCCTGTTCCCCACTGTCTGAGCTCCAGGCTCTTCACCAGGGTGACCCCTGATTTGAGACAGGCAAAACTTGCTGCTCTGGGATTCCAGCTTCCTGCGCCAGTACATGAATCACACTGGAAATTATTATGAGCGTGAATTAAAATAGCCCATGAAAACGTATTTCAAAGCTCTTCTTCATTAGCCAAATGTCAACAACAGGGTAATGGTCACCAAAGGGAATCCGACACTACACACCAAAGGTCCAGTCAGTTAGCTAATGCTTTTCTGGAAGAGATGTTTTCCCAAAAGCAAGTCAGTTACTTATTTGTGTTCACTCAGTAAGGACCAAACTGGGTAGACACCATAACTGTTTCCTTGTAAACTAATAACCCCCTTCCAAAACATGCTTTGGTTTGGCCAGTTGTGGATAACTTTACAGTTTCTTATTAATTCCTGGTAATTTCATTCTGAGATCTAATTACAAATAGCACTGCCTAGAGTGAGGTTTGACACCAACAGAAGAGGTTCCTCCTGTTTTCTTCATCCTAGAGCATTCTCACAGACATCCTAGGGCATGGTGGTATTGCCCTTCATTTCTACTTACACCTTTTTTATTCTTCATATAAAGTCCTTATGTCAATTCAGCTTTTTCCTGGACATTCCTTAGTTTGCAGGGTTTTCATGCATCCACTTATCTGGGTGTTACCTGCAGTGTGTCCCTTCCAGTAATCTAATTTCAGTCCTTGGATTCACATCTCTCAACCTCTGCAACCACCTTGTCTGACTTCTCCATTATTTCCTCTACATCTGTTGAAGATCTACTTTCTTTTCTGTTTCCTACCTGCTGCCATTTTCTTCACTCAGTAGCTTCTTTCCAATCCAAAGACTGATAGAAATGAAAAAAAGTCTACCTTGTATTTGTCTAAGAAGTCTCCAGAGGTGCAGTTAGCAGCTGCATTAGTAAAAATGGAGTAAACTGCTGTTAACTCAAACCACTCTGTAATCCCATGTTGCCCCACTTTAACAGGAATGGAAAAGACAATGAGCTTCATTGACAGCCAGAATGTAGAACTGGGACACAGATTCCTACACAGAGAAGTATGGAGAGTTTGATACCAATTCTGTTACACACCTTTGCTCCAGAAGAGCAACTCTTTTCATAAATATCCTATTGCAGTTTCTCAAAGAGCGGTAAAATGTGGGTAAATGTTGGTAAATCTTATCCTCAAGGTACAGATTTGGTAAAAACACAATCTAGGTAATAATTAAGGATAACCAGAAGGCAAACTAGATGTTTCTCTTTAACTTTCCAGGATATTGGATGAATAGGACATCTGAAGCTGCAGAACAAAGCATTAGTTTAACAGTATGCATAACAAGCTCATAGAGATCTAGTCCTGCAATAGCACTGAGACCTTGATTTTAGAGGGAATAAAAAGAGTCTAGATGTGTATATGGACAATAAAACCACTCACAGTTACATTAGACAAGTCTGGCATTTTTTAAGCAGGAATAAGTAGCTTCATGCTTCTGTGGGTAAGGCAATGATCAGCACAAACTGATTGAAATACTTCTGTTATGAGTAGCTACAGTTCAATCACAGAGCACAAGTGCTGACCTCATGGTGCTTGAAACCAGGAGCATGAGTATGACAGCATCCTTGAACCATCAAGGACCTCCAGGCTTTGATGGTTTGGGGACTGCTTTTCTGTATTAACCAGCAATGTTGTGCTGCTCTGCCTGCAGCCTGGTGTGGCTTCTGCTCCAGTATAATTTAGCCTTCTGCTGGGAAACACTCTTAAGCCTATTTTATTTTCCATTTCAGGATCCAGCTCTGTTTCCCAGACATGTAGGGAACTGGCTCAGTGTGTCACAGGGAGACACGTCAGCCTACGCATTAGGTGGGCAAATGGGCTGGCTCAGCTCCCTCTAACTTCATCTTTAGTCAGATGAGACACCCAGGCTCAATGACCCCAGGGAGGTTCCTGTGTGCTGGGGAGGGGAGTCTGGCCCCTTAGCCAGTGTACAAAGGGCTTTACCTCACCCAAATGTACCTGTGAGTGTCTCATCTGTCTGCACTGCCTCTGTAGCCAGCAGCAATGGACAGAGGCAGCTCTGGCTGATTCATCCCCTTTTAAGCCAGGTATACTGGTAGGTGGGATGAATCACTGTCTGGCACTGCCTCTATTGACTGCAGAAAGAATTAGACAACTAAGGAAGTCAGATGCTTCATTTCTAAGTGAGTAAAATTAGGTTAAATGAATCCCTCACTATGTTACACTGTAATGGGGAAGGCTAATGATTGCACATTATTTGAAGAGAGAGACTTTTCCTCACCTCAGTAAAATAAAACCACTTTGCTATTTGTTTTCCAGCTGTGCTATTTGTTCTGATCGGTGGATCTCTGCTCTCTAATACAGCAGGCAAAATGAGAGGAGACATCTAAATCACTGATGCAATATTGCCAATTGTTTGTAACTTATTGCTGGTCTCTCACAATATGTTCTGTTACTTGAAGCCTTGGGCATTGAAAACAAATGAGAATACCACCTTCCTTTTTTAATATAAACCAGGAGTTTATGCTTCTAGTCATCTGGAAAACAAGTGTGAAAAGGCATGATATGAGTGTGCTATACAAGAAAAAAAAGTCAAACACAAATAAAAAGTATTCAGGATTTAATAAAAAAGAACAACTCTCCTTCATTTTAACCTGGTTTTCAAGTCTGACCCAAGATTTTCTTCCTTTTTCTTTCAGTAGTTTTGCTCTATAAACAAGCAGAATGAATCCTAAGATTTCTTGCAAACTTATAGTTAAAAGAAATGGTCTTGAGCTGTAATATCCATTGCAGCATGATCAATGAATGGCACCAAAACTAGTAGCTTTGCCACCTGTTTCTTTTTAAGCTGGACCCTCCAGAATTTTCCTTCTATTTTCTTTCACACACAGGGGCCATGTGCAAAGCTCGAAGACCATCTCTGGCTGATGCTTGTTACTTGAGTGGTTGTGTGAAAAATAGAAGAGAATTCAGAAAGGTTCCTTATCTTGTTGTGTTTCCCTGTGCTGCAACAGATGCAACTGAGGTTACATGGGTCCCCAGTCACATGGAAAAGTCACACAGCAGTAGGCCAGATAAAATAGTCTTACTTTGACTTGTTACCTTATCCATTCCTTCAGGCCACAAGGCTCCTATAATCAACTGCAGGTCAAAGCTATTCTCCCCCTCCC
>NW_020799097.1:80915281-81073992 GCF_003259725.1 Athene cunicularia
ATGGTAAGTAAATTGACTGAGAAGATCTTGCAGCGGAGCAAAAAGTAACAATCCAAGGAACCCTAAAATAACAGTAACTGAATACATTCTGATTTTAATTGAGTGCATCATGTTACAAAGACACTCCCCCCCAAAAAAAACCCCAAACAAAACAAAAACCCACAACCCAAACCCAAGAAAATCTTCTATTGTGTTTCAGCATATGACTTAGGGTTCTGTCCAAATCTTGAGGAAGCCAGTAGAATTAAAGCTTTAACAATGAGAATTAATGAAACAGTGTACTTTAGATATCGAAGGATGATTCAAGAAGGCACAACCATCCCCACAACAAGTAGCTTTCTTCACTCAGACACTTGGCAGAAGAAAAGCATGCAGAAGTGCAGTTCTCAATTTGGAAGCAGAATTTCATAAGCATGGGGATGATGGAGTAGGAGTCAAAAAGGTTTCTCCTACTATTTTGCTGACTTCTAAGTACAGTTGCTGGTACATATAATGTCTTAAAATGAAGTTAAGAAGAGGGTTGCTGCGGAAGGAGTGTGTATAATGCCCAGCAGTTGGAGATTCATGACTCAAGGCTGGACAGTTGACTTCTGTCTTACTTGGGCAAGTCGCTGCTCTCTCAACCTTCATTAAGTAGATATACTTGAAACAGACCTATTCCACTCAGTCTTTCACAGATAGTGAATATTTAAAATCATCTTTTAAACACTCTGAAATTCTGCAAGTCAAGGCACTATACGCAGTGCAAAGTATGACTAATGTTTGTGTGAGTCATTGACTGTGTTACCAAAGATAGTATTCAAGAAGCGAATATGCACAAAATAAGGCTGATCCTGCAAAACCTGAAGATCTCCTTCTGTGTGCACAGTGGATGTGAGGACACCAAACGGTGTGCTGGGATTTTCCCAAGCACCCCGTGACAGCCTGTTTCAGCCTCCTTTTGCTGCCCTAGGAGGGAAAATGCCAACTGCTGGGCTAAGACTGAGTGCTTTGGATGTCCTGCCATGCTTCCTCAGGATCCATGGTAAACCAAGAAAGCCTGGAAGTAAGAGCAAAAAGGCATCTCATCCACAAACAGAGGAAATTTCAGGAATACCGACCTCAGATGCTCTGCTGGCCACGCTGTGCGCAGAAGTGCTCTGATGGAGAGCTGACCCCAACAAGCCTGCCATCTGGTACACACAGCATGCTGCAGCAGGGAGAAAGGGGTGTTGTTTTCCAGCAGTACTGTGGCCAAACAACCAGCAGCAGTGGCAGCCAGGGAAATGGCCTTATTCTTTTGGCAAAAGCCTCTCCATGTATACATACGTCTGTTCCCTCACCCACCCCTTGTCTGAATGAGAAATCAAGGCCTTCTTGACATGAGGCAGTACACGCCAGATGCTGAGCAGTCAACAAGACAGATGCTTCCAGGGGGACAAAAGAGGTAATCATATAAATACTTAAAAGCTCCTTTTAATCAAAATGTTCATTGTCCTTTTTAAAAGGAAGGTACTTTTTAATAGCTATTTAATTCCTTTCAAAGGCAAGGAAGAGGCGGAGGAAATATTTCTTTACAAGGATGAGGCGGAGTTTTTTTGTTGTTTTTTTTTTTTTTCCCCATAAATATAATAACTTAGTTGAAACTTTCCTCCTTTTCGTAGTGCTTCTTTCCCCATGGGAGCTTATAAGGGAAGCAAACGGGGCTACTCATGCATATATCAATTTTACAAACAGTACAAATGGTGTGTATCTGAGGAAGAGCAGGATGGCAGACCCCTGGTAGGAGCTGATCCCCCATAGCACCTGCAGCCTTCTGCAACACCCAGAAATCTGCCGATTGCATTAGGTCCATGGAAATCTGCCTGACAGTCTCCACTGTCCACTTCTGCTGTTTGATTCTGTATTTCTAATATATCCATTGACTTCCAGTCCTGCTTTTAAGGGCATTTAAAATATAAGCCTTTCCCCCATAGAGAATGAGCATGAAGTGGGAACGCCTGCCTTGCCAAACAGTGCCCAGACCATCAGCAGTCAGTATGACCACCACTGCCCCAGCTCCTACATCCCAGTGCTCACTGGTACAGGGAGTTATACTCCCTGATAGCTAGGCACCATTATAGCTGCTGCCTGGGCTGCCAGAGAGGACAAAGGCTTTAGTGAACAACTAGCCCATGCAACACCCAGGCTCAATGCTCAGTCCTCAGACCAACTCGTTGTTCTGAGGAGGGCACAGCAGTAGCTGTCTAAAAGTTCACTTTAATTGTAAAGTCCAGCTGCCCCCACAGTCTTTGGGAATGGCAACACTGGCTTTGCCCTTTTCAGCTATGTGGAGGGAAGGCAAAGAGGGATGGCAGCAGGACATGGCATCCCAAGTCAGAAGCATTTGCATGCTTTCTCCCAGCCTCCCCGCTCCCTCCCCTCTCTCCGTGAGGATGCTGGCACCAATCACAAGACGACTGAGGTCCCAGGAGATGACACCATCTGCAGTGAGGTTGATGAATTAGATTCTGCACACCAATGGCAGGTGGCACAGACAACACCCTGCCTACTCTGCTGATACAGAGGTAATGATGGGGGAAGAAACCTTTTTTTGTTATTGTGTCTCTTCCTGAACACATTCCAGCCAAACGTTTCTCTACCTCTTCTCATTTGTGAAGGCAGCCCTAGTGATGACTCCCACAGCAAAGTCACTGCTTAACAATGCCAGCTTCCACGTAGTGGTTCTTATATGAATCCTGTCTTTAGGATCCTACAAGGCCTAACTGGGCTCTGATAAAGTGTTTTACTGATAAAGTGTTTATATAAATAGCGTAAGACGGGAGTCATGTCTTTTTTCTCACAGTTTGTCTTGCTTATGAATTAATCATCTTTTTAGTGTGGCACACACAATTCAGAAAGCTGTAGTTTGGTTAATAGTCACAGTCATGTCCAACACAGGTGTTCTTACTCAGGTTTTACTTTGTCTTTCACTGGGAAAGTGATGCCAGACTTTGTTGACAGGTTTTGTCAAACCTGAGGAAAGCTTTGCAATGTGACCCCAGATGATTACTCAAGAGCGTGTCCCAGATGTGTCTCATCTCCTTGACTGATGGCTGCCAGATGGTGGCTCTGGAGAGAGGAGAAACAGGTACCATTTTAACATGTTTTTGTCTAACGTGACCCCTTGATCCCCAGGAGAAGGCAGACACATGGTATGCAAGAGGCAGTGTCCATGAAGATGCTAGATTAAATACAGAACCTTAGGAACCTCTCATTTTGACTTGAACCATTGGCACTTTCTAAGTTCTGTCCCAGTATCTATCCCAGATGACCAGAGGGCTGGTCATCTGCATACCCAAAAGTAGAAAAGCAGGGACAAGAGGGAAAGATCCTGATTGGAGCTGAGCCTTTGCAGCAGACGAATCCCGACAAAACCTTTTACAGGAATCAGAGTGAGAACTGCTGCTGGAACAGATGCAGCCCTCAGGCTGAATTGCTCCTCAGCTGTCAAAGGACCTTCAGGTGGTGTAGCAAGGGCACTGCCAGTTCATGCAAGAGGGGCATGACCCAGCTATGTGTTCAGACTGGCTTGAGGAGCTTCAGCCATCTGAGTTCAGGTTTCTTCATAGCATCCCACTATGTATAGGAAATGTCATTCACAACACATTCATAGAGCAGGAAATTATTAGGAAAACACCATCTGATATGAATAATACATTTAACAATCGCTGCTTGATTTCACACGACACTCTCTCTTCTGAGGTATGGCCCCTCCCAAATTTTTTAAAATCTACATGGGAAAAAAATAGCAGAAAATTTGGAAAAGAATTCTTGGATTTCTATGCAGACCAAGGACTAGGTGGTTACACTGCCAGCTAACAACACCAGTAATGCAATGTCTTTCTGAGCACTACCAGCATCGTGAGTGAAGAGACCAGCTCCTTTTATTAGAAATGCCATGAAATAACAGGGGCAAACCTTCCTGTGATAGAACTTTCCTGTGGTAGGTAACTTCTCTGCCTGCTAGGTAAGTACACAAAGAAACCTTTTACCTTCAAAGAACAGCCTGGTTTGACATGGTAACAAAGAGCGGAAAGGTGCCTGTTAATAGCAGAGAATCCTATTGTTGGTAAGTAGACAGCAGAGAATCCTATTGTTGGTAAGTAGACAGCCATTCCCACAAAACCCTTCGGATCTGTGGTTCTTCCACCCACCCTATCCCATGCCTATCACTTTGTGCCAGGAAGAGGAGAGAGAGCACACCTTGTCTTTTTGCCTCCAGACCCAGGCTGTGGGTTAAGGTCCCTTGGTAGCTTCCTGAGAGTCAGAATTCATTCCCTCTAATGTGAACACTCGCGACTAGAGCGCCTTGAATTATTTACTGTTACTAATTTATATAAAGAATGCAACTTTTTGTTCCCATTCATGAAGCCTCTGCAAAGAGGAAATGCCTTTTACAAGCATGTTCTTTCTTTACAAGAGTTTGCATTAGTTCATGTTTTGTTTTAGAGCTAATAGCTCTGAGCATTAGCAGTCATTTTCTGTACAACCTGTGACCAAAGCTACCATCCAATTCCTTCTTTGGTTGGGACAACCAAAGAATTGCAACCAGGACTTGCATTCTCTCACATTTGCAATTGATGAGTAGATCTAACATGATTTTTGGAGGTTTTTTAAAATTGGACCCAGGAGTGTTATGTGGGCACAGCTTCTTTTGACTGCTGATATTTATGATGTTTGCTTTCTACAAGTAATTCTGTAAGTCACAACCCATTCATGCCTGTAAAAGGCAATAAAAAGAAGTAGAGGCACCAGCGATATAAGGCAGCAGCTTTTATTTTTACAGGCATTTGTGAATACTCATTTGTCATATTAAACAAAGGGTCTCTCTTGCCAAGTAAACAAAAGGTGGCAAGTTATAAGGCAGGGGAAATTATATCACAAAGGCTGTATGAAAAACTCCTCCAAAAAGATGTCCAAGTTAGCAGAGCACTCAAAATCTTATGTGGTACCTTTAAATAGCACTGAAATATGAGTGTCCCTCCAGCCTTTCTGTCCACTGAGGAACAAAAGGGTCAGCAGAGGGGATCCAAACTTTGTTGCTTCGATTCCTAGTTCCCTTGATGATTGGGCACACACATCCCCATGCATGCACAGAAATGTGGAGGAGACAGTTGCATAATGCGTCCTCAGTCCACCTGGTAAAACTGATTGTCTTCAGTGCAGAAAATCCACACTTCTTACTTCTCCAAACAGCACAAAATAAATGTCAGTAACTCTTTTAGTGGCCCAACATGGACATGTCAGTCTCTGTCAGAAGGCCCACTGAATTCAGCTGGAGCTGGATCAAATCAGGTCTGTCTTTCCTTGCTATTGACAGTCTTTTGTGGTTCTGAAACGTGTTTCTCAAGGCCCATTTTCAGGTGCTGATGTTCAAGCCAGTGCAGAAACAAAGACTGCAGAATGCGTGTGTCTGCAGTAGCACATAAGATATTCAGCTATTCGTTGCAGTAGGAGCCAGCTGATTCATGCTTCATTAATCTGCACAAAATTTGTAGTCTTCCCTATATCCCTAAGCAATAATTAACAGCTGAGTGCTGTAATGACTTCATGTTTTACTAAGACTGGATTTTTTACTAAATATAAAACAGCACATTAAGGAGTATTACCATCAATAATTAAAAACTGAACTACAACTATCCAAATAAATGAAAAGAGTATGTTTTATAATGCAAGATTCTTGCTCTTATATTGCATTTAGTCACTTACTAATTTGCTACATCTAGTGATTCACTGCAAATTAATGCTATTCCAATGCACATATGCTTTACCAATTAATCTTTAAACATCTGTTCTTATTCTCTCTCTGTGAAAGGTACCTGTGAGTGCAACTGGGAGAGAAAACAGCCAGCATAAAAGAATGAAGGGTGAAGAGACAGAAAAGAAACCTACACAACAAGCAGGAAAAGTCCTGCTTCACCTGTCTCGTCTTTTAACCACCAGGACTCACTAGAAGATATTTTGTTTTGCAGGATTTATAAGATACTTCAGAAGCACCCAAAAAAACTGACTAAGCTTCATCAGTGCTGTGCTAGTAGAACAGAGTGTCATTGAGTAAGGACTCATCATGAGGTTCAGGGAGGGAGGGGGCAGGATGTAGTGCAGAGCAACATCTGCAAAGGATGGGTGTGTTTGCAAGGCTTGTTCATCGGGCAAAGTCGTGACATGGCCACACACCCCACAGGACGCAGTACGGGGCTGCAGGGCTGCCCGCCGGCACAGGCAGACACCAGCTGCAGGGACTCAGAGCTGGAGTGCAATAATGAAGGGTTAAGAGGGGAACGGGGCCTGCCTTCACTTCCATCTTTATGCTCTGCTTCCTACAGCATGGCTGAGATGCCATATAGCCTGGGCAAAAAATCCAAAGGAACACCCATCCCCTGTTCAAAATTGAGTTGAGCTCTACAGATCCTTAACCTCGGGGAAAATCGCAGCAGCTTCCTTTGGACAGGATCTGACTGCCCAATTGTTTAGAGAGCAACACAGAGATCAACGCATGGACCCGTGAGAGAGAGAGAATGAGACAGAAAAGAAGATTGATAATCATAATTAAAAATCTATGAGACACTCATATACAATGCTTTGTTACCAGGGTAGGTTGTATTGTCTCCGTGCCAGCGGAACTTAATAGCAAGTCATTAGCCATCAAATCAGTAAGGCTGATTTTAAATCAAATACTGTCTCTGAGATTTATCTGTAAGAGCTTGGGTGTCTGAAAAATAATGTGCTGCTTAATCATTAGACCAATTAGGGGCCGCAGGTTAAATATGCTACATAAAGGAGAGCCACTATTTTCTACAAGACAATAGGTCTGGTTCTGATTTCATTTACCGAGAGTCCTCACTAAGGTGGATCCATGAGACCAGAATTGAGCCTAGCCTTTCAGATTTTTATATTGGTTTTGCCCAGTGATTAAAGACAAGACCTCATTACATATGATCAGCTGCTGTGGCATGCTATTTTAAATGTAAATCTTCCAAAGTGTGAGAAAGTGAGAAAACCAAAGTGGATTAAATAAAAGCATGTGCCTTTCTTTTTTACCTTCTGCTATAATTTACATATACTCATCTTCCTGTTTATATTGTGAAAACAGTCAAAACTAATGAAAATAAAATCACTTCCTAGCTATACTTTGAAAGGAAGCTTGAGCCTGGAGGAAATTTCACAGCTGATCTGTAGGCTCCTGGGGAAAAGGAGGCTTTATAACACAAGTGCTGCTGATACAGCCTTCAGTTCAGTGATGCTGGCAGTTCTTACAATATGTGCAAGGTCTTTTAGTCTGAGAAGTGCTAAAAAAACTTGAAGACAGCATGCTTTTAAAGGCATGAGTTTCCATTTTATTGTGGGCAGGTCACAGTTAGGGGGATGTGTATTTGCAATCCCTGATCTCTCTGACCAAACCCTCTTTAGTTCTTTTTTCCAGACAAAATTTCTTTTGAAGTGAGTGAGAAGCTCTGAACACGTATAGTTATATATAGTTATACAGCAAAGCCCGGATTACTGAATATAATGGGGAGGACCATAAAAGCTGCAGATTCCTGCGTTGAGGAGAAGAGAGGAAACATAGATGAAGCAGTTCCTGTGTTTCCAGCATGGAAACAATCAGCATATGGCGCAGGTTTTCCTATATGCTACATCACTATGGAGGACTCAGCACACTACGGTAATGCACCCAGCTGGTCTCTTGTTCGTTTGGGCTGTATGGTACCTATGCATCATGTTGTGTGACAGGTTATTATAGCAGACACTGGAGAAAGTCCTGGCTACACTTTCTTCAGTCAGTGGAAAAATTCCAATTAAGGATTTAATCCCAAAGGTCAAACCCAGGGAGAAACAGAAAAGTGAATGAGGACGTAGATTAACATAGTTTCATACTGTGGCCACGGTATTAGGCAGGATGGTTCGGGTTAGCAGAAATAAGGCACATTTTGGTGCCTTCAAAGACACTGAAATAGCAACAGTCGGCACTTCTCATGCTTTTTTCTCAGGGATATCTCTAAGCAGTTTAGTGTCACCTCACTGATAATTCGCAGCAGTCCTCCAAGATACATTTGGCTAATCTCCTTTCTACAGCCCCCAAAGCAGGGAGAAGGGCAGGAAAATGAGACAGGTGACAAGGTCTGTCACAAACTGTGCTTAAACTGTTTGTAAAGAGGATGACTCAAACAACTGGAGTGGGATGCCCTGTGGGGGAGAAGCCAAGACAGCTCTGCAGAGGTGGGGCAGTGAACTGTTTCTCTCCCCCTCCCTCCTGTTGTTGCCCAGAGACAAACTTGCCTAACTGCACTCATTCAAGCCGGAGAAAATGAGAACTCCTGGAACAACCTACTACACATGCGTAAGAAAGACTATATAAAGGCAACACCCCATGTGTGTCTTTACTGACCCACCACCTCCAGACCAAGCTGGCTACTCTGCAACAATGCGGGATCCAAGGGTGGCAATTTTCCTATCCCCTCCTCCTCTCTTTTCTCTTTCCTTTTTTTGGTCTCTCTCTTTCTTACATATATTCATGTGTATAAGTTTTGTACGAATTGATTTGCAATTGGTTGATCATCAATGGGTTATTAGGAAAACAGTTCTCCAGACGGTTATCGGTTGATCGTTGCCAAATGCCTCCATTCATTCACTAAAGTGGTCAGTTAATAAAGTCACCAGCACAATTGTTCCTCTGAGTCATTGTTGGGACTTGGCCCACCCTGACACTCTGCCGAGCAGAGACCGGCTCTTCCTCAGGCACACAGACTCTCAGGGAATTCAAAAGATTCACCCCCCATCATAACCCACTGCACGGAACCAGACAAGGACACAGAAGCAATCTGATATGATTTTGGAGAGTCTGACTGGGTCTCCATAACAAAGGGTTACACTACTGTAATGTGTGCCAGAGAATCACTAATGACCATTCCCACATCACTGCTCGGCAGCTCCAGTGACAAACAGCAACACCAGCCACACAGGCTATAGCCCATTGGGCTTACTGGTTTAGTACTTCATCATGAATCATCATGATCATTTTCCACTGGTACCTGCTTGTTTATGAAGCGCCCTCATGGAAAGTATAATGCAGACAGTGCACCCAACCCACAATAGCATGTGGCACATGGTATTAAATGTGCTTTCTTTAATGCCACACAAGGGACTTATGTCCAAATGACTTGCCATACATCAGGCAGGGGCATTGTTCCAGGCCTTATTCTTTTAGAAAATCTTTGGATCTGAACAGAGAGCTGAGCTTTCTTAAATTACAACTATCCACTGCCAAACCCACACTATTTTTCATGGTGTGCGCTGTGGGCCTCTTATTCTGCTGTTTATAATCTAGAGAGTAGAAATTAAACATCCTCCTTACCTGCCATTTAGCTTCCAGTTTCAAAACCACTAACTTTAGTCTTCTTCACTGTTAACCATTTCCTTGCTATTTATCTATTACAGCATTTTTGTGGGGAAATGTTCATCTTTTGCACTAGCATTTCACAGAAACCAAAGCGGAGCCTTGAGGGTATGTCTGGGACACAGGCGATGTCTGCAGTGTCAGTTGGTTTCATATCTCTGAGAAGCCATGAAGCGGTGAAAGCCTGAATGGAAGTGCCCTTCCCCGTGCCTAGAGATTATAACCACATTTGCTGCGTAAGCCGCTGACCTGCAACTCCATGCCATGCATCACCAGGGCTGGGGAAGGATGGGCAGGCAGCTCTGTCCAAGCTGCTGCCCCCAGGACTTAACTGCAGATGGTCCGTGGGAGCCGTTCTGCCTCTTTTCCCTCTTGGCTCCATCCCTTCAGGGAGGAAGAACAGACATCAGGCTGCAAGAAGATTCAAAGATGTGGTTTATCCTTACCTTAACTGGGAAATGCTGGAAGGACCCAGCCAGCCATCTGTCTTCTCCATCATGTTGCTAGTGCTGTTTCACAGAGGAGTCTTTAAAGTCAGGAAGTGACCCTTGTTTACTGGTGCAGAAAGGAAGGAGCTACTGGCCATGTATTTCTGATTTCAGCTTCTCGTGACCCCCAAGAATATCACAAAACTTTGCTGAGGGTTAAAAATCAGCCCATTCGAGAGATGACTTCTATTCAGAGACCTAAGTTACTTTAAAGATTTTTGGAAAGGCATGAAACAAAAGTGAAAGATTCGTACTGCAGATTATTCCTGTTCAGCATTCGTGTCCATCCACAAGAAGCCCAGGAGTTAGTAAATCTGTCAGAGATGTCTTAATAACTCTCAGCTAAAGCCTAACTCACTAATCTGTCGATACAGCAAAGCTTTATTGCTGTGGAAAACTAGATCCACCCAGTGCAGGCATGTGTTTTGCTAAATGTGGAAGGATTATGGACACAGATAATCTCCTATTTCTGCTTCTGGTTCATATTGTTTGTCAGCTGTCCTCTATTCCAAAAGTTCATCTCTTGCCACTTGCCAGCTTTTAGGTGGAATTTGCAGTGTATGTATGATTACAGAGACACCTACATACACAGAGATACACATAGATGTATACCTACATGTACAGTTTACATTGTAGAAAGTGCTGCCCAGGCATTTCTGTTTGGAAAAAAAAAAAAAAAAAAGATATTAATTGCTGAAATCTTTCTCATTCATTAAACTTTCTGAAATTGCAGCAGATCTGAGCAAGTTGCTTTATCTTTCTGCTTCAGTCCTGTGGCTGGAAAATAGGGAAAACACAGCCACATATGGAGTTCTTCAAGATGTCTCAGATGCTGGAAGGAGAAGGACAGAAACCCTCAGAATAAAAACAGAGGAAACGACTTGGAATATGTTCAAGGCTGCATAGGAAGGGCATTTATTCAGGCTCTGCATGAGACACCAGGCTATGCATTTTCTGATAAGGCCAGAAAGAAAACCAGAACAGGTACACTGTCCATTACACAGCTGCACAGTGTCCATCCTTACAAAGGAAGAGGTAAAGATCCTCACAAAACCATTACGTGAGGCTGCAGTGAAAGTCTGTATTGTAATGGGTACACACACAAGGTTACTGGTGTGAAAACTCCAAGGGAAACTTTATCACAGTCATTTCCCTGCAGCTGGCTTCGCAGCCTTGAAAACCTAAATGTTCTTCTAATATTGGACTTTTGGTATGGTGTTTTATAGCTTCATTTGTCATGTAGTTTTATCTTAGGTACTGCCTTTATTCATGCTTTAAAACAGAGGATATGTGGAGAAAGGGCAATAACTTGCCTATAATAGGGGGCAGAAAGAACAATTTCCTTGCCTATTTTTGCACAAAACAGAGGCAAAATATTCAGTGTAAGAGAGTTTTGATGATACCTTATCTTTCAAGTCTTTCTCATATTTTCCAGTAATGGTGCTATTATGTATCTTTGATTCTCTTTATGATTATAGCCTGTGACATCCTAGTGTAGCGCATGAATTTATCCGCTTGCAATGATATGGAGGCTTTCATTTCCACTTCACTGCTTCCCTTATCTACCAGCTGCCCATCATTCTCTGTCTCTTTGGTGTCTTCTCTTTTTCCTCACTCCTCACCCCCCTTCCCCCAAAGAAGAAATCGACTTTCAGTTGAAAAGTAATCTTAGTGTGATAACTTTCTGACCCTGGGTGGAAATATTTGTTACAAATGGGACCTTCTTGCCCTGTGTCGATGAAGAGGTAGGTAAGTTAAAGATGGCACCTAAAATGGAGAGTATATAAAAGTCCAGCAGATGTGCACCAGGACTACCCTGTGCAGGACTGGCAAGGCTGGTGAAAGCATGTGCCTTTGCTCATGTTGGTGCTTTAATCACAGTGGCCAAAACAATAATGTTTTTTCTTTGCAGCCTGGTAAGGACGCAGGTGGCCTAGAAGGACTATTACTTTAGTGATAGGATACGTAGGAATAACAATGATTAATAGATCAAAGAGCTCTGAGGGGAAGGGGAAGGGAAAAGGTGGGAAGGGGAAGGAGAAGGGAAGGGAAGGGAAGGGAAGGGAAGGGAAGGGAAGGGAAGGGAAGGGAAGGGAAGGGAAGGCCTTTTCAGGAAGATACAGTACATACCATGGATGTGGCGCACAGGGCACGGTATGGAGCTTGGACTTGACCTGCTGCAGGGATCACACTCTCTAGCTGCAGGCAGCTGATATGAGGGCTCTACATAGTATTTTGGAGGAAATCCTCTCATCACTGATCGTAGACAGAGTCTAGGAACAAGTCCCTAGCCTTGGCACATAATTTAAAGCACTATGAGCATTTACAGTTCCACTCTCTCTCTTCTCTTTGACATGCCTGAACTCATTTTTCAGAGAAATGGGTTAATTTTTATAATCTGGTCTTTTAAAATAACATGGATAAAAATGACTGAGGGAAGAATTGGGCACTATTGACTTTATGCTATTAAAGCCACTAAGAACTTTAACTTCTAGGGGTGCAGGCTTGAACCTCAGTCCTATAATCTGCCTGTCATGAGCTGCAGAACACTGGTGATGAGGGGTGGGTGGTTTGTGGCTAAGGGTCTGATGTCAGAGTTGGGCAACCTGAGCTCTGCCACTGCTCCCCTGTGTCACCTT
The DNA here is from genome assembly GCF_003259725.1 of Athene cunicularia. Taxonomy (NCBI): domain Eukaryota; kingdom Metazoa; phylum Chordata; class Aves; order Strigiformes; family Strigidae; genus Athene; species Athene cunicularia. Next base: position 80,927,824 of record NW_020799097.1, read on the forward strand.
GGCCAAGTCACTAAATCACCCACAGCACCTCTCCTTACTGCTTCTTTATTGAACTCTGTCTGCTCTGGGACTTCTTCACTGGATTAACAGCTGACAGGAGGATAGTGCAAGCCACCAGAAGACAGACCAATCACCAGGTTTCTCTGGTTCCCACCTACTACAGTGCCAAGGTAAAAGCAACTGCAACACCCTGGCAATGATGCTCCTCTGCTTTACCACTCACAAATAGCTGTGTGATTCACGTAGCAGCCTGCAGACCACAGCCCCTCCTGTTGTAAAAGGCTGCCTCGTTGATTTCAGTAAGCACTTCAATACTCTCTCCAGATAATTTAACCACAGGTGTATTTTATCTCCACATATTTTCCTGGAGTTACACATGACCTTCCCAGAAGCAAATTTGATTCACTGGATTTTATCTTTTGACATATTCCCTCATGCAAAATATAGCTTAGAAAAGGTATATTTATCATATTCTTCACAAAAATAAAGAGAAAAGACACAATTTCTTCTGGAGAAAAAAAAAAAAAAAGCTGCTTAGTCTTAAAAATATTCTGGATGAAAACTAAACAATCAGCTTAAGTTCTACTTCCTCTTCCCTTCTACAGAATAATACTAGTTTCTGCTTCCACAAAGCACATAGATCATCCTCAGCAGGAAGCCAGGTAGAGCACATTAAAGAAGAAATGATAGAGTGGATTGTGGTTTATGAAGAGGCAGTGCCTGGTTGGTCTAACCATGAAACATTGTCTGGTTGAGGTATGTTTAATCTTCTGCTATACAGACACCTTATAAGCAACTTATCTTCTTATGGGATATTTTTAATAGCCTTTTTGGAAGCAATGAATAAGGCCTTTCTCAGTGTCACGCAGTGTTCCAGTATACTGCAAATCCTTCTACCTACCAGAGGTGCACAGACCTCAGAAATTTCACATTTAAAAGAAATATTTGCTCACTGAGACTCATTTAGCGTTAACCATAAGGCAAGGTACTGCTCCGAAACAGCACTTCGTTAATGCAAGTCCCATTTAAATGCATTTTTAAAAGGAAACAAAGTTTGAATTCCCATCCAGATCAAAAGCATACCAAATTTAAGCAGCTTTTAGTTTGAAGGCACTTTTAAAAACACACAGTACTTATAGACTATAGCTCAAATATAATTTCAAATAGCTGGTGGTCAAACAGATGTGTTTGTCTAACTCAGGCATAGCATTGAGTTTGGCCATGTTTCTGTTGAAAGGAATATCCATGTCCTAGTGAGAATTGTGGGGGAAGGAACAAAACAACTCTTATAGCACAAGCAAACCAATAGGTTGTCAAGTAAGAAGTGTGCTCCTGGACTCTGCTTCAGTTTTCCCTTCCTGTTTACCTCCTCCAGCATAGATCTGTGGACTTCAGTCTGTGGAGAAACCTGTGATACCAGCCCCTTTGATATCATGGCACGGAAGCTGATGAAGGTCGCTCTTGTACTATTTTCAGCTTGTGCTCCCACATGAATCAGGGGATCTTGTGCTAGGGCTGATGATACATAAGTGAGTGATACAACATGCAGCTGGGAGAGCTACAAGTGACAGGGGTGGATGGACCACAGAGACATCTGGATCAGCAGCTCCCACCTGTCTGGTAAGCTGCTTTCACCCAAGGAGCAGACCTATTTATTTACAGGCACCAAGTGCCCTTGGTCACTTCATACATAGCTGTCATTAGCTGGTCAGGCCTAGAAGAGCATCTTTTCTAATAAAAACTGAAAGGAGCATTTATGAGCTCAACTTTTTCTTGCCTTGTTATTCTTTTGGTGCATGATCAAAAATAATCCAAAAAATTGCTGGAGTTGAAATCATTTGGGGTAGCTGCCCTCAGCTCACATCATACACTGTGGAGAGAAAGATCCATGTTAGGTTAGCGGGGTTTCCTTTGCTCCTGCTTGTTGACACCTTTGGAACAAACCGTTGGTGACAGGCTACTGCTTTAATTGCCACCTTCAAAATGGGAAAATAGTGTTGCCTGTCTCCACCTCCCAAAGGTTATGCAAGATTTAATTCATACATTCATCTAGTCACTCCTCTTGTAAATGGCTTTGGGATTCCTGAAGAGGAGGAAATTAGTGGGTATGCTTAAGGTCGGGTTAGCTCACCCACCCATTGATAGGATGCAGCTCTGTATGATCATCTTTTAGCGGAAATCTTGCACTCAAACCAGTGCTAAACTCAGAAGGAGTGAAAAACCTTGCATCGCCTAAGACATATTTCTCTTTTGGCATACTCTAATATGTTCATTTCTCATAAGCATTCATGGTGTTAGTTCTGCATGCCTTGAGATCTCAGCCGTAAGTAAAATCATTGCAAGAAGAAAAACAAAAGAACTTTCTGGACTGATCTGTAATCTGCATTTCTGGTGTTGCAGTCTGTGTGTGTTGAGGCTTAGAGGTTTTCTCTGAAAGTTGATTTGCTGTGGGGAGTATCTTTTCTCCTGCTATGTCTTCATCTTTACAGCTTGCTGTGCTCTCCCACTGCCAGGCCAGGGACTGCCTGAGTGCCAGCAACACCTAAGAGGTGCTTTCACTCTAACAGCCTCCCGAGGGCCTGTAGCTGTCAGCAGGTTGGCACCAGTAGGACACCTCCAGCAATGGCCTGGACAAAGTGTTAATGTCAGGAAGCATTTCCAAATGTCTCTTTTTTTTTTTTTTTTTTTTTTTTTTTTTTTTTTTTTTTTTTTTGGCTGCAGTTTGTTGTAATAGCACAGGCACATGGGCAGCTGGTGAATCTGGGGGAAGCACCCACTTCAGTCACTCTAGCTCATGCACCTTTCCCAACCTTCCAGTCCTGATGTTTTTCCTGTCAGCACAGGAAAGGGGGCTTGGGCTGCCCCGCAGGGAGATGCGGGGTGCCAGTGGCAGCCCTGCTGCCCTGCAGCTGCTGGCTGGGATGTGCTGAGCCTGAACCCACACATCTGTTCAGCCCTGAGGTCTCCCGAGGGGCCTGGGGCATGGGAACAACATGTACATTATGAGAGGTGTCCAGTCCCCCTGCTACCCCAAGGGCAGGTGAGTGATGCTTTGCCCCAGCACAGACCTTTGCAAAGTCAATTTGGACCTTTGTGCACGGTGGAGCTCCTTCCTCCTCTCCCAGCACTTAAAAAGAAGGAAAATAACAGCATCATGTTTTTAACCAAGGCAATTCTGCATTGGTGCCAAATTTTATTTTCATCCCTGTTTTTAGCTTCTTGTGATAGAGTCACCAAGCTGGATCCTTCACCACACACACAGAGTCCCTGCTGGCTTCACCAGGGCCCTGGCTGGTGCCCTGGGTATGGGTGTTACCAGAAACACAGCAAGGGTGGGGTCACAAGCCTTCACTCTTTTGTAACTCCAGGATAAGAAAAGTTTATAGCCACTATTTGAAAATGTGATGATAACATTATGTCACTTATGAGGGTTTTGTTAGGCTTCAATTCTAGCAGGTCTCACACAACCTAGTTAAACCGACTGCAGTGAGGGAAGGGAACACATACAGGTCACAAAAAATGGCTAGGACAGGGTTCAGAGAGACTGTATCTCCCGGCCTCCCACGTGAGTGATGGTGCCCCTCTGACAGCGCTTACTTCTCTGTGAGAGAAGGTATGTACTGCTTGGGCACAACTTGTCCTTTATAGGGCTAGAGTCTGGCTCTTGGCAGAGATCCTAGAGTTTGGCTTGCTCCTGCATAGCAAGCTCAGGGAGCACTGTTAATGCACTGAGTTTTCTCAGGAAAAAAAATCTTCCAGCTGAAACTACCATTAGGAAACGTACTCTGCCAGACACTACAGGTTTATATGTACATGCATTTAAGGTACCACTGAAAGGAAATATACTGATATGAGGAAAATGTCCAAGGAAATTATGATGCACACTAACAATGTTCCAATTAATTAATAGTAAGTGACATGGGAAGGAAACATTTGATGTGGGACCATCTGCTCGGAGCCGTGGCAGCTCTGCAGCATGGGGCGAGCCAGAGCACAGGAGCCATGAGTAAGCGAGGGCTCCCTGCTGCACTTTGACGCAGGTGGCTCTGTAGCTGTGAAAGGAGATTTTTGAAGGACATGGGAGTTTATTAATTAAAAAGATAAATCTCCTGAATTGCACTCCTATAATTACATTGTCATTACAGCAAACGCGACTAAATTAACTTACAGGAGCACGGCTTTTGCCTTGCCCCACTATGTTTACATACAAATCCCTTCATGTAGCAGCCCCTTGACTGCTTTGCTGGCTTGTTTAGTACCATATGTTTTGTCCTGTACACTCCAATGGGCAAATCCAGTCATTTTAATAATCCCAATAACTACATCACAAAGTCCAGAACATTGATTTTGGTCATATGGTGCTCTGTCTCCCCAGTGACAGGGGAGTCTGACTCACTGTCAGAGCTAAGATCACCTGTCAGAGCTCATCTTTTCTCCTTAAATTATTGCGTTTTGTATTCTTCTGCCACAGCAACACACTCAGGCATTTACTTCTTGCAAAGCTCAGCTCTGCTTTGCCCCAACTCAGCATTGTGCCTTGGGATTGTGTGCACAGCTCTTTGTGACTGTGATTTAAGAGGGGCTGGTTTGTGCCATTGGAAGCAATCCTGGTTTGTACTGAATCTAGGGAGGGAAGCAAATCTTCAAATTGGGGGTGGAGGAAAGGAACAGTAATAGCAAAGCCCCAGGCTTTGCAATGAGAAACACAAGTACGGTTGATAACAGTCCAGTTTCTCCTCCTGTGCCACTTGGGTGATGTTGTCCTCACTGCTGTTAGCCTGTGGGCTGGCAGGAAAGTGAAGGGGCTGTGCTGCAAGGAGCACTGTGTGGGACAGAGAAAGAGAACACCTTGTTAAATGTGTTCTTTATCAAATGCTAGAAAAAAAAAACACAACTGACTTCCACTGAAAAATATACATGAGATAAATAACTGCATTTCTAGTCCTCTTCTCTGCAAAGATTTGAAAAGCTTGTTAGACTTAAACCATTATTTAGGACCGCAAAATAGGTACTAAAGTAGGCTTGGCCCAGGATTGTCCTGTAAAGCAAGGTTCTGCTGGAGGATGGAAAATCCATATAATCCCTGGAAGAGCTGGTTTAGCTATCAGCTGACAGCTTGCCTAGCAGCTCCCTGCAAGCCTAGGATTTCCCAAGGCAACATTTCCAGATTTGCCCCACTGTACCAGGCACCCTGTGCTGCAGGCTTGGCAGTGAAATGGGGACCCCCACAGACCATGGTTGAGCTCAGTGCCTGGGCCTGGGGCTCTGGGGTCTGGTCAACCTTGACCAACCAAGCCAGCTGTTTACTGCTCCCAAGCTGAACCAAAATTTTTCTTCCCAGGGCTCTGGAATTTACTGTGAACTCAAAACTCAAACCAGGCACCAGATTCATTTGACACAAAGGCACAACCGTCACCAATTGTGCAATGAGAACTGGGCTTCAATAACCAGCCTACGCATGCCGGCAGGCACACACACTTGCACTGCATTTGTTCTGCTAAGCCTGACGTGTGCCACCTTGTGCTACTTTGCAGCATGGGACAGCTGATGGTGAAGCAGTTTGTGATGGTACAAGTGGCCCTGGCATATGGGACTTGATGGTGCTACTTAGCAAGGAAGCACCAAGGCAATTGCTCAGGTCTGCTCCCCAGACCTGGTGGCTGCCTCTGACCATAGGCAAAGATGCTGGATATTCAGTGGCTGTTGCTTTGATGAGGTCTAGAAGAAAGCTGCTAGAAGGAGAAAAATGAATGGAAATCACCCTCTTTCCTCCCCTTCCTCCTTCACAGTGCACCAGCAGCACCTCAGTCCCTCCTCTCTGCTGAGCGTGGTGAAGAAAAGTGCTGCAGCCAGCAGCCTCAGCATGGCTGGCGTAGAGGCTCCAACATGATGTCTGACGTAGGTGGGGTGTGGCCCTCAAGGAGAGAAGGAAGCTGCCAAACCACAGCAGAGGAAAATGCAGAGGAAAGGGAGAAGAAATGGCTGGTCCAGTCATTCTGGCAAAAGGCAGGTATACACTCCCTTCCCCGAGGCAGATATAGGGAGAGTCCCCAGACACCAGATACCTGGTAGTGGGGCACTGCCTGAGCAGGAGACACCTGTGTCCAAGCTGCCCCTCCTCAGTGGGAGCAAGGTCTCCAATTTACACACACTGAGCTAGACAGCACTGCCTGCCCCTGCTTGCTAGCATTGCTGGTGGGATCCTGCAGTGGATGCAGCCTCTGTTGATGCCCAGGTCCATCTGCATCTCCCAAGCCAGGAGCAGGAAGCTCCAGTGGGGACTGTGGAAACAGGTAGTTGAGGCTCAGCTGCAGTCAAGCAGAGTTTCAAGGGCACCAATGGTTGTGCTGGCCAGAGAGCTGAGCTGGGAGAGAGGCAAGTGCTGCCCGGACAGAGGGGAGCACTACCTCCCTGAGGGCAGTGGCCCCAGCTGCCTGCCACTGCCATTGACAGCAAATGTGAGGCTTGGGACTGAATCCTGCCTCCTTATCTCCCCTGAGCAGCCTTCTGATGGAGCGGAGAGGAGAGCTGCTATTTAAAAGCCTTATTAAACTATCCGGGGTCACAGTCTGTAACAACATGAGGGGTTAAGAGTCACATAAATTTCCAGTCCCAAGGTTTTAAAGACCTGGCACTAGGGAGGAGCCCTTCATTTCATGTCGCTTCATGGAATAAAATGTCAGTGCAACAACAGCTCCAAGCTCTTTGTATGTCTTTGCAATTCTTTCTTTTCAGAAATGAAGCAAAACAAAAGGGATGTGACTCTTGATGTTTGGCTGGCTAGATGTCAGAAATATCTATAGGTCAGCCAAGTCACACTTGTATGGAGGGAGACACCCTCCCTGACTGCACTCTTTTATAGGCACAGGACCTTGGTCCCAGGAGGCAGAATTTTATCCCTTGCATAACATGCTGTTAATAATCAACAAGGTCAAATGTTCCACCAGGACGGGGCTGTGAGTTAATCATGGCCTTTGGTAGCCAGGTTTCAAGAAGAGTGACATCTCTCTGCACCCCTCATGTTGCCCTGCAGGAAGTGGGGGTGGATGGAGAGGAGAGAACGAAAGGGAGGAGGACAAGGAAGGCATCAAGGGGTCACAGTTCAGAAAGGAGCTGAACCTGTTGCACCTTTTTCAGCATTTAGCCAGCTCTGAAATAAATCATGGGCAAGTTTGATACTGACATTCATCATTTTGCTCTTCAGAGGTTCTGCTGAGAACTATCCTGGAAGCTTCCCTCAGATGGTTTTATACCTGTGTTCAGGACAAGAAACAAAAGCTGAGTGGCTGCAAAGGCATTTTTGTCTTGAGTGACTTTTGTCTGGCCCACTGTCTGCCAGAGTTTCACTTTGTGTTCAGTGATGGAAACTGCAAATAATTTCTTCTTCATTGTAGTTTTGTCCTAAGAGACTCAGGGAACAGGATCATCATAAAGAAGAGCAGAGGGACCACCACCTTTCCTTTAACTGGTGGAAAAGTCTGTACATTGCACACTGCATTGTCCTTCAGTGCCTGTGATGAAAGCAGATATATGAAGCTTTGCAGCACTGGAGGCACACAGGTAACATAAACAGGGTACTCAGGAACACAAATTTCAGTTTCCCTGTTTTCGGGAACCACATACAGAAATCAGACAAATGAAAGCTGTGCCAGCCTCTGGCTTCATATTTTTTCTCCATAAGTGCATCCAAACAGGTTAACAACACAGCCCAGCACAAGCTTTCCAGCACTATCTGTAAATAACCTGGAAATAAGAAATTGTCCTGTTGTACTGGTTCCCCACTTGGCAAAGCAGAGAGCTTTTGCAGTTCCTCATGCTGCCACTCTGATATACTTGTATGTGGTTATTGCATCTCTGCATTGCCCGTCAGTTCTCCTCATGAATCCCACATTGTTAGCACCATATGGATACAAAATAAAGGATGATCTGTCATACAGATGGAAGTAAAAGAGGCAATCACAGGTGAAAAGTCTGCTGTATGGATTAGCTAGAAATAGGATGCTGGGCTGAAAGCAGTCACTGAAGTCATCATTCTTGTTCATTCTTCCTTCCTGCTGCAAAGCACAAGCAATGCTCCTGATTCCCCCTGGACTGTGGGGAAAATAAGGTGCTGTTCAGAATGTGAAAGTGCTCCAGCACACAGTTTGCTCCCTAGCTGCCCCTGATCCCTGGAGGACCCACTCTGCAGCTACCCTTGGCCAGGTGGAGACAGCTTTCCTCTCTGCTCAGCCCTGCTACCAAGCTCAGCATTGCTGACTGCTGTAGGTAGTGTCAACACATCAGTCAAGACATCCTCACGCTCTCCCCATTACTCCCCTGGCCCAGCTGTGTGATGGGCTCAGGAATCAGGAATCAGAAAGGCAAGAACATCCAGTAAAGTCACCTGCCAGGGCTGGCTTTCTCCTCCCTGGCAGTGTGGTAAAGGCTTATGCCCCAGTCTATAGGAATTAAAAACTGGTTGTTAGCAAAATGTAAACTGACCGTAAGCTTAGAAGAATGATTGTGGATAACTGAGGCAACATTATGGAACTCCATGTTGCAAGCACCATAAACAGTGAGTCTAAGCACTGCCTGCAGAATGCATGGTGAGTGTATGAGCAGTAAACAGATAAAACCTGAAGGTCAGTAGGATGTAGAAGTAAAAACAAACCTATGTAAACAAGTGGGAATAAATTGGGAGCTTGCAGACAGTATGGCGGCATTTGTTCTTGGCAATGGTTCCCCTTCAACAAACTGGTATGAGTTTGTTATTATTCAATGCATCACCCCAGCCCCAGCTGGTCCGAGACTGACACCAGTCCATCACGAGAGAGCTGCAGAAGTAACCACGGTGCCGTTTATACAGTGGCCAAAACCAGATCCATCCCCCCCATCACAGACTAAGGTGAGGGAACTTGTTTCTAAGGGAAGTGTCTGTGTGCTGAGGTATGTGTATGCGTCTGCAAATACTCAGGCAATGCTGTTACTGTCAGCCACAAAGAATAAAAAAAAGGGGGAGAAACAAAGCCAATTCTTTCCATGCCCAGAACCATCCAGTGAAGCGAGCCATGCATTTAAATATAGCTTCAGGCCTGGGTACTCTCAGATCAGTTTTTTTACTTAGAGCATTTCTTCTCCATTTTCACTCCATGTATTTTCTGCACAGTAACTTTGGCAATGGAAGGAGTGATGAGTTCACGTGCCTGTCATGCTATCTTTGAGCTGTTTCAGGGGCCTCTTGGAGAGAACAGCTTACTGTAAACTTCGCTTTTTAGCATATTGTACTTCTAGGGTTTTTTCCTGAAATGTATTTATGGGTTACTCCTAAAGCCAAAGAGTATCTGCATAGCTGTCATGCAACAGATTTCCCTATGGGTTGATTGGGCCAGCATGAAGCTCTGTGCCACTGCAGCTACACAATTACCACTGCTAATTAGCCCTGGCTCAGGAATTTGCACACTAAACTGTGGCCATGTCTGTGTTTATACAGTCAAAGGTGCTGCCTGCCCCAGCCGTGTGTTGCAGAACTGCACAGCTTGGTGGGATGGGGAGCACTCCCATACCAGATATTTGGACTCCTCAGATGAAAGGCGAGAGCAAGGTTATCTCCAGGAAATGTGGCCACGTCAGCAGGGGAGAATCCTAGTCACCTTCCCCTCCTCCCTGGGAGGAGGAAAGAGCTTGTGTTGAGACTTTCAGGTGAGTGGAGGAAGCACACCATCTTGCAGAGGATTAGCATCCCTCTGTCCTCCGGCACGTCCACAAGCTGTCCAACAGCACTGCCAAAGCTCCTCAGCATGTCATGGTGACCTCTGCAAAGCCCCGAGAAAGGGTTTCAAGTACATGCACAGTTCTGCCTTGAGTATTGTCTGTAGCTGCTTTTTGCCAGATCACATAAAGGGTCTAGCTCGTCTCAGATCTATTCAGCTTAGTTTTCAGCCTGTATGGTCACAGCTCACAAACATATTGATAAGATGTTGTGCCCCTTCTCATAAAGGATTTTTAAAGACAGAGTGTAAAAGCATCTGGAATGTGTTGGAGACCTAAGCCATAACTGGCATCTTGGGAATTAAAAGGCTGGGGACAGAACTGGTAAAGTTTCACTGTCTTGAGTTTGTAAAGGCAAAACCACACAGAGCTGTCCTGCCTTTGTTTCACTTAGTAAGCAGTAGCATACTGAAAAACTTTTTTCTTTTGATATATTTGCTGCAGGTGTGCAGAGCTCGATAATTAAGAACAATGCCATATTCAAGACACATCCACCAAACCTTGATTACTATAGATGCTTCTCCTCAATTTAAATTCAGTTGAATCTATATTTAACAGATTTTTGTACTATTGCTATTGTCATACAAAAGTTCTTGGCAGCTGCAGGGACCAGGGAGAGCTGGCTGACTGAAAAGAAAGGCAGCATCTAGCTTTTCTTCCACGTCCTTTCCTCCTAGCTCTTGCTTCCTTCCCTGCCAGAAGCCCACATACTTTTCTCAGGGGTGAAGCACACTAGTACTGTAGAAACATAATCTAACAGAGTATATAAGGCCTCATAAAATATATTTTAGATGTATTTTAAGCTGAACTGGTAGTGTCACTTATTGTTGAGACCACCTCATGCTTCCTGGTAGAAGCCCTTTTTGCCTGCTGATTGTAATTTCAACAAATGTTTTAAGGCTTTTGGTCCTGACACTTTCCATGCCTCTGTGTCCTCTACACAGTGAGGGAGAGCTTCAGTCAAAAAAAACCTTATCTGCTTTTGGAAAAGAAGCCCAAACACCAAAAGAGCATAACCAAGCAAAAATATTCTGCTAAAAAGGTACCTATTTTTGGTTCAGTTTGAAGAACCCACAGAAACAAAGTTCAAAGTCAAAGCCTGAAACCTGCAGCAGGAGTTGCCTTTTGTCAGGGACAATTTTCATTTTATCATTCCCATAAAAAGCAGCTTCAATCTGACCATAATGTCAGTTTGACGAAGCTCATTAAAGACTGCTAGCTGCTTGGTTAGCTGTGGGCAGGGTCCGGCCCAGGCAGAGCATGACATTCCCACGGTGGTGGGTCTGTGCTCAGAGCATCTTTGGCAGGCAACAATAAGCCCTGTTCTCTCCCACAACATCTGGCTGTCTTATGCCAGCATTGTGCCTCACACTGAGTCCCCTACCCTGCTCCGTGTGGCTCCCACAGGGCAGATGGGGCGAGTTCCTTCACAGCAGGTGTTGGTGCGGAGCTTCTGCACTTTTGAGGCTCTGGAAGAGCTTGTGAGGACCCTGTGAGTGCCTCACAGACCACAACACGTCCTTGGTGCTGCAAGGGAAAACAGGGGGGTAGGCTGTGAGAGATGGCCTTCACTCTCTACAAGCTCTCCCTCTTACCTCTCTGTCCTTCTTTGGGCCATAGTCACTAGAAATGAGAAGCTTGCCTCTCCTGGCCTCTTCAGCTACCTTTATGCTAGTGTGTGAAACAAGGCCAGAGTGTGGGCTCAAATACCAGCCTTTGATCATCTGCACACAGATAATTTGCATGATCCTTGGCACGCTGTTTGTCCATGGCCAACAGTACCCAGGCTTGGTTTAGTGACATGTGCCAGGGATGTCTCCCCACAGGCAAGGTGTGCCCCGGGGCAAGAGAAAGCTTTGGTGGGCAGTACAAGCTGTGCCATACCTCTTAGCCTCAGGAGCAGGGAGATGTCCCCACGATGCAAAACTAAAACTTCAGCAGTATCAGTGCTGGGTGCAGACAATGCAAGGCTGTGAGGGTGCTGCCCAACTCCTAGAAAAATGGGCAAGGAGAGTCATCTGGGAGAAGGAGCAGGGAAGGCAGGGAAGATAAAAAGGTTGCACACTCCTCCGCACCACACAGGTTTCTCACATACATCCTTCAGTGCAGAAAAAGGGATTCAGAGCATAAATTCCAGGTACTCAAAGTCTAGAAGAGGCCTGTGGGAGTGCAGTTTTTCCTTTGACTTTGCTCATTAATTGTATTCAGTCTTTAGAGTCATTTATTCAGTGTCTGTAGCACACAGTATATGGACACCTTGTGGCTGCATCATGGCTGGGTCTCTTTTGACAAAGAAGTTACGTAATGAAAGAGTGAGGGAAGGGACTTCAGGAGGAAAAGGAGCAATTTCATGGGGGTTAATTTATCTGAATACTGTCCAGGAGCTTAGTCCATAGAAAGTGCAAAGGTAGGTGAGTCACTCAACCCAAAGGTCATCATAGTTTCTTGTTTTCTTTATACCTAACTTGAAATTCACTCTTGGTTTGCGGCAGAGATGAGCCCTCAGAGCCACAAAGATTTTCCTCTTATTTCCCCCTCCTCAGTCTCACAGGGTTGTTCTGGAAAGGATTTAATTAATATCTGAAGTCCTCCCATGTCATAGTGATAAGTCCCATAGAAAAGCCTGGAGGCAACGAATAGCTCCTGCTTGACAACAGTGCTTACACAGCAAACTGCAAATAAGGCATATGGGGCCACATACTGAACAAAACACCAGCCAGTTGCTTCTGAAGCCACTTCTGTTTTTAATGTGCACTCAAGCAGGCAGGGGTGTGTAAAAGCAATTTAAAACTTCTCTTCCTTGCAATGCCTGCAGGAAATTTGACAGTGATAAGGAGGCTGGTGCTCTAGGCTCCTGGCTTGCCTTGTTGATGGGTTCTTTCTTCCTCCACTCCCTTGTGTATTCAGATCCATCCTTTGCCTCATATACTACTTTGGGGCAGGGATGGGGCAGGGGATGGGCTGTGTTGATACATCTCTGAGCACAACAGGAGCCCCAGCCAAAAACAAGTTTCAGAGGCTACTTCAATGTGTATCCTAAATGAATGAGATAATATAAACATGTACACAAACCTCCTTGCCAGTCTTCCCTCTCTGTTGTGTAGCTTCCTCTTTGCCTCGTGTTTTCCCTCTTTGTTTTAATGAGGCTACAGTTTTGCAATGTTGTAGCTCGGGATCACCTCAGTGCTCTGGCTTACAGCCAGCCTTGGAAAGAGTCATGATGGGAGAGCTGGCGGGGCTGCAGCCGGAGGGTGGGCATGGGAACAGGGGGCAGCTCCTTGCGCTGCTTACAAGCAGCATGCGGTAAACACCTGGTGTGAGATTTGTGTCTGACAGCTCAAAGAATATTAAATTTGGACCTCAGATCTTGGCCCAGTAAAACTTAACATCTCTTTTTATCTTCAAAGTACTTTGTAAATGTCAACGATTTCACCCTCATAATACCATCCTGAGCTAGGTGGGGAAGTTAAAGGCTTGGTAGGGGCAGAGCTGTACGAGATGGGCATTTTCATTCAGGCTGGAGTTTCTAAAGCATTTAGTTCCCCCTGAAATGCCTCAGCTTTAGTCAGATTTTCCAATGGGTGCTGAACGAAGCTCCAGACCTTGCAATGGGGCTTCAGTAGCAACTCCTTCCCTTTGCTGGAAGATGACTTCTGGGTCTATTTGTCTCCAGCTCAGATTTGCACATGGAGGCAGCATTTCTACCTCTCACAGGGGCTGCGTGTCCCTTTTTGGGGATAACTCCTAAGGATTTTTTTTTCCTGTAATCTTCCCTGGTTCTTAAACTGGAAAGCCACAGCCTCTGCCTGAGAGGCATTGACCCTACCAGCCAAGCACTGTCTTGTGCTGAGCATTATTATGCGAGTGCAGTGCTGACACAAAAAAGGCCTGGCAGCATGAAAAGTGTGCCCTCTGGCCTCTGGCTCACCCTGCCCTTATCATCGAAGTGTTTCCTCTCCACCACTCATGAAGCTCTTGCACCGGCAAAGCAGAACCTCATTGTTTCTCCCAGTTTCCTGAAGCCTGTCTGCACAAAATAGGCTGTCACACACAGCAGCCAGGTACACAAAAGGGCCTGTGCTCTTCACAGGGGCTCTGGTCCCACATCCCTCTGCTCATACAACTGACAGGACACCAGCAATAGGAAAATACTCATGCCAGAAATATCCAAGCAAGGGCAACACGTGCTTTGCAACCCCTCTCTGACTTGCCTACAATCCAAGGAGAGGAGGGGCAAGGCTTTGGATTTTTCTGTCCTCTGCTGCTTGCTATTTGCAGAATTGACTCCTGTCTCTTTCAACAACCTATTTTTTTCCCACCATGTCTTCCTGCCTGTGTGAGTGTGTTTCAGCAAGCCCACTTCCCATCCCAGGCTACAGGGCTTCCCTTCTCCCCACAGGCAGGGTACCCTCCTGCCCAGTCCTGCCCAGCGCCAGCAAGTGCTCCCCCAGCCTGCCTCTCACCAACACTCTTCTGGGAGAGCTGCAGGTGGCACAAGGTTTAGTGTTCTTTGCTGAAAAAATGCTGTGTAGCAGAGTCATCCCCTGACACATGCTCCCTGGGATGCTCGCTCGCAAAGTGTAGGATGTCAAGATCCATTCACTTTGTGCTGAACAGTTATGGATAGGAGAGTCATGTCTTCCTCTGCCCACACAGCCAGCACAGGGCAGCATGTTCAGGACAAGCCTCTCCACTCCCAAGTAGCTCACAGGGAAACTTTGCCTTCCTTTAGAAAGACAAGCAGTGTGTGTCTTGCAGCGGCTTTGAGCTTCAGACCAGGGAAAAGCCCATGGCTGAGGGATGTCAGAGGCAACCCATACCTCTGCAGAAAGTGGCTGGAGACCTGCAGGCCTGGAGGTGCTCTCAGAGGCTCAGGCTTGGATAATGATACTGTGATCTCAATCAGTGCTTCCCCTTCAAGGATGCAAAAATCTTGCAGGCAGTGCTTAAATAAGGCACCTGTTTTTCTCCCTCATCCCCAGGCTGACCTAATGGTGGTAAAGCAATTTCTCTTCCACTCAGTAGCAAGACTCCTTCCCTTGAGTGCACAGCTTGGTGGCTGCTCACCGATGCTGAGTCCAGGATTTTGGCCTTTGGGAATGATAATCATTTCCAAATTATTTTTCATTTTGCAAAGTGCATCCTGAGCCCACAGTCTGACTCAGGACTCCTCATGTAACACCTGGGGCCATTATTTCCTCCCATGCTCCCTGACATCCTAAGAGCCTCCTCTGAACAAAACCCCAGACAAACAGCCAGGGAGCCTTTTCAAGAGCCTGTGCGTGCTCTGAAGTGGAAACTACATTTTGTCTGCATTTCCCAGGGGGCCAGGGCGTGAGAGTATTTTCACTGAAGAGGAAAGTAAGCTGGGGCACACAAGGGGCTGCTGACCCTTCTTAAAAAAGAAGAGAAGGGAAGACATTACCAGGAGCTACGCCTCAGTGGGACACAGCAGGTGGGATGGGATTTAGGAATATTGCAGTATGAGCACAGGTACTAAGCAGTAGGGGAGAGAGATTGCCAAGTGTCTCAGCTTCAGTAGCAATGCATGAATCCAGCAACCTGAGAGGCTCCCATATTTTTTCGGTGGAGTCCAGTGACTGTGCTGCAGGTTTGGGAGGGGTGAGCCTGTCAGGCAGAGAGACCTGCCTTCCCTCCACAGCAAGACCAGGAAAACAGCAGTGAGAGGAAGGGTCCCCCCTCCCCTTGCAGGGATCTCCATGCTGCTCTCAAGCAACCACCTACAGACAGCTGTGCTTGCTCTGTGAAGGCACCAGCTTAATTGGTGAACTGGTTGTTTATCTTTAAAAATATGCAGTTGCCCTTCCTGTCCAGCCTTATGTCAGGGAACAAAACAGCTCTGATCTGGCCCAAAACACTTTTCCTCACATTTTATTATCGATAAAAGCCTTCTCCTCACACTTCCTCACTTTCTGCCTGCCTTGGTCTGGTGCTTTGTCCTGGCAAGCCAAAGAAAATTCAGCCGTACAACTCCGCAGGGAAATGATTTTGCTGGAGTGCCTCAGGGTGCTACACCCAGGCATCACCGAGAGATCTGCCAATGCCTGCCATGACAGCTCTGCTTTCATTTAGCCCACGACTTCAGGATGGATTTTCAGAAATATTTAAAGGCTGAGATTTACAGATAAGAAGTGCAGATTTTCTTGAAAATCCCCTAGACACCTACCTGCTCTAAACCCTTAGGTGTCTAAATGCATTTGAAAACATTGGTCCAGAGATGTTTAAATAACAGCAGCCCCTGCTACCTTAACTATCTTCCAAGCATTTCTCAAAGTGACCCTTGACAACAGTCAAATGGACTGAAATGAGTTGTCCAGGCTCAGAGTTTTAAGGAAACAAAACAGCAGCTGAGAACATCAGTCACAGCAAAAACTGTTTTGGCAACACGGACAAACTCCGGGTTAGGTCATGTGCAAATGGCACATGTGCAATTACGCCTTTAGTTACAGGCTGAAATTTGTGTACATCACACAAAAAAGACCTTTTTTTCCCCCTCAACTAGGCATTTTAAGAGCTTTTAAGTTAAAATGGGAGAAGGGGAGCTGATGTGAAGGGGTTATCATCATGTAATAAAGTGGCGGTCCTGTCACGTGTCACACATCTCATGTTAGAGGGTGGGGAGGAGAAGGGGAACATGGCAAAAAAAGTCTCCAACAGGAGATCTTGTCCCCAAACACAGCCAGGCAAAGGTGTGTGTGCGTGTGTATTCATGCCTGTGCAAAAAGACACTGGCAGGATCCAGCTGTGATTACGGTTTCTCCCAGAGGTACTATTACGGCAGCATTTCTAACCAAGAAAACACTATGACTTTAAGCCAACGGTGAGACAAGCAGGAGTGGAAGTCAGCCAGGGGGAGTGGGATCCTTTAACACCAGAGAGAAGGAGGAAAAGGGAGTTTTGCTGTCTTCTGCCTTTGCAGAAATGTTGGTCTTGCACAAAGCAATACAATGAAGTTTTGCACCTCTTTTTCTTTTCAACTTTGCTAGGACACTGGCAGGATCCAGATCATACTATGTTTATGGGAATGTCCATTACATAACCCCTCATGCAACAGGGTGTCCAGTGAAACTGCTGATCCATCGCTTCTCCTATGTGAAGCTGACACCTATGCACTGCCATCAACGTTTTCATGAACAGCCAGGGCACTGCCAGGAGCCGGACTATACTGGAAGTTCACTGCATCACAACATCTCTGCTTCTTGAACAGACCTATGGGCTTGGCACATTGTGGGACTGCTGATAAAAACACTGGTTTTGCTGGGAAAAAAATCCAGGCCACAGTGTCCTTGAGAGTCCTGCTGCAGCCCCTCTGCCCCCAGGTCCCACCATCACCTTATGCAGTAGGCTCAGTGGTGCTGTGTTGCTTGGCTCTTGCCCCACTCACAGCTTGCTAGTGGCATGCAGGGGTGGGCAGGCTCACACCCCCCACCTCCCTCAAGGTGTTTGTTTCTGGGAGGCTGCAGTTGAGCTGGCCCCTGCCCAACACTGCAGCTTCAGTGAGATCATTGCCTCAGTGGGATCAAAATAAAGTGGCCAGTGGAGAAGCACAGAAAACTGTAAGATTTTCTTTCAAGAATAATCTCCTTTTTGTTGTTGTTTTTTGTTAGTTTGTTGTTGTTTTTTTTTCCCTTATTAACAGATATATATTAATGGAAAATATCTATTAAATTATTATAGCAGATATGACCAAACCTACATCAGCAGTCTGCATTGCAAGACTATTCCTAGTAAATGCTACTTCTGTCTCACCATTCATTAAAAATATGCAACAATGTTCCTGCATTGTCTTGCTGCTATTTAGGCTGGGACCCTGTCTTTTGCCCCCAGAGCACCCAGATGTACAGCATGGCACAGGATCAGGCCCATGGGTAGTGCTGAGAGGCAGGGAGGGAGGAGGGAAACAGTATGTTTCCAAATCCCACAAGAGCCACTGCATGGAAAATGCATCTCTTCCAGTCCTGGCAGGGTAAGGATGAAGGGATTGAATTGTTACATAGAAGAGTGTAAGAAAAAATTCTAAGTTCAATCAGTGCTCTGTCATTACACCTCCTTAGCATGAGCTTTCCATTTCATTTTTTACTTATTTATTTTTCTCTATCCAGGTTTCATTTGTGTTTTACACCCACTGTGTGGCCCCAGTGGTGCCACTGCTGCAGGGATCTGGTGTCCAGCATCCACAGACCTCACCACCTTCCTCCATGGTCCCATGCATACACAGAGCTCCTGGGAAGCACTGTGAACCACCAAGCACCCCATAGGGCCACAAAATTCCCCACGAGGGGTGTGGGAACTGAGTCAAGTAGTGACCCAGGACAAGCCCAGGGCCAAGTGTCTAATAGGCAAAATAGTGGCTCAGTAGGTATCTGATGTGCTTAACTCAATAAATGGGATGTAAATCTACGTTTGGATAATGATGTCTCCTCCATATGGTCTCAGACAAAACACCACTGCAATCTCACAGAATCAAACTATTGCCTGTTTTTTAGTGCCCAGCTACAAAAAGATTCAAGACTGGTGAAGGCTGGAAGGACACAGTACTGCTGCCCAGAACTCCTTGACCTAGGAGTTTTAAGTGTTTAGCAAAGATTTCTGCCATGGGACTCCTGCCAGGAAAACAGGACCCTTGGGCTGAAAGGTTTCCAAGCATCGGGCTTCTAGGCAGCAGCTTCCCTGAGCCTACATATGCAGTAGTACAGAAAGGGAGGAGTGGTAGGGTCTCCAAATGGTGACAAAAGAGTGAGAGATGGGGGAAGCACCACTCCCCCACCAGCTCTGCCTGTTCCTGTATCTACTCTCGTGCCTTGGAGGTAATACATCCACCTGTCCCTGGGCCAGGAGTAACACTCAGGTTTCAGCATTGGAGGTTGGAAACACCTCTCTGTTTCAAGGGTCTAAGGTTTAGTCTTAGTTAGTCTGCATGGGTGCCCTTAACAGTCATGGGAGAGCAACAGACCTTGACTTTTAGAAGTTGATATATGCCACACATTTTGACAACCTATTTTATGAAGATGACTCTGTTGGCTAGTGAGATGAGAAACTTCAGAAAGTAAGTCCAAAAAACTAAGAGGGTCTCCGTAGGTAAAAGAAGATCAAATACGGGCTGTGTCTCTGAGATCTCCACTCAGTTTGTCACTGACCACCAGCAGTGTCATGGGAATCTGAGTATACAGAGACAAGATGAGTGCTATATATAGGAATTTCTTCACCCCCTCTAAACTAAGAACAATTAAATGACTGCAAAATCAAATAAATAGCAGGGAAAAGAATGACAGAATGACAGAATCTCAGAATTGTCTAGGTTGGAAAAGACATGGAAGATCACCTAGTCCAACCATTAACCTAACACTGACAGTTCCCAACTACACCAGATCCCGCAGCGCTATGTTGATCCGACTCAAACACCTCCAGGGATGGGGACTCCACCACCTCCCTGGGCAGCCCATTCCAACACCTAACAACCCCTTCTGGAAAGAAATGCTTCCTAATACCCAGTCTAAACCTTCCCTGGTGCAACTTGAGGCCATTCCCTCTTGTCCTATCCCTTGTTACTTGGTTAAAGAGACTCATCCCCAGCTCTCTGCAACCTCCTTTCAGGGAGCTGTAGAGGGCGATGAGGTCTACCCTCAGCCTCCTCTTCTCCAGACTAAACACCCCCAGTTCCCTCAGCCGCTCCCCGTATGACCTGTGCTCCAGACCCTGCACCAGCTGCGTTGCCCTTCTCTGGACACGCTCGAGTCATTCAATGTCCTTTTTGTAGTGAGGGGCCCAAAACTGAACACAGGAATCGAGGGGCGGCCTCACCAGTGCCGAGTACATGGGTCAGATCCCTTCCCTGTCCCTGCTGGCCACGCTATTGCTGACACAAGCCAGGATGCCATTGGCCTTCTTGGCCTCCTGGGCACACTGCTGGCTCCTGTTCAGCCGGCTGTCAATCAGCACGCCCAGGTCCCTCTCTGACTGGCAGCTCTCCAGCCACTCCTCCCCAAGCCTGTAGTGCTGCTGGGGGTTGTTGTGGCTGGAGAAGAGGTTTCCTTTTGTTCTGCTCACTAGATGTCTTGGAGACACCTGCTAGGTTAGTGACAGACCAAAATGCTATTTGCCTTGGGAAAATGACATCACACAGCAGAGAAACTTAAGAGAGGAACATGTGTGGGCTTAGCATTGCCATTGCAATCACACTGGCATGCACAGGAGAAGACAGTCATCAGTAAGTCTACCTAAGGGGAGAAAGGCAAACTCCAAGCCAATTAGCTTCTGAGGCAGCTCAGAAAAGCAGGCAGCTGCACAAAGTGAAGAAATCAAGAGAAACACCAGACTGTGAGGGATCAGCTGCGAGAAACACAAGCCAGTATGAAAATCTTAATCCTTCTCTAAATAAGACCTTGGGAAGAGAGTTAATCTGTATAATATTGATCTAATGTTATAATATTGCTGCTCCCAGGTGTATAGCCAGAGATATCTGTGCCTGGGACTGGAAAAGAGCTGCTGTGAGTCCACTGCTGTCACAAGGCAGAGCATGAACCAGCTCCTGGTCTGCGCATCACTAAGGTGCTCCTGGGAAGGGCTGGCTCAGGAACTGGAGATGAGAAAAGCAAGGCTTCGAGTACACAGATACAGTAGTTTCTTGTCAGCTGGAAGGTGGCAAGGCAGCAAAAGCTGTTCCTTCATGTTCCTCCCTGACTTTGGGCTCCTAATACTCACTTTATAGCAGTATGGCTATGCCAAGTTTTGCTCTCACTGGACTTTGCTCAGTGTAGACACCTAAGCAGAACAGGCCACCTCCCTTTCTTGGTGGTGACATGGTCTTCCCTCCTCTTCACTGTACTTTTTTCACTGGGATCTTCCTTCCTTTGCACCCTGCTAAGGGTTGGTGGTGTGGGATACTTGGGCTTTCCCTGCCATGGGAGGAGCAGCAGTGCTGTGTCTCACCACCCTGGGTGGGGCTGCACTCCTATTTCAAACCCTTCCATGAGAGGCCCAAGAACAACACAGTTATAGGGTGACTTTGCAGGGAACAAATATGCTTTTGACTAAGAAAGACAAGTTGAAATAAGGGAAACCAAGGAAGGAATATCTGATTGGTGGACAAAATCAGTGAAATAGAGAAGAGCAAGAAAAGTTCACACTTCAGTCAGAGGCCATCTGACTTGTGCATCCTTGATCCCGTGCTGCCCAGATATAAGTCAGAGCTACCTGAAGGCTGCTATAATTTATTGTGTGCTGCCAAGAGTCTCATGAAGCAGCTACAGCAGCTATTACTGCAAAAGAAAAGAAAACCCTGTGAGGGATATCCCCACTGTCAGGCAGAAAGAGCAGGGTGGGAGAGCAATGCCTGCTCTGTGGCATTATAAGAACCAGTGTGGCATTTCACCATGACCGCAATGCTAATGATGAACTGTTTTCTGCATCTCAGTCTTAAAATTTAAGACTGCATCTCAGTCTTAAAAATACTGAATAGCTTCATCTCCTGGGCTGTTATATCACTTTGAAGGCTCTCACACTTGAGGGATGCTGGGCTGCAGCATCTAGTCTGAGACAGGTATTTCACACCACTTACCCCAGCATGTCAGCACACGTGGCGTAAGGAGATATGACTCAGACTGAAATTGAGGTGTTTACCTTAGAGAAAACTGCAAGAAAAAAAAAAACACACACAACACAACAAAAAACCCAACAAACCACTGGATTTAGAAAGCTTTTAACACCAAAGGTGAGCTCACCACAACAGAGCTCAGGGTAAGTGCTGGCTGTGGGAATGTCCCCAGAGGGGAGGACAGTGGGGCAAGGCAGTGTTTGGGAGGACAGGTGCAGTGTTTCCCCACCAGCCCCAGCAGGCAGACAGCAGCTGTGAGCAGCCTCTGACTCCCAGCCAGCCTCCCCCTTCCCAGGAACCAGCAGGGCAAATGCCATAAACAGCTTCTTGGGTGGAGTAGCCAGTTACTGATGATTTCAAAGAAAGTAACTGGGGAAAGCTTTACATTTTTTCTGCTGTTCTCAGGGTATCAAGGATCGCAGAGTCAGAGACTTACTTGCTGTGATGGTGTTAACTCTGCCCAAGGAGCTGGCCTATACCTTCGGCTCCAGATAATGGCAGGTCCTTCAAGTGCTCCAAGGATCCCCTGCAGAGCACCCACTGATGCTCACCTGCTCCTCACCGCTGGTTCAGAGGTTTGTATCATCCCTTTCCTGAGGACTTTCTTTGCTTCCATCAGAAGTGCCATTTCCTTAGGAGCACAAATGACTGCTGTGCTTTCCAGGAGAGAGCAACAGGCTATGCCTGGCAGCTCTCGGGGGACAAGAGTCTTGTTTCACAGAGGAGAGGCAGACAAGAAAGCGTAGGTATGAGTGACAGCCCAGACATCAGGCCCAAGGAGGAGAGGTCCCTCTGGGCATCGCATCAAAGAAATAACTCAGAAAACACCAGAGGAGAGCAGGAGCTGTGACCTCACAGGTGCCCAGTACCTCTGCAGAGGAAAAAGGAGTAGAAAAGAGAGGGCAGGATGGCTTGGGAAGAGCAGAAAGTTTTTCACACTGTGTTTAAATGGTACATGGTGTCTCTGTAGCATCACATTTGAAATGTTGTGGTCTCTTCAAGCTGTTAATGAGCTTCACATGTTCATTATTGTAGCATTCATGTA
This sequence comes from Athene cunicularia, assembly GCF_003259725.1. Lineage (NCBI taxonomy): Eukaryota > Metazoa > Chordata > Aves > Strigiformes > Strigidae > Athene > Athene cunicularia. The sequence continues at coordinate 80,950,230 of NW_020799097.1, forward strand.
CAGCTGAACAAACACCATTGGGAGTGGGCTACATGCAGGTCCCAAGGCAGGTCATGAGTGGAGCCATGCTGGTTTCCTGGGGTGAGCCTGAGGAGATGGCAGCACCTGTGTGCCAGGGCAGCATGGCAGATTTCAGGCCTGCCATCCCTGACCCTCCAACATTGGTACCTCTCCTTTCTGGGAGAGACTCTAGGCTCACTCAGTGGAGCTCTGGGATGAACTTTATACTGCTGTAAGTGCCACCGCTTTCTTCCCCACAGCCCAGAAGTTTTGTAACTTCACTGGGGTTCAAAACTCCCCAGCAGCTGGGGTAGCCAGCTATAGAGGGCTGGATGATAATATTCCCCTGCCTGTGTATGCTTTTATGTGTGTATTTACATGCATCTTCATTCTGTATTGGGTAACATTGAGGTGCCTTTAGCAACCAAGGGAGGGTGAGGGTTCATACAGATACTGAGAGAGAAGGAATCATAATTAGACTGAAGAAAGATGGGCAATAGCAATTTTGAAGAAAAACAATAACAACTTCAACAGTAGCTTGTTGGAGAATGGCTTGCAGCACAAGGCCATAGGTCTGTGCAGGAGCTGATCGCAGCCACCTGAGGTGAACAAAGGAAAAAACCCAGGGTACAGTTATGCTAACAAGGAAAGAGATTCAGGGCTCAGTTATGGTAACAAGGACTGTTATGATAACAAAGACAGATATTGAGGTACATAATGGCCTTGAGTGTGATGAAAAACAACCTGGGGAAAAAAGGCAGGCCAGAAGAAGGAAGATGTTGTGACATACCTGAAATGCCACAAGAGGGGTATTATAATGTAGCCTTTTAGATGTATCCAATAGATTTGTGAGTAGTATGCATGATAATTGTAGAGTGTTTATAAAAGGTGTGATTTCTTTCAATAAAGTTGAAGCTTGCTCTATCATTCACATTGAATCGGCTGCTTGCTTCCTCCATCCTCCGCAGTAGCTGACATCCCGTTTGGAAAGACAGCAGGGACATTTGTTATCTTTTCTGACAGAATGGCCAGGTCCTGGTTTACTGATGTTATCTTGAAGATGTTATCTGAAATGAGAATCTGGGCTTTGAGAACAGCAGTTGATGCCTTCTGAGGGACAGAGTGATTGAAATCAATCACATTTTATAACTCACAGCCGTTTCTGTAAGCAACTCAAGGATCCAACTGCCCCACTACTACCAGTTTTCCCTCAATGACCTCAATCCACCTGTCAGAAGCAGCTCCTCAGCTCAAGTTATACTTGCAGTAATGGTGACAAATGAACAAAACTGTATGACCCCCTCCACACTAATGTCTGACCAGGTGTGCAGCAGTGTGAAGAGGCACAGCTGACTGAAAACTAAACTGAATTTTTTCACCCCAAGGCCAAAGCATACAAGCCAAAGAACTCCTCACACATGAAGGGCGAGCTAAAGGAAAGAGAGGAGAAAATACTGAGATATGCAGGCTGCAAGTGGAATGTGAATTGACAGTCCGAATAGCACAACCATGGAGTAATTTTGCCTGGAAGGAGCCCCTAGAGATCAACTAGCCCAACACACTTCTCAAAGAAAGTCCAACTTCAAAGTGAGAGCAGGTTGCTTAGGGACTTGACAAGTTGACCTCTGAACATCTCCTCCAGAGGTGGAGGTCCAGCCACCTTGACAGACAATGTGTCCCAGTGCATTTTTTTTTCCTGATGTCTAACCCAAATATTCCTTGTTGTATCTTGTGACCATTGTCCTTTCTGTGCCTTGGAGTAGAGTCTTGCTCTACCTTCTCTATAACCCCCATCAGCTAGTGGGATCCTGCAGTTATTTCCCCCCATTAACCTGTTCTTCTTCAGGTGCACAAGCCCATCTCCTTCAGCCTCTCCTCATCTATTGTATGCTTTACCCCCTTAATTGTCATGGTAGTTGTCTGCTGGCCTTGTCCCACTCTGTCCAAAACTGGGCGCTACTCCTTTTGTGGCCTCAGAAGTGTCAGAGAGGTGTAATGTCTTCTCCTGACCTGCTGGTATGCTCTTGCCAGTGCAGCCCAGAGTGTGGTTAGCCTTCATCTCTGCAGGGGGTTCTGCTGACTGCTGTGTCTCCTGTTGCTCACCAGGGTCTCCAGCACTTTTCTACAAGACTTGCTCCTGAGGCAGTTTGTCCCTGGCCTGTATTGTTGTATGAGCTTGTTCTGCTTGAGATACAGGTCTATCTTGGTCTTCATAAGGTTTTAGTCAGTCCATTTTCTTGGATTGCTGAAGTCCCTCTGAATGGCAGCCCTAGCATCCAATATCGTGACCACTCCCCACCACCACAATTTGGTGTCATCCACAGACTTGAGGTTGAGGTGCACTCCATCTCATTAACTTGTCTGTTGATGCTGCTGCTGACTAGTATCAGCCCCGGTATCAACCCTTGAAGAAAACCACTCATAACAAGTTACTTAGACTTTGAACTTTTGACTGCTACCCTTTCACCCTGATGGTCCAACCAGAAGAAGCTGTCTTGATGCCCTCCTCTCCTCTCTTCCATTTCTATTTTTCTCCATGTGTAGTCTTTTACCTGGTTAGTATTACATGTGAAGGTGGGGAAAATGACTGACAGAACGTGCAAATGTATCCCAACATCACATGTTTTTCCTTTTGAGTAACATCTCCATTTGTATGTCTTGCAGCACTGCTTGTGCAATTCCCTTCTGGTTAATTAACACCATCAGCAGGAGATACCAAAAAGTCGTAAGAAATACAAAAAACATGACAGTTGTCTCAGCAGGTACCGGCCTCATATGTAATGCACATACTCTATTGCTAAAGCCAAAAAGGGGCTGATCATTAGTTCTTACCAGCTTATTTGCATAAATACACAAAAAGATCCCACTCAAGAGTCTCAGAACAACATTGTTGTTTATCAGTGGTCCAAGGGCAGCAGAAAATCCCCTCCAGCATGTGTCAGCTCTGACACCCAGATGCTCTTGAAAGCATTCAGCTCCATGCCACACAGGGTCCTGCACTTCCACTGGGGTCATTAATCAGTGCTTCACTATGATGGTGATGTGGAGCAGAGCTGAGGAGAGGAGTGTAAGAGCAAAGGTTCCAATTAGTGCTAGGTGGGATACAAACTCCTGCTCACCATGAGAGGGACTGGGGCTTCACTCCTGCTTGTCTGTTTAAAATGTTGACTTGTGCTACCCATTCATAAGAACGTGTCTTCCCAGGAGCACTGATGGAGCTGGTGGCGATCCGAGCTGCCTGCTGTCAGATGTACAGCCGCAGCCTGAGCTGATGGCTCTGATACTGCACCTCTGACTTCTTCTGTCAGCAAAATGTGACAGGGATGGCATCACAGTAAATCCAAAGGGTTAAGAGAGAGAAAAAACACCACTGTGGTCTGAAATGTGTATGGCAGCTCTTTACCGTATACAGTTAGCATGACTGAGCTTATGAAATGCAAAGCGTACAGGTATTAAGCACAAACATTTTGTTATTTCCACAATCATCTTCCCAGCAAAGACACAGCTATTTTACACCAGGCTCTGAAATCAGAGACTTGAAGGAACTAATTTTCAGTCTACACTGTGCTCTGAATCAGTTTTGAATGAGCAAAGCCTTCTTACACCAAGCCCTCACCCTGGGTGTGCAAGGAGAAATGCAGGAGTACAGGGATGAAAGCCTCCCCATGCCTGGGCCGGTGTGTGCTCTGCAGCTGGTGGGGTCAAACACAAACATGTTCTCAGCTGTGTCAGCTTTGATTGGCTTTGAGGCAGCACACCAGAATGCCAAAATACTTGGATCAGGAGAAGATACGTGCAGGGATGTGAAGAAAGTAATGCAGGCATCAGCACGCTGCTGCAGCTGCTGCAGTTCAAACCTCAGCCAGCCGAAATGCACATGCCAGCCTGCTCACATACTCAGCCTGAGAGCTCCGCTGAGATGGAGGCATGTAATTAATTAGTCAATAAAAATATACACTCGGTTATTGTTTGTTGGTCACTAATCATCATACAGAGCTGTATTTACTCAACACCACTAGAAAGATACCACCAGAAAGACCCTGTCCCCACCCTGTTAACTGCCAACCTCTGCAGAGATACATCAGGCTTTGGGACTGCTGCATAGATGCGTTGCTGGCTGCTTTGCCTTTGGGGAATGGTTGACCCAATCCAGACCTTTGCTTTGGGGAGATACTTAGTTTAGATACACATCTATTTTTCTCTGGCAAGCTGGATGCCTTGAAAACCTCCTGGAAAAGTAGTGCCCGGCCCTTTCTTTCTCTTGCTGTATGTGCAAAGGGATGCCAGATCTTCATGTCTTTCCATCAGCAGGGGTTTAGAAAAGTAGAGCTGATCACTCCTCCACCCAGCACTCGCTTTCCCACCTGCACAGGAGGATCAGCCCCACAACTGATGACCCTGGGAGCTTCTTAGAAAAAAATCTTGTTACTTCTGTGTCCTGATGCTTTACAGCTGAGGCTGCAGTAGATGCAGTAACTAAACATTTTAATCCTTCCCATTAACTTTGCTTTGAAAAATGTTGTAGTATTCCTAAACAAGGTTTAATTTAGATAGAAACAACATGCTCCTGAATGCAATTCTCATGCTCTAATGCACTCACTCAACTGTAATATTCAGGGAACTGAGTAATACCAGCAATGTATACCCCTAATTAAAACTGTTTAGTGGAAGGGGGATCTAAATTGAGTTTCTGAACCTGTTCTTCATTAAATGCAGCTAGGACCAAAAAGAACTTGTTGGTTCACTGCAAAATAGCCAGCCCAAAACTTGGTCTTGTGAGTTTTGAGTTCTCTTTATCAGACCCCTGAGGGCATTTGTTGGCTCTTCCCAGAACAACAATGGTTATCATCTGCACTCAGTGTTTTCTGATGAGTTTGTTATGCCCACAGTAGCATTTTTAATATATGACTCGATTTTTTTTCCTGACTTTTTCTGCCTCATCGAATGGAGTTAATTATATTATTTATGATTCAAATTCAGCCAGAATTTTCAGTATGTATTACATGGACCTGGTACACACGACTTCCCCAGTAATTAAGTAATTGCCTGTGGATGGGGCATGCCTTCAAGCACAACGTTTGGAGTACCTCTGCCCTCTCGGCAAGCCTCATCATACATAAACGTGCTTTGTCATACCACACATCAGAAATCAAAGATGCCTGTACAGATTTGGAAAAGAGATGGCAAGCTGCCGTATCATGTCAGGATGTAAATACAGCAGAGGCGTAAACCGACCACAAGTCATTGGACCTGAGGCAAGAGAAACTCTTTAGCCCTGTTTGACACTGGAGGTCAAATGTAGCATCTGCTGTGCTCCATTTGAGCCTGATCGTTAATGAATTAGCTCTCTCACCCTAAGGAGAGACAGATCTGGTCAATGTGCATAGGGGGAGACTTTAGAGAGCAACATGAGTAGCTTGTGGGAGATGACTCTCTCTGCTGAGAATGCAGAGGTCCTGATGGAAACATCTTGGTGGACATGTCCTGATGGAGATGCAGGCAGCACTGTACTGAGGAAAGCCCTAAGTTCACCAGAGGTTTTTGTCTGGCCAGTCATAAGTAGAAATACCAGACCTTACAGTGTATCTAGAGCTACAATGTCTTCTGCCTCTGTTATCCAGGGTAGGACTGAGTCAGAACCCAAGTCTGGTGCAGCTGAACTTGATACATATTTCTGTTGGGATCACCACTTCCATTCTGAAAATAAAACAAGGATCCTTTAACCAGGCATACTTTTTCTCACATGTCCATTTTTGTGTGTCCATTATACCAGGTGACAAAAGAGCATAGCCAGCAGCACCCTGCAAGCAGTCTCTAGCTTTTTATTTTCGGGGGTTTCAGGTTCTAAGCTGGTGGTTTTAAGTTCTCTAAGTTTGCATACCTACTAACCCCATCCTGACCCCTGTTTCAAACATCATCCCAAATTCTACTCTCTACCCTTCCCTCTCTTACAAAGGGATCATTGAGAAGATCCTGTACAAGCTAAAACAGATGGAGTTTCCTGTGGGAGTTTTCCTGGCACGAGGAGAGACCTGGTCCCTGGGACCCAGCCAGCCTGAGAAGCAGCACAATGTACAGGGGTGAATAACTCCTCATAGATTAAGAAAATAACATTCTGAATCAGTGAAAGAACAAAAAGAAAGCCTTTACATGTATTAAGGTGCATGATAAATTGTACCTGTAAGGGATTCACAGTGATTATAGCTATTATCTCACTGCTATCTCTTCAGGTATTGCGTAGGAAGCTACTTGATTGGGGAGAGAGATGATTATTTTTTTGAGGTTATTCTGTTTGTTGCAGCCACTTTACCATACTTCATGCTGTTAAGCCACGTTGAAGACAATTGTTAGTGTTATACCACAAATTCATTGAAAGTTAAAACAAAATACAGAGCCTGTCGCTAGCTATGTTATTTCTGCACTGCACACCGCATTGTGTGAGGCAAAGGTCCTGGGACAAAACCATGTGTGACCAGACCACAGTGCACTCACTTCTCCAACAGGGCTGAAGTGACCAAAACCAGACAGTCCTTTCTCTGGGAACCCTATTAGCTTAAATACGAAGTTTTCTACGTTTTTAAGCAGAAGAGAGTTCGAACAATTGATTCCACTGGACAGCAGTGAGCCACCCCTCCCATGCCCCCCATCTGCTTCTGTCAGAGACAGAGTGGTGCTCTCTGGATGAACACACTGACAGCAGTGCCCCACCTCAGCAAAGGCTGTTACCTCTGAAACGCAACTCAGATGCTCAAACCACAACCCAGCTTCCTGGAAGGTTTGAGAGGTGTGGGCAGGCTTAGCTCCCTCTCCATCCTTTACCACCCCTTATACCTGCAGGTGCTGAAACCTGCGCCTCTCAATGGCCACGTTCTCTTCTTGTTTTGGGATGTTGCCAACTTTGGGGAAGGTTAATGAAGGAAAATAATATCCGTAGCAGTTTATGAGTGAGCTAATTCTAAACCAGATTTTTGTGGGTGAAGACAAGGTATATCTGTAGATCAACATCTCTCCAGATGCCAAACTCTAACCATCTGTTATTGGCATAGACAGGGAAAAAAAAAATCGTTTAAAAAAATAATCTCTTGTAGAGGAAAGCATGCAGCAGCCCAACTATATAGGTAGATATCAGCAACCCCCAGGCTGTACTACTTAAAACAAAACTTAGAAAACTGAAGGGGAAGACACCTCACAAAGCTCTTGCTTATTTGAGTTTCTGTGTTTCCAGTACCAGGCAGACGAATGATATGAAAACCTGTCAGTGAAAAGTTACTTGGATATTTTTTTAAAGAAATGTGCATCAATTGAGTGAATGTATTGTCTTTGCTGGAGTACAGACATTATTCTGGGGTGCTGTCATGTAGATTTGAATGTTTTTATTGCAAGCCACTGACTCTTTTCAATAGCCTTCTTTTGAGTTACCTCCATAGCTATGCACTAAGTGCGGGTCAGCTATGACCTGCAAACCCTGAATAGGCAGTACTCCCACGTGAGTGACAGCAGAACACTCATGTGGCCTACAGGGTTTTCTGAGGCCAAAGTCCACAGTGATGAACTAGAAAACTGGAGAGGAGCTCTTCAGGTTGGCAGTGAAGAAGTCCAAAAAAAAAGAAAGAAGAAAAAGAAAAAAAATAAATTCTCGTGAACTGTACATCACTAAGCACTTAACAGTATTTTTAACAAGAATTCCTATGATTTTCGTGTCAGATACACCCTTCTGTATATCCTGCCCCCCCAACACATACATGCACACACTTTAAGATACTCAACAGCATGCTGTATTTTTCTGTAGATGTCAGGTTCCATTGAAGATTACAAGTAACTTTACTAATGTATTATTACTGACATTATTCAAGCAATTCCTTCTTTAGAAGTTATGAAATATGGATCATGAATGGAATCTGAATAAGCACATATTTTCTTTGTTATGTTAATGGCATGGCTGAAGTCCACCAAACAGGTTTGTGGATGCAGCTGATTATTTTGTTTGAAACCGTTGGATACTTATACATACAGACTAGAAACAGTGCGCTCAGCACAGACCTTGCTCATTTGATGCAACTTCAGCAAGGACGAGAGTCCTGTTTGAAAACTGTTTTTTAATCAAGACATTCTTTCACTATCGAAAATTTAATAACTGGCACTTGAAGAAAAATTCTCCCACCAATAGGCAATGTGAGAAGGGTCTTTGATGACTCCTATAAAATAGCATATTTCTTATGTTTATCAAAGCCTAATCTAGTGACAAGAGATGATTCAGTAAAGTTACAGGATCATACGTATGAGCAGTGTTACTCTAATAAGTTCTAGTTTCCGTCATGTGAAAACTTGCCCAGACAATAAAAAAACAGTTAAAGCACAGGTTAAAGAGATGGGTGAAATTTCTAAAGGTTGGCTGCTAAATCCTTCCAAGGTATGCCCACCACCTTGGTTTAGGAAAACTGCTGTAAATAGAATTTCGTCCAAGTTTCACGGCATTTTTGGCCTGATTTGTATAACACACCAGTGAGAATATTCTTATATTCTCTGCTTCCAATTTTGGTGTCCTTGCATTTTAGCCCCTCACTTGATCAGCATCCAGGCCTATAATCCTGTTTTCTCAGACCTCAAGCTCTCAGGAATCTGGCAAAAGACTATCATGGACAATTTTTTTGTTCTGGGCTGGACAGACCATACAGCTGAGTCTCATGAGATGCTCAAACACCTGGAAACGGAAGACACACAAGGTGGCCAAAATAATATAACTGCCCTTCAGTCACTGAAAATTTCCAGAAGTGAGATAGCTTCCTGAAGTGTTCAAACAGCAAGACCTTTTCATCCACAAAGTAGTCCTGTGAATCCTGGGCATCTGCCATAGCCCTGGCTATTTGCTTTGAAAGAAACTCTCGTGAGTTGATTGCATCCAGCTGGATTAGTAAGAGAAGGTATCCCAGATAATCTCTCTTGACTCATGTGATGTTCACCTCTTTACGTGCACTTAGAACAAACCATCATAAACATCTGGTTCCCAGTGCTATGGGAATTTAGGCTGGTAAACACCACCAGTAGCCTTCACTTTTGTTTTACTGACAAGGATTGGGAGCTTGTGAGAGCCTCCACACTGCCAGTCCTGACACAGCAGCACTGTGCACAGTCACACAGGACATGTGGAGCTTGAGCAGCCGGGGGATGAGTTGCCTCACTCTTCACAATGATCATATTTCACGTCTGAACTGGATGAAACACTTTTGGATTGAGTCTTCTGTCTGTAACTCAGCCTTTTGCCTCTCTTTCAAGACTGACAACAAAAGTGCCCGCTAGAATCAGTTGTGATGTTAATACCTTTTAGAGACATTTCTAAGTACCTAATTGGAGTATGACAACATACTGCCTCACCACATCTAGGCTACCAAAAAGTCTGCTGCTTTCTTTGCTCCCTGAAGCTCAGGGAGGAGTTCAGGGAGTGGGGCAGGGAAGAGGAGGGAGGACTGCTGCTCTAAGCATGTAAGGTACAGCAAACCTCTGAATCCTCCTCTTTCCCTGTCCTGTCCTTTATTCTTAAGCCAGAAGTAGTTACTGTCTTTCTGAGCACAATGTTAAGTCATCAAAGTTGTTGTGCTTGCCAAATTGCTCACTGAAGATGGAGTTCCTTTGAGCAGTGCTCCTCTGGAGCCATTGTCTCCTGAAAGCACAATGCTGACACCACACCAGGTAGCCAAACAAGAGAACTAGTTCCCAAGGATTTACAGACTGTGGGATCTGGCATCTGACTCTGCTCTTATACACTTGTGTAAATCAGTGGTAATGCCTGACTGCAAGTGATCTTAGATCTGGGCTCCTGAGTGGATTAATTCCACCTCAGCTCCCAAGAGGAGCAGGCGCAAGCCCTTCAGCTATAAAAGAGAAAACCGTTTGATGATTTCTCCCATACAAAAATTTCAGAAGACATAAATACAGACCTACAGTTTCACTCTGGGGCTACCCAGAACACATGTGTTCAAGGGTGGCACCTGTAAGTAAGTAACGAGAGAAAGAAGTGAACCCATGTCAGACCTTTCACCCAAAGCAAATGCCATCTGCTGTGCCAAGACTGCTGCTTCACCTGCCGCATCCTGCCTGCTCTTTTCTTCTCGCAAGATCCCGGGCTGGAGCTGGCAGAGGCAAGCGAAACTCTCTGTCTGAGCCATCCTGTCGGCAAGAAGCTTTCTTCAAGGGAGTTATTCTACTCAGAAAATCTGGCAGTCTGTAAATCACAAGACTAATGTTCATTGTAAATTAAGGCAGAATCAGCCAGGCAGAAAACTCCAGTGGCTGAACATTTCACGCATTATAAATAGGAGTAGTTGCCTTGTACAACATAAAATAACCAAGACACAACAGGACGTCCCTTACATTGTGGCTACAGAAGCTCCCTCCATGCACCTGGAGGAAGCACACACTGTAATAGTATCATATATTTTATGATCAATGCTTAGGCTTGAAAGACAAATTCAGCTCCCTTTTCTTGGCTGCTCTCGGGTGAAATTGAGTTTGTTGATCCCTTCCTGCACTAGAGAGGGAACAAAGCTTTATGCATTGTTCATCTTTTATCAATGTGGAAGAGAAATAAACAGATTTCAACTTAACATTTCCCTGGCTCCCATTCCCATCAAAGTGCCATTGAACCTGCTAACAGATTGAGATTTAATGTCATACTTAGACCAATGGAACCACACGAATCTGACTCAAGGCTTCTCCAGGGTCAAGAGAGAGCCCTAGGAACAGGGCTTGAAGCAGGCTGTCAGGAGAACATATGATGGGGATGACAGTGACTCCAGTGGCTTCCAGGACAGTCTCCTCATCTTCTGCTCCGTTTAACTCAATTCCCTCTCCCAGGTCTGGCTGGCCAGCTCTCTGGCACAAGCAGAGGAAACACTGACACAACACATTTTAAGACTATCGCTACCCCAGCTGTCTGGCGCTTGAAGCGGCAGAAATCAGCTGCTGAGGAAAGAAGTATACCTCTGGAAATGTCAGATGCCTGATATTAATGAGTTTTGTCACTGGTTTTTCATTCTTAAAACAAAAATTGGTATGTCTTCATGCACAGTGATGGTGCTTGAGTCACATCTGGCCATGGCAACCTGCACGTTGGGCACTCCTAGGAGGTTTAACAGCCTGCTCCACCTGGGATGGGAAGCCATATGGGACCACCAACAGATGTAAAAACACATCAGCTCCAGGAGGAATAATGAACAAAGCCTGTCACTCCCGTGCTCTCTATCACCTTCCTGTTGCTGTACCTCCATTCACATCCTCCTATCCCCCACCTTCTGTTTTTTAAAAAGCTCTAGACATTCACAGCCAACTGCCTTTGAAGCTCCCCTGAACTTCCCATGCACGCACAACTCTTTCTGGTGTCTGAAATAATGGTCAGTGGTCTGCAGTGTGAGCAGCCAGGTCAGGAGTCTTCACATCAGCAGTTCTACTTATTCCTCCTCATTCTCCATGGGTAGATCACAGTCTCACCATGTTTCTAGGGATTCTTCATACTTTTTTCCTCACTTCTCTTTATGTCCCAGCTATTCAGCCTTTGCTCATCCATGAACAACACCAAGCAAAACCACACTCGAGGTAATGAATATCATGCTTTGCTCTCCCTGTTTGTTTCAGTCTGTAACTTTCTAATTTCCTCTGGATGGCAGCAACATCAGAGTGTCTCATGTGGTTTGCAACCATGGGTGGGGTAACCCACATTCCCTGCCAACCACTGGAGTCTTCACAGAATACCCTTTAGTGTCTTCAATCCCTTATCTAAGAAGAGAGTTCATCCAAGTCAATAGCAAGCACACCAGCAGCTCAGCAAAAAAAATTATGAGCACCCTACAGACAGGCAAAGCGGAGGCAGAGTGTTTGTAGTACAGAACATCCAGAGGACATGTAACCATGACTCTGTGCTGAGGAATCCGCTATCATTGCCCATCAGTGGCTCTACTGGCTTACACCAGTTGCCAGGTTGACCCCATATCTCAAGAGCTGATGTGGTGTATGAAGGACCTCAAAGTCACAGCAAGAAGGGAGGTACCCAACTCCATTACACTCAGTGGGGGTTAGGCAAGGAGGACCACAGATTTCAAGAGCTCCTGCTGTAACATGTGCTATGTGGCTTCACATGAGTCCTCAGGATCAGCACGGGGCTCCTCAGATCTGGTGGCTGACAAATGTGGTGAAGTTAACTCACATGGGGCCACTCAGGCTGCGTGGCTACAATTGCAGCTTTGGAAGTACATGCACCCTCCCACAAAATGTTAATGGGACAGGTGGAAATTGTACCTCAATAAATCAATCTGATCTTTTACAGATTCATAGAGCAGGGTTGGGTTTTTTTCAATTTGCAATCTCCTTTATCTTTGAGTGTCCTGTTTCCCTCAGCAGTGGTTTCACTTCCTCCAAGACTATCGATGAGCATTTTTAAGACCCTGGGAGATGAACTCACTCTATGAAATCCTGAAGTCTTTAAATCTAAAAGGACATTTGATATATGGTTAGGGATTATTATAAAACATGCATGTCTGGTCCCAAACATAGTCTTGGAAAACTCTTGTATTCCTTCCCTGAAGGATAAGAACAAGATATGGACTGGAAGTTGGGGACAACATGGTTTCCTATTCTGAAAACAGGTCTCCTCTGCCATGAGACTAGCAGTGTGTATTTGTACTTAACAACAAAATCTGATTCTTTTCTTCATTGGGAACACAAAATATACCATTATGGCTTCAGCTGGTTTGGTTTTCTTCCACAACAATGCCTGAAACAGCCTTTTGAAAAAGGTAAATGGACATTTTCTCAGTGGCAATCAAAGAAACTCATGGTTTCACAGAGACACTGTGACTTTTTCTGTCATCTGTGTATGATGCAAGCAATAGACAGAGCATGTCTTCTGCTACTTACACTTTCAGTGTATAAACATATTAATCCATATATACCTTACATCATCCTGTGTATGTTGGCTTAAATAAAATTGTTTAGAAAATCTGTAAAAAAATGCGGGACCAAAAAATTGAAATGTTGTATGACCCTAACAACTCCTTGGTAACCTTAAATAGTTCTTATCACAATCTCTCCACTCATTTGATTTTGCTACTAAATCCCTCATGCTTTCTCAGGCAACTTATCCTTGCAGGCTGGAGGTCAGGTTGTACCCAGAAAGGCAGATTCTTCTCTGATAGCATGCCCAATATGAGGGAGACTCCCTGCCTTCAGCAAGTTTTTTAAATGAGGATATTGATTTAATTTTGCAAGAGAATCAAAATAGATCACCTGACTGAGAACACTGGGATTTCATTTGAGGGGTAAGGACAAAAGGTAAAGGTTTTTCTGTGGAGTGTTGAACCGAACAAGTAAAGAAGGATTCCTCTAGTTTTGAAACTCGCAGCTCTGCCTTGGACATTATTGGAGAAAACAGAGAGCAACAGAAACCATGGTTCTTCTAGAAGCTCATTGAGTTGTGGTGGCTTAAAATCATGTAAGATCTTCCTTGAGACATTCACCTAATACAAGATTACCTTCTCTACATTGGTTATCAGTTCTAGACACTGAAACCTTTAAGTGCAAAAGAGCCTTCATCTCTGAGTCTGTGGAGCACATGGAAGGAGGGCAGAATGATTTCAAATACAGGATAGCCCCAAAAGGAGATTCTTCTGTGAGGTTCGATGTATAAACTGTTGCACTGTTTTGTAACATCACTGTTCCTAAACCCTGCCCCAGGTAAGCTGAGTAAGTGGAGAAATACACGTAAAAGAAGGAATTCTTATAGGTTAAGGGCAGTCTTGCAAAAAGCAACTAATTTTGGAAATTAAAACAAACATGGTCTCTTCACATAGAATATCACATACACTATTCCCATAATCACTGTTGGATTATGGGCCATTTGTACCCCTCAATCCAGTGCCTGGCACCGGTACCTTCACCTCTGGAGTAAGGGGCTCTGTCAGAAAAACAAAGATGCATTGCCTTCTGGTTTCTGGAGGGAGTGACAGAACTCCAGAGCTGGGCTAGTTTTCCTGCTACAGCACCAGTCTGCATCAAAGGCACGATGTTCTCTCCTTCCAGATGGAAGGCAATGCCTTTCAACGCCTGTTTCTGTTTAGGGAGTGGATGTAGTTCTCTCCAGGCTCTGAAGAAAGGAGACTAATCTCAGCCAGTGCAGCAGCGTGGCCTGCCCCAAGCACAGCACCATGTTAGTAAGTCAAAATAGCAACATTCCCACCCAAACTCTTCCATAGGTATAAACAGCAGAGGGGGAGGAGCCTTCAACCTCTCTGCAGTTCCATGGCTAAGGCACTCCAGCCTCCTGGGATTCAAATCTATGGCACATATCCCAGGCTGCAGCAAGGAAGCCCAGAGCGTGAAGAGGGAGAGGCAAGCAGAGCTGTTGCTCTTTCAGCTACTCTGGCTCTTGAGATCCTGGCTCTGTTCCCCAGCATAATTTCCATTACCTTGAAGAACGATCCAAACAACTCCAGTAGCATGATCAAAAGAGTATGAAGAGATCCAGAGATGATTCAGTATGTTGGTGCCAGGGAAGCATAAATGTACTGACTTATCTCAGTTGTCCCTCTGCCTCCCACATGACTGGAAGCACCAGCCACAGATGCAGTAACAGAGAAGGCACAACTCCCCTAAACTTATTTTCTGCAATTGCTATATTTGGCCACTGATGGCCCCCTTTGAAGCAGGCAAACCCAGAAATATTTCATTGTTTCACATTGCTGTGTGTTAGAAATAACATCCTCTGGAACCGCTGGAGTTAATTTCTACAGGCAGTTGTCGGGTTTTGTGTATTTTTGTTCTTTAGAAACCTTCATCTGTGGAGTGTATGATAAAGGCATAGGAAAAAAATCTCTGTTATTGCCTACTTTTTTGTTTGATGATACTTCTGCTTTGCTGCTAATGTCATTTACAAACTGATCATAATAATGAATCCATTTATTGGTTACTTGAATCATGTAGCATATTGAGTTTCATCACAAGTATCCAGAAAATATTTCTATTCAGACAAACCTTTATGGCCTTAATGTTTGAGGATCAATTTGTCTCACAAGATGAAAAAGAGGTCAGAAATTCAATGCAGTGTTACAACACTCTGTTAATCCGCTTATTATTATGGCAACACGCACTGGTACCACAAGTGTTAAGACTTGCATAAACATTCCAATTTTAAATCTAATTTTTAGAGATCTGCATCTCAGTCATAGAGATTTGCTGTAGGCAGAACTTGTCATACAAATATTCAGCCTAGAACTAATTTTCTTTAACATGTTTTAACATCTTCCAAAACAAACACACAAAGACTTCAGAACTTTTAAAACCACCTTTCTCTCTATCCTGATCAAAACACAAGACTTGATTCAACAATAGGCAGCTCTAGCTTGAAGCTAATATAAAGTATAATAATATTAAGTGAATTCAGTTACTCTAGAAATAAACCAGAATAACACACTGGTAGATCAGGCTCAAAGTCCCTTTGTTTATTAGATACTCTCTTAGAGCCTCTACTAGATTCTACTTTAACACCAGATTGAATCCATCTGAACTCTGCTCCTCATAATAACCTGTCCAAAAAGGATAGAAATGCTGGGTTATAAAAATCTGTTTCCATATGATCATATATCAGTTACTGAGGCATCCAACAACAGTTCAAACTTGCCTCATCCAAGATAACTTAGGTGAGTGCATCTCACATCTCCTGTTCTCATTTATTCAAAATGAAGAATCACCTTTGAGGGATAATACCTTGTGTAGGACACAAAACAGGACTGACTTCAAAATAATCTGAACACCAACCTCGCTTGCTATCTAAAGTCGGGTAGGGTGTTTCTCATTTTGTTCAAGATGTTCATAAATATCCATTTAAACATTGAATACAACAAAAGCAATAAACAATTTAAAACTCTGGAAAACAGACTATACTGCAGAATTCTACCCCTGAGATCCTTTTTCAGTGCTCCTCTCATGTTGCAGAGAGAGAAAGAGGGCCTGTCAGTGGGTCACTCCAGAGAAGTTCCATGATATTGTTCAGCTGAACTAGCCTCCACAAACCCTTGTTTTTCTTCTCCAGCTATTAAAAATATATACATGATGAGTTCAGACGTAGGAGGCTTCATCCGGACAGATCTCCCTTGGGAATTGGTAGTAGAAAAACAAGTGAGAGGATTGTTACCCAGTACCCTTCTTGATTTGCAGCAAATAACAACAGCGTGTTTGAAAACAGTCTTAAAGAAGGTTATTTTCCTTTCAGTGACCACACTCCTCTGGGGAGTTTCAGCTAATGTGGATCTCGCAGAAGGTGTATGTATGTGGTTTTTTACTTCAACTTCTGCCCAACACCAACATTTTTGACTCTATCTATCAGGACCTTGTGTGCATCTGTGGATTTCTTTACCCTTGTCGCCACCTCCAAGGATGACATAAATAGTGAAGCATCTCCTGTCCTCAAACCATAGACAGACAAAAGATGTTACAAAAATAAAAGACATTGCTGCACTTCCAAAGAGCTTTGGGGCTGTGGGAAGGGGAAAGAAAGTGGCAAACACTACAGTTATGCTGTGTGTCCCTGGATATCTGGGGTAATTCACTGTGCTGGTAAGACTTCAACTGGAATATTGTGTTCAGTTTTGGGCTCCCAATACAAGATGGATGGTAATAAACTGTAGAGAGAGCAGCAGAGCACTGCTATGATGGTCAGGGGTCTTAAGCATATGGCCAAAAAGGGGCAGCTGAGAGAATTTGTCTTGTTTAATCTTTAAACTGATAAAGAATAGACTTTAGTAGTCTACAACTTTTTGTAGGGTATTTACACACACGAAACAGCCAAAATCTTGGTACTGCCAGATGATAATAAGGCACAACAACCACAGGTTGTGGCTTGGGTGGACATTAGAAGACAAAAATGTTTACTGGGGATAATACAGGGTACCCATGGAGGTTGTGGAATCACTGTTCTTGGAGCTTTATAAAACTTGTCTAGACAAAGCCATACCTAACCTGGTAAAGTGGCAGTGCTAGTTCAGGAGGTGGTTGAACAGGATGACATCCAGACATTCCTTCCAGCCAACATTTCTGTCACAAACTGTAAGTCCTATTAACTGACGGTAACTGAAACAGCTTCAAAAGGAAATGTGGTTGCTCACAGGGGAGGAAAATATGTCTATGCATGTATGAAAAATGGACTCTGGACCCTGCAAATTCATACAGGCCAAATGAAGAAGATGCATTTAGAGATGAAAGAGAGCATTTGCTTTTCTGGCAATGTTGCCTTAGCAAGTTTAAGGTCATCAGATAATTTTAACAGAACAAAAAGCAGCCTCACTAAATATTCAAGTTCTCTGTATTTACTGCTCAGAGTTGGAATATAAAGCCCCAGACATACAAGGCTCACAGAGGAGGGCTTTTCTAGACAATACAATACCTTGTACATATTGGGGGTTAAATAAACTTTCAAATGGATTGTTCTTCAACTATACAGTCGACTGCTTTGAATGCCAGAAAAGATACTTCATGCACATTGAATATAACTCCTATGGTTACTTCCAAAATAACCTAGGAACCCTGAATTATTTGTCGCCACTAGGCAAAGTTCTACAATCAAGTTTTGAATTGCTTCAGGGCTTCTGTGATAGTTTCTTAAAATAAATAAAACCATACACACACACAAAAAAATCCTATTTAGCCAGTGAAGACCACCTCAGCAATGAATATAGTTTTTCCTTAAAATATATGAAGTTTTTTGTGCTGCTTCTCCCCATAGATGACTTTAATGAGACTAAGCTGTTTACATTTTTCCCACTTATTTCCTGCATTTCCAACTGCAATCTGCAGTTTGTGTTCAGTACTGGACACTTAGGTAAATGGGAAGGATGGCCTACCTCTTGTAGTTCATAGAATCATAGAATACCAGGTTGGAAGGGACCTCAAGGATCATCTGGTCCAACCTTTCTTGGCAAAAGCACAGTCTAGACAAGATGGTCCAGGACCCAGTGTTTGTTCACTGTTTACTGCAGACGTGTTGTGTGTTACGGACAGTTTAAAAGGCTACAGGAGGACAGCAGAAAGGCAGGCTTGCTTTACTCTGGTGTACAAGCAAGTAGCTTGCTGCAGCCCGTGGGGCAGGTGAAAGTCACTGGAGGAAGAGAGCAGGGAGCCTGCAGCCTGGCTGGAGACTTACGAAAGGAATAGGAGACTTGGTTGTAACAGAAAGACACACAAATAACCTGCAGGCTTCCAGACAGCTTAGCTGCTTCTGAGAACTTTCCTAGAGATGAAAAATAGTGATTTTTATGGAGGGAATTTGTAACCTCTCTTGTAAAACATGTGGACAAGTCATTATTACCATATTGTTAGCCATTCAATGCAGTGCGGTTTGCTGTCTGCATGGCTTGATAGAGAACCTGCGGTGCATTAAGGAATTACACACTGGCCTGTTAAATATGCAAGCCTAGTTATTTATCTCTTTTCCTTTCTAAGAGAATTATTAAAGCATCTCTATGATGTTATAAAAACATTTCAAAAGGATGATCATCTGTGCTAGTCTGAAGATTGATTTCACTTTCTCTCCTTAGGTTTTTTTCTACTCTCCTTAGGTCTCTTGTTTTTCATGTTTGGTTTATACCAAAAAAAACCCCACAAAAAAACACCAGCAGCTGAATAACCAATTGCTCTGCAATAACAAACTAGGACAGACTGGGAAGGAAGGTACCAACACACAGTCTTAGCAAGAATTCACACTTCAAGAATCCAAGAGGATTTTATGCATGAACCTTAATAAGGCTGTTTACAGATGATGAAACTCTCCTGTCAGCATCTCTTTAAAGTTTCTCTGTATAAATATCAACAATCTTGCTGGACAATTGACGAGACGTTGGGAGGCTTACTGCATGCTGTGCGGCGAAGCTATCTAGTTTTAAAGAGCAAATGACTCATTTAATAGATATGGTTCTGTTGAAAGAACATTCTTCAGAGCTTAGTAAGAAGTTTAAACCACATTAACATTAGAAATCAATGAGCCAAAAAACTGCGGACTACTGAGGTCATGGTTAATAAAGAAAGGCTTCTATTTTATTTTCATATTCTGTTTTTGGTCTAATCACTTGACATTTTTAAACGTGGTCTGGATGTAATTCACCATTCCACACAAAGCGATGATTCTTTTTTCTAGTTTTACTCTCTTCGTAATCTCAGTTACATTAAACCTGATTTACACTGGAGGAATTTAATACATTTGCTTATATTTTCAAAGAAATCAGCCACCCAGACCACAAAACACAGTCCAATTTAATGGTCCATTTGGATCTTTTCTGGCTACATGATATAGAGCTTCTGTTGGCTATGTGACATTAAAATCCATAGGAACGAGCCCATTGTTTGCTTTCTCCTTTGAATGACAGATTACTCATTCCTCATTGTCCAAGCTTGTGTTGACTGGAATTGATGGAACGGCATTTCCTTCATTAGAAACAAGGTTGCCTCTGGTGTGCATACAGTCTGAAAGCACGCTGAACAAATTTTTGTATTATTTAGTGCTTATGTTTAAGATCTTATACCCATACAGAAGCATTTCAGCAAACAAGCTTTGAATTGTTCAAGCGCTCAGCCACGCTGAAGTTCCTTTTTAAGTTTCCTGACCAAAGGCAGCATAGAGAATAATAAGATAGAATACTTGCACCTTTATAAAAAAACCCTGTGCTTCCTGGAAAATGAAGTCATTGCAAGTCGGAAGGAGCTTTTCAGTTTGTGCTTATTTTTACTGAAACCCCTACGGAGAAACACAGGTCTTAGCAAAGGAAGCTAAGGCCAAGAATCTTGGAGCTGTGTGGCGGAAGATAGACAACCTTGAGCACAAACAGTTTAAAGTTGCACTAGTGCTAGAATATGAAGGTGTTGAGACACTGGAACAGGTTCCCTGCTCTGGCAGTGTTCAGGCCAGGCTGGACGGGGCTTTGAGCAACCTGGTCTAGTGGAAGGTGTCCCTGCCCATGGCAGGGGGGTTGGAACTAGATGATCTTTAAGGTCCTTCCCAACCCAAATCTTTCTATGATTTCTTCCTGGAGCACTGTTCTTACACACAAGAGAAACATTTTTGTTGAAAAGAAATGCTGTGTCTTGGGTTTGTGAAAGAAACATCCATAATTTTGAATAAAATATCTGTGTTAAGGGAGAAACACAATGTTGATGAAAATGCAGATATCTCAGGTTTCCACAAGTAATTCTTCACAAATATTATCTATCAAAGTTATGCCTGAGCGGAAAGCAAGACTGCAGTGTTAGTGGTAACAAGAAACTTAGACGACTAGATAAGTATTTAGTACTGGAGTATCCTCAGGTCACGTATTTATTCTATTATTAACACCTTTGGTCACTCAAATAGTCACACACTTTCATCAGTTTCAAAACAGGAATCAAAGACAAAAAGGAGTGAGATTCTAACACTTTAAATATGGTTCAGTATAACCAAGTCCCACTGCTTAGACATTGAGTCATAACTATCTAAGCACTGCAGACCTTGTTGATTTCTGGTCAAGGCTAACTCACACCAAAAGTTTCTCCTGAGGTATCCTCACAATTGCTTTCTGGGTTCCAAATAATGGATTTACAAAAAATAAACAAATTACATGAAAATTTCCCAGTTCATTAACATTTTAGACTTTGGTCAACCTGTAATCATAAAAGCACAAGTCACATATTGCCCATGATTTCTACTGGTGCACTTCACATGTCCCACTTTCTGACACGGCATAATTTTTGTCTTGTTACTTTCCAATATCTCTCCTCAGATTTATTTTAAACAAGTCCAGCTGATGTCTAGACACAATGACACCTGAAGTGGTATCAACAGCATATTCAATAGTTTATTTATTTTTTTTTTTTTATTACATTGGTTAGAAAATGCCCATCTGCTGTTTTTCAGGTTTTGAGATTTAATGATTTGCTATTGTATAGCAGGGACACAAAAAACCATGAAACAGATTTATAGCCTTTCTGCAAAACTAACACATTTGTATCATTCATCTATCAGCCCCAGTTTGTTCCAATGAGGACACAGTCAATATGGCTACTACTGGCTTAATTCTGTGATACCATATAGAAAGATTCCTTTAAATATTGATGGTTAGCAGAGGAAAAAGGCCCATGTTAAAAAAAAAAATGGAACAGAGGATAAAAAACTATTTCCCTAGAGAAGTAATGAAAAATAAAGATAATTCTAACACTGACATGTTTGAAACCTGCAAATGTTTTCTAAAATGGAAGGCCATGAGCAATTTGGCCTGTTTATCCCATTCTCTGGTCCTGCTATGTCCCCATAAGTTGGTGCAACAGCCAGCCATGTTGGTTGTCTGTCCAAAAGCAGAATCAAAACAAAACCTAGTAAAATGTCCTCTCTATCCCCCAACCCTTTTTTTTTTTTTTTTTTTCCCCAGTTGCTTCCTTAGCGAAGGTTTAGGAAATCTGCATATACAGTTCTAAAATACAGTTATTTTAGAAATATACATTCTTGCCTGCTTGCTTTACCCATGACTCAAAAACTGATTCAGAAAGCTAGTACTGCGGTAAGAGTGACTGACCTCAGAGTCTGCAAAATAGTAAAGATTTACATTTTCAAGGCTGGATGGATTTGTTCCTGCCTTACTTTCTGTTCTGTATCCATCATGAAGAACAATGTAGGAGCAAAGACTGAAAAACATTTAGGCCCTGCCTCTCTATGGCTTTGTCTAAACCCACACAGACCTGCCCCTGGCTGTCCAGACCAGGGATCTACTGCAGAAATGATCCTTCTGGCTCCTGTGCCATTGTATTCTTCATGACAGAACATGGTGAAGGAGTGAAATAAAGGAAATGCAAGGAATTGAATGAAAAATACAACCTGTGTGCATAAAGAAAAGAGCCAAGATCAAGATTTATATTCCTGGCAAATTTATTTCTATGTTTACTAAAGTATACCTTTCCCTCTCAGTTTGCACAATCTGCTTCCAAACATGCAGAAGCAAGCTCTTGATTTGAAAGACATTCTTTTTCTTCTAGTCTTTGCTGTGTAAGAGAGAAGCTGGGCTGAACAACATGTTTCAGCAATAACTAATGGTTCCGATGGTTTCAATTTGTACAATACCATCCTGAGTATCACTGACTTTCTTATATATTAGAACCAGTCAGCACAGAGAGCTCAAGAAATGTTGCCACAATATAACGCACATAGCACTTCTTTTTTCCATACTGAAAATTGTTTTCCTAAGCTCTACAATAAGCTAGTTTGTATTACAAATATTTTAAACATTTTTTCCCACATAACTGGATTTTAGGCACAAAAAAAGATGAACTACTCTAGGAATTTATATTAAATAATACACAGAAGACATAGGTAGCTTCTGTATAAAGCTATCACATGCCTAAACCACAGTATGACTATGCTCTCAAGAACAGAAAAAATACCAAAAATTATCCCTTGTGTTTGTAATAATGGTCTCAGAAAAAACTATACGTAATATAGTTCACATTGTGAGAAATGTCTCAGTCAGGATCCCTTCGATAAAGGTCTACGCATAAATTAGGGTGCCACTTTTACAAAATGCTCTGCTTCTGCCTTAATTTTGCCAAGTATTTGTCCCTTTTACAGAAGTAAACACCCATGTTGGCTCACATTTTTGATTTCTGCATCTCAGTACTTCACAGCACAGCCTGCTGTGCTGGGAGGACTTTGCTGACATTTAAATCACTTCATATTACTATTTTCATTCAGATCACAAACACATCTTTGGAATGAATTTCCCAGTCATCCCCATGTAATCTGCTTTCGTTCATACAGATTGGTCTCAGCTCTGTCTGGAAGCTCTGTGCTCTGTGATAGTCAGATACCACCTAACATACGATTTCGACCACTAAAAGATGTCCGCTCATGGGACTTGACAAGAAAGAGCCTGAAAAATCTCCTCCCACTCCCAAAACCTGGGTTAGCAACACTAAACTTCCCTAGTGCTCCACACTAGTTGCTTATGTAGACTTAGCCTTTGCCACCACGTGTTTAAAACAGGTATTTTTTGCTAGCAAAATGCCTCTGAGAGGATTATTCTTTAAAAAAAACAGTTCATGAAAATGTTCAGTTAAATGTCCTTTACCTGTCAAAACTGTATCATGGTGTCTGATAAATACTGTGTTCACATGTCATTAAAACGCAACAGCCAGACTGAAAAAGTTTTCCCATGGTGAAAATTACTTAAGGAAGAAACATGTGCCTCTGACACAACTGCTTTTGTTAGCAAAGGGAGTAAGAGATTTGTAGACAAAATTTTCTGTCAATTTTGGGAAGAAAATGTTTTCAATTGGATGGGAAAATAAGAAATATAAGTACCGAAAACCCTTTTTCTGCAGGTAGTTAGAATAATGTTTGTTTTCAATAACAGAGATAAAGACCTAAAATGACTACTGGACTATAAACTCTTATACAAACTAATAGTATGCCTTCAGAACAAGCTAATTCTCAAGTTCATTTCAGTTAGCACTGCTTTTTGAAGTGGACAAACCAATCCTCACAGAAACATGTTCACAGACAAATTGCCCAAGTTGTTCAGTGCTGTTATTTGGCAAGGTCTCCAGCCAGATGGGTTTGCTAATGACTTCTGTAAGGTGCTTAAATCAGAATCTAGTGTAACACATGACTGCCATGTTTAATTACTCTGTTAATAGAGCTTAATGGATATTGTTTGGTATGTAAAAGTCAAGAGTTTTTGATGAACAATACAAAGACAAAATAGTCTTTTTCATTTGAATGTAAGGATACCAAGGCCTTGATTATGTGCCCATGTATAACCTTGCCTAAGAGCAGTAATTCAGAACAATTGTTATAGCAGGGGCAGACATTTGTTCAACTCACAGAACATTTCTTAGACGATGTGCACTAACAATGGACACAGAATTTTACCTGCATCGGTTGAATATATTTTTTAACTATTCAACAATTTTCTGTAAGTTTGCCTGAATGCATTCAGCTGCTAAAAGGAAACAGGGATACAACCATGATCTTGAAATGTTTTTTTTTTCCCCTCTCAGATGGATAACTCAAATGTGCTCATTAGCTTCATTTCATTTTGCAAAACTGTGCTTTTTTGGTGTAGACTGTAAGCTCAGTACTACACATAAAACAGCTCTCATATGCTAACACTGCATTCAGATCCTCAATTACAGACACAAGAAAATGGCAAGCTATTTGTTGCTACAACTAATGGAAAGTAATATGAGAAAACTAGACTCCTTTTGAAAACTTTCATTAGGACATATTTTAGTGTTAAGCAGGTTTTTTTGTCCTGGGTCACTAATCAATGACTGAACAGTCAAAACAGCTTTCGTTCCTTGACCCATGAAGCCACCTCCTCAGTTATAGGAGAGGACACACCAAAGAAAATAGCTTTGATAATGCTGACAGTCCCTCACTGGTAACAAGGGCTCATGAGAGTTCTGGAGGCATTGGACTGTCTCTAGACTGAGAATCCAAAGAGTGGGCTGAATAGAAACCTGAGCTATTATTGATGTCAGTGATTATAGATAATACAAGATGAAATAATTCAGGTTTAGATTTTTAACATTTATTAAAAAAGCAGGATGTATGTTCATTTCAAATTAAACAGTTAAAAATGTTAAAGCATACAAACAAATCAATTGTGTACTAGCAGCATCCAATTGTTAGAATTTTCTAGAACTCCTCAGTACAGTCTTGGCAAGCTAAAAGTATTACAACTTGCAACCAACTGACCTCACCATAGTGCAGATAAAACAAACTTTATAAAAACAACAATTTAAGGTTAAATAAGCTTAAATAAAGGTGTTAAATACAAGACACTTGATCAAAGCTTCTGTACAAAGATAAAGAAATTTGGCATTGTACAATTGATTGGCTGGCTCACACCATACATGATTTCAATAGTTAAGCAGTATAATTGTTTAGCTGAACATCAACTATACAAAAGTAACTGAAGTTGGGAGTGGGCTAACCCCAGTGAGCCATTTACAAGGCATGTGTATTTTTAGAAAATCAGAACACTGTTTATATTCAGGCACCATTTGTTCCTGCAAATAAATAATCTCTAATGTATCTGCATCCAAACTAGTGTTAAACACATCAGTGCTAACATTTTATAAACACAGCTTTGTGACTATTCACTATACCTCCATTCTTATTGCTATGACAATGTGGACTGTGGAAATAAAACTACTGTACATACAAAAAAATAGAGCACCTTTTAAACATTAAAGTATATGTCTGGTTATTCTTTTTATCTTACAATACTGAAGCCCAAGCTAATGTAAATTGCTTTAACATCTTCACCAGCGCACCTGAAATGCAGGAACTAAACCCCCAAATATTCCTCTTCAGGCAAGCCCCAGCCAGAGCATCTTCTAAAAATGTCTAAAATGACACTAAGGATTCTTTACATTCATCTGCACACAAACAAATATCTGCTATTCTCTGCTTTCTTCATATGAATTTAAAGACAGATTACCACAGTTCTCTCTCCTTTTCAAATGAATAAAGCTGGATAGAGAATGTAGCAGAAACACCTAAAATGGATTGTGAACACAGTGAAATTATTACCCCGCTAATTCAAAAAATACAGCTGTTACATTGTTCAAATAAGTATTTTCCGGGGGCCCAGTCATTAGGATTTTTTGTCTATCGTATTGAAAAACCATTCTGTAAATTTCCTCAGTTGAGCAGCTGCTGTTTGAGACTCCTCCTGAAGCCTCATGTTATCTTGTCTCAGATGCTGTACCTCTGCCTGGAGAACTGCCTTGTCCTGTTTTTCCTGGTTAACAAAGATACAAGTTGAATAAAGTGAGTAGTCATGATGACAGCATTTTTCGTTGTTAACATTTCTGTGCAAGTCATACAGCTATGTTTTGTTGAGCTCCCTAATCCATTCTGACAACTATTAACTGTAAGTTAATTCCCCTAATGTGTTCCAACTCCCTCATTCAGAGAAAATATTGCAAGCTAAAAAGAAAAATAGATACTTTAATACAAAAAAATATAGGAGTTTACTTAACAAAAAAGTCAAGTGCTAAAAGGATAAGAAGCTTTTAGCTATTACAAATCATTTGTGACAGCCCAAGTCATAAGGAATTGATTTCAAGCATACGTTAGCAAAGAAAAATACCTAATTTCAACATTTTCCCTTACATGATTGCTTTCTTACCAAAAGCAGTCTAATTTCTACCAGTCCTGGCATTGTCTCAGCTCAGAAATTAGACAGTAAATAAGACACAAAGCACAGAATCATCAAGGTTGGAAATGACCTTGAAGATCATCCAGTCCAACCATTAACCTGACACTGACAGTTCCCAATATACCATATCCCTCAGCGCTATGTCAACTCTACTCTTAAACACCCCCAGGGATGAGGACTCCACCACCTCCCTGGGCAGCCCATTCCAACGCCCAACAACCCCTTCTGGAAAGAAATGCTTCCTGCAAGTCACTGTTACATGATGAAGATACCACAAGGCAACAAGGACAACAAAACTGGAGTGTTAACTACTTAGCAGTAGCGCCTGTTGGACATATATGGGATATGGACTATCCCTACCTTTTGTTAAATCCAGAGCACCACAAATGGAGATGAAGTGCCTCATTCTTTCTGGGGTATGACTATATGAGGACAGTTTTTCTGGAGTAAAGACCCATAAACTAGTCAGAGCCTTGGGGCAGCTTGTTCACATAACCATTTCCACAGGACCTTCTGCACCTCAGTGTTCTGATCAACTGCTGGGCTCTACCATTCGTTAATTACACTGTCTACTTTAACTGATGTACTTTTTTTCAAGCCCTTGATGAACTCTGAATAAAAATAGAACTGTTAAAGCCAGAGGATAATAATTTCCCTAATGATCTCTTACCTTTCTCAGGTCAGTTTGTAATTGCCGGAGGATGACTTCTAGCTGGTTTACTTTTCCAGTCAGAGTACTTGGAGCATGTTCCCTGTAAAGGAAACCACTACCTTCATTCTGGGTTAGTTAAAAACATTTTCTCCCCCAGCTTTTGCAGAGTAACACTTTGAGTGATAGCAGAGGAAATAAATCAGTTTAGGCAGTTAGGGAAACACAGACAATACCAGCATCAGCAAAAGGCTATTATTGAAACATAAACCCATTGCTGCAGTATCTGAAATATGACACTGCCTCTCATGCAAACCAGACAGAAATAAAATGATTTTAAGAGGAAATGTTTTAGGAATTATTTGCACATACTCTCACAGTGCAAGTCAAACTTGCTGCTAAATAGTGTGCCAAGCACATCTGTTAACAAGCTGCTTTCTGATAAGGACTGTACTAATCTGAAGCAAGCTGCAGCAACAATTATTGTACACCAAAAGTGCCTTTAAGAGTTCTTTTGTCTGATCTGCAATTGTCTAATTTCTAGTAAAGGATAAACCTATGGCTTTATGGAGACAAATATTTTGTTTAAAGGTCAAAACGTATGAAATATTGCCACAGGTTAATCAAATGCATGACTGAAGGAAAATACTGAGAATAGCTTCTGTTTCCTGTCTGACAGTAAGCACTGTGAGAGACAGTTTCATATACGTTATAGATTAAATCAACCATAATGTGAATCATTTTGTCTAGAAGAGAGATGCTGTAGAGAGAAGCTTCATAGACAAAACTGAATCAGCTGCTTCATGCAAGTGCATAAATCTGACTGATCTGCTGATGTTAAAAGTGGAACATCTTTAATAGTCTTTTGCAGTCCTTACTGATCACTAGGCTGAAGAAAGGTGTGGATTTAGAAGTCATTAAAATAAACGTGTTTTACCAGGTTAGTAAATTTGTGTAAAATTGGTTCAAATTAAAATGTGATAGTCTAACAATCAAGAAGAATTTTCCCTCCATTTCCTGTTCTTCCATTCCTGCAGCTGAAGACCAAAACTAATCAAAGATGTGTTTTTCTTTTAAAGAGTGCTAGTGGACAGATTATATTGCTAAATCTGTGTTTTTAAGAAGTATACTCCCCATAGCAGGGAAGATGGGGGAGGGGAGAAGAAAAAAAAAAAAAAAGATAATAATCTCTCCCAGAGCACTGAGGAGAATTTGAAGAATTGGGCAGTTTGTCATAAGTTTCCTGCAGTCCTCAGTTACAGGTTCTCTTGATTAATTTACCTCTGTATAAATGAAAAATTATGGATTTGCAAGTAGCAAATAGTTGCAAAAGATAGGTAGGAACACCTCTTCCAAGGTCAGAGACATTTAGTGCAGATAAGATTATTGCATACTACTGAGTTGAGTTCCTGTTATCAGATCTATTCAGATGAAAATAGAAATAAGCATAACACAAATGATTATTGTACAGGAGAAATACTGTGAAAAATTTGACTAGCTGAAACTCTGCACCTAACAGTACTTTGCATTGGAGGCCTATTCTACTGAGCGCGCTTTATCTGACTATACTACACATTTTCTAGATAGAACTGCTGAGGTTGATTCCAAAAAAGATCATTTTTCAAAATTAAAGACATGATTGGTCAAGGTAACAGGTCTGCCATCAAATTGTAGTGAAACATGCATACAGGCAATTTAACATGCAACATTAAGAGAAATTTTTTCTTAAAATATTTTTGTAAGAAATACACTTTAATTCTGACATACCCAGTAGCCTCAAGGAAATCTTTTCCATCTGTGGGACTCTCATCCAAAGGTAACTCTTGTGTTCCTTCCAAGCCCTGAGCTTGCTGCATATCATTCAAGGTGCAAAATGATGCTACTCTCTGATCTGTAAAAAAGTAACGTAAGGATACATTTAAAGCTGGACATATGCACAAAATAAAAGGCTATATACAACCATTATCCTTGTTTAGTTAGAGAAATGGATGTAAGGTTTCTACATCACAGCTTTGAAGATAATCAGCAGATGTAAAGTATACTCCAGCTAGTTGGCTTCCCCACATCTGCATCCAAAGGCAACCCCAAAGAAATTTTTTGTGTCTGTCAGCAGAGTAAGACAGATTTGTTTGGACCAGTTAATGATATGAACAGTAAATTGGTCTTGATGAAATCTGCAGAAAAGCACTTAATTCAGGGCCACAATCAATGACAATAATAATTCAGGAAAAAGGTTTGCATTTTCCATGGACTTTAAGCCATCAGATTCCTCAGAAATCTGTACTGTTCATTTCGTACTGTTTTACTGTCTCAAGCATTTGCAGAACCTAATGGTAATCTGCATACTTGAAAAACAATAAATTCACACTGTTTTTATCGATTGGTGTTTTGTTATCTATAGTACTAAGGCATGCTATTATCTACATTGGATTCCACTAGAACATAATCTAACAAACACAGATGTAATTACCTATGGATATACAGTGTGGTTGCCAAAATACATCAGTCACCACATAATAGAAGTATGCCATGCAGATCATCATTGCACAGAACAGGAGTAAATGATGCATTCATTAGGATTTGTCTTCTTTAAAAAAAAAAATAAAATCCATATTCTGTGAAGTTTGATTTAACGTATGTCTTCAAACAAAATCCATGTCTGTAGTCTTGTATAAATTCTGGAGACAACATGCCTGCCTTGCCCTTTCTCCCCTTGCTCTACCACCCCACGGTCCCAAAGCTTGCATTATCATGCAAACGTGCAAACATAGGAAATATTAAAGAAAGTTTACAAAAGGCAAAAGTCATCAATCCCAGACCATCACCTAGAAACGGCGTGTGATGACAGAACGGCCCAAATTCTTCATCTGAGTCAAAACCTGGAATAAGATTTAGAATGTTCCTATAAACAAGACAGTCCATCTCCACCAGAGCAGCTGTGTCCTTCACGTACAGCGCACACAGTGGGATGGATACTCCCCGTGCAACTCATGCTGGCTCCCACTCTCAGCCTTGCAATGCCATTTATACACACCACCACCATTACAGGAAAGTGTCACGCCCCATGTCTGTAACAGTAATACCCAGTATTGCAACACAGCATGTCAACTTGGTGCGATACATAAAAAGACAAGCCTCCAAATGCTAAGCACCCAAAGAGCAAATACAGACCAGATCATTTTAACTAGGAGGAAATTTGGGGTTAAAAGTTAAAAAAAAAGGAAATCACCAAAAAGCTCTTTAAAGGGATTTTTTTTTTTTTAAATTAATAGTTTTAAGGAATAGCAAAGATTGACAATTCACTCCATAATACAACAGAGAAAGTTGCATGTCATTTTTTTCTCTAATTTTAAAGACCACAACTAATTTTCCCTGCTTTTTTTCTTTATTTCTGACTAGTGATGGATCTCAGCAAATACGAACACGATGTTTTCATACGTGCTGACAATAAGGTAAGCATATGATTTTCAATGCATATTCAATAACATCATCTACAGATTTGAAACTTCTAAAATTGAACAGATTTAGTTAGTACAGATAAACTAAAACTAGTGTCCCTGATCAAAGACGGTATGTAGGCCAGAAAGAAGAGTTTGTAAACAATCAGTTTAAAGTACATATCTAATTATTGATTTCAACTTCATACTGTTCACATTTTCATTACTTGATAGAAGAAAACAAAGCCAGCAGAAAATGTTATACTGTTGCTATTTGTTCTATGCCAACAATACGTGACATGTAACACTGTGTCCCAGAAGCAATTCTGCTGTAATATAAATATCTGCCTTTTTCTCCCTCTGCTAACTAAACTTAATTAAAGAGAATGGCCGCTTGTCTGGTTTATTTTGTCAGTTAAAAAAACTGTTTTGCCAGTCTGATCTCCCCAGCAGGATTTGAAAGCATCTTTTTCTTGATGAATAAAAGCAGGTGCAAAAACAGGTACATGCAGGTTAATGAAATCACCATGACACCAGTTTTAAACACAGTATTTTTAAAAAATTTCATATTATTTCAAGATATAACAAAAATATAAGAACATGGATGCTTGCCAGGAAGTATAATGTGTAGATTAACCCTTTCTTTCTTGTGTAATCCTTAATGAATTTCAACTCCACATAATTTAAAAATACTATTAACACTTAAGAGTAGGAAATTAATTGTTAAATCTTTTCTATTTTCCTAGTATAACTTAAACATATTTTTCCAATATTCTTATCTTTATAAAATATGAAACTACATTCTTACATTCATCAGGTGAGGAATAAAAAGTCACTAAATGGACACTAATAAACAGAAGTGTCTGTGTTGCTCTTCAAAGAGTAGTTCTTTAATTTTCAAAAGACAGGTTAGTGTCAGAATCATTCTCCAAACAAGTTAGCAACACAATAAATCTCTGTAATAACTAGTACATTAACAAGATCCTGGACTAGAAAAATATTTTTCCTTTGAATACTTTTCAAGTAGTTTTAAAGACACATTTTTATTTTTTAGTACATATACCAAATCTTCCTGATCTCCCTTTAAGTACTGATGCTCAGCAATAGTTTCACCAATTTACTATTTAAATAAGAACTGGTTTTAAACTCAAATTGTGGTGAAGGTTGAACTTGTGATTCAAAGAGCAAAATCTTCCTACTGATTTTTGTTTTATTTGTTCTTAACAGAATTGGCTTGACATCATATTAATACAAATTAAATCAAAGCTACCTTCACCAACAGACAATTTCTTGAAAGAAAAATCAAGTGTATTTCTGACTATGATGCTGTAGACATAAGTTTTGCTTCCTCCAAACTATAGGGACATCTCTTATTCAGTTCAAGTGATATGTGCATACTAAACAGAAGAAAATACATGTAAATCTCAGAGCTCTTATTTTTATCTGGGACATCCTTGCCAAACCCCACACAAGACCCATGCGTAGAAAACCATGTGTAAAAATATATTGTGTTTATATCAGAAGTTTAAGCAACAGCTGACTTAGCAAGACCAAGGATGAGACAAAATTTATGACTCACTTTAAAGTAATAGAATTGTACAATTGTAACCACTAGGAATTTGAATCTGGATTTTCATTGTTCCAGACCACTAACAGGGGCCAGAAAGAACTCCAGACAATTCTGATATACTGCAGAGCAGTAAAGGCTAAAATGAGTATAGTGCATGAAGCCGCTCTCTCATCATTAAGGCAAAGTCTACCCACAAATATACACTGACATATGCACTGAAGCAAAAAGAGTTACACATGCATGCACTAGAAATGACCAAATGTTAACTCAATATTTCATTTTTTTCTTTTTCTAGCAGTTTAACATACTAATTTGGTTTAAATAATTATCACTCATGCTGAATGCTTCACTTCTTTCTCATTATGTTATGTGTGGCATTACTTGCATTACTGTAAAGATTTTAAATCGAAGTAATAAAATAATATTAATTATAGTAGCACAAGTGTTTCTGCAAAGATAAATTTGCATTAAGAAACACTTCATTCTGATTGTAGACATTCATAAAAATAACCTGGAAAAAAAGTCAGAAGTTGAAACCACCTATTTTAATGAACTAAATCAGAGGCATTAAAAGGACTTTGTTAGGCTGTTAATTCCCACAGTAACATTTACCAAACACTGAACAGATTTTTTCAAGCACAATAAACCCAGTTTAAAGTAGCACAAATACTACAAAGTTCTATTGGTAATAATAATCAATATTTATGTTTGTGTCAATTCTCTTCTATAATAGTAACAGATAGGGGCATCTGGAAAGGCTTCTCCTTTTGTAACCCAAAACATTGAAAAGATACAAAATTAGTCATCAGCAACATAATACACATGTTGAAAGCCAGTCCTTCCTCCCTAAGTTGGAGATCTATTGGAAGGACAATACAAAAAGATAATTAAAAAAATACATTCTGTCATTTTCTGTTACCATTTTCTGAGATTCCTTTGTTCTCCTCTTCCTAATTCAGCTTTCCAATTTATTCTATAACGCCCCGTCTTTATCTTTGCTCAGTTCAACATGCTTTCTTTCTTTTTGCTTCTCCTTTTTCAAACCAACTGCCCTCCCTAAAGCCCTACCTCTTTTGCTGTTACAGTCACATCCTGTTCTATCTATTTTTTATTGTTTGCTTCAGGGATGGATACAAAAATACTACAACAATGTATTTCTGGCATGTCAACTGCTCCCTGGTTACTGTCTCTCTGCAGCTCCCATCAAAATAAGAGAAGGGAACTGGAAGTAGCCTATCCATGTATGAAAGAAATGGAAAGATATCCCTTGCTACTGACTGCATGCATGTTAAAGATGATCTCTGGATAAATATCAGAATCAAAACTATGTCCTGCAAAGGAAGGCAGTGTGAAGACTTACTAAGCACTGTACTCCTGTTTATGGACACTGACCCTCAACAGACACAGCTCAAGCAAAATCCCTACTGGTGGAGCTTCTGGAGCCTGTGGATTTAATGCCCACACAGCTCTCCTTTGCACTGTGAAGACTGCCTTAGGAATAGCAGAGGATTTTCAGGAAAAGTTTGAAGTAAATATACAGCTTCCCACAAAGGTTCTTGCCAAGCAAAAGCAGTGAAAATTAAATCCTCACAAAATAAAAAGCATTATCATCATACTTTCAATTATGACTTTCAGTAATTGCTTACTCCACCCTCACAGACCCCAGTTCTACATAGGATGAAGGCTTCAATTGGATAAAAGCTAATACTGATTAACAAACAACCTAGTCAACTGTTCATTTTGGGGGGGGAGGGGGAGGGGGGGAGCTAAAAATAAGATGCTGTTCTTGTTATACCCATGAGTAAACTCTGAGTACAGACGACTGTAGCAAAAATCCTACTACTGTATTTAATTCTTTAACTAATGTCAACATTATAAACACCTAAAAAGGCATTATTTAACACTAATTGAGACACAATTGCATTATAAGACAGACTGATGAAAGATTGTGATGCCCACATTATGGGTGTTGAACTGATCAAAATATGTAAGTTGTCAACATACAATCTAGAGAGATCACAGAGGAAAAACCCTGACCTTGGAATCAAATCAGTAATTCTAATAAACTGACATTAAGAAAAGATCTTGTAAAAATTAAAAACTAAAATTAAGTCTTGTATCCAGGTTCTAGAACAGAACACAACTTCGAAATATCAGGTTGGCAAAGCCAAATTAGAGAACAACTCTAACAATTTCTTAAATCACTACAAACAAGTCCTATCCATTTGTGATCTTTTTCACTGAAGGTTTGGGGCAGGGGTTGGGAATGTGTGTGTTGTTTGGTTTGGGATTTGTTGAGATGGTCCTATATGAAATGTGATCACATTTCCATCCAGTTTAATAAAAAGATCAAAGCAGTTTTATATTCAGAAGTGGACAAACTTTAGAACCATCCACTCTTTTTCACACTGATAGAATGCAGAACAGTAGTTCCAAACTATTTTTAAATAATAAATTGAAGCAACTCCTAAGTAAAAACTATAATACATAAGGAAACTGCACCTGATAATTCATATCCAACATGTTCCCTCCCAGTGACTTTTTAATGATATGCCTATAAGTTATTCTTTTTTAAATTACTTTAAAATTGCAAGACATGGGATAAAGTTGAACAAGGGCTTAAAAATTCCATTCCTTGTAAAAATTGCAAATTGCAGAACTATGAATTTTGTTAAAACATTTTATAAACCATCTAACATATACACAGATGCCTCTATTGCAGAGCCCTAAACAGAAAATAATTATACTCGTTATACATAACTAATTGTTATTTACTACTCAAATTCTTATGATAATTCAACACACACCCCACCCATAAAACATTTCTCTCATGTATCAAACCACCTGGTCTTATGTTATCTACAGATATTTTCCACCCTAGGACATAGTACTGTGGATAGATAGCTATGTTGCTCTACCTTTCTCTTTCAAATTCAAATGGAAAATACATGCATATAATATTTACTAAAGCAAAATTATTTTCATCATGATATTAAGTAGTAAAAGGAATAAAAATGTATTAGTTTTCAAAGAAAGCTAAAAATAAAGGAGCATAAACTGGTACAGAATGATCTTTTAGTCAGCTAAACTCAGATTTTTTTACTAGCACTTAAAAATATTCTTCAAGTACAAAGTTACAGAGTTAATTGTTTACTGATTCAAATCTATTTTCAGTTGTTCAAGATGTCAGTAACAAATATCAGGATGTTCCCTGAACAATCAAACACGAAATGTGTGGGAATATTTGTCAGATTCTCAGGTCATGGTAGTTCCTGCCAGCCACAACAGGCGTGTTTGAGTAGTACTGAATAGTAAAGAATGCACATACAGTTAATCGGGTTAAGAAACAATACCGTACTTTAGATTGCTAATCATCACTGTTGGTCTGGGATTTTAACAATGCCATTTAAATCAGTATAGTAAGTAGTTCTGAAGAGCTTTTGATCAAATTGGAATTTAATCACTTCATACTTCGGGAAGGAATCGGGTGCCAGAAAACTGATTCCCATGGTTGCTTTTAGTCAAAAAAACAGAAGAACTTCTCATGACTAACTTCACCACCAGTTCTTCTCATAAAGTTATGTCCTGTACCTTACACAATGATGACTGGTAATGTCATCCTTATTCACAGATACCTCTGACTTCCCATTACATTCACTAATGAGAATACCACCAGTCAAGAAATGTCAGAAATTTTAGGACAGCACAGCAACCTCACCAAAACACCCCTCAGAGACAATAAAACACAAACATTCAACTGTATATATTCATATATATACTCAAACCAACATCCACCTTTCTGTGTTTGTACATTAAGGGTAGGTTTAGCTCTCAGAGAAGCAAATAATGTTTTTTCTTAGTTACCCTGGTCTTATAATTTAATAATGCAAACCTATAGCCTGCACCTCAAGTTCTGCTACTGGAAAATATAGTGTACATTTTTGCTGGTTTTCAAGGGCATATTATGAAAACTGCATCATCATTTGGACTACACACACAAGTTTATAAATACAATGCAACACAATAAACTCAGGGAAGTGTTACTCCCAGTTTCACTTTGAACATCTAACTTAAATGCTTTGAATCTCTCTTTCAAAGCACCTGATTTTTCCAGTTGACTACAGAATGAACTTCAGTCCCTAAGTGGATGAATTGTATCTAAGATAGATACTGAATGTTTCATGAATACCCCAAATTTTCAGTTAAAATCTTCTGCACTGAGAAGTGATACTGCCGAAAGAACTAAAGGGCTATGGAGGCAAACACTGGATTTTTGTAAGTCAAAATTTGTCTATACAGTATATATTTAAAAAAAAATAAATGTGTGTATTGAACATTGATCTTTATTCAGATTTTCCTGTTACCTTCAAACGCTCGTGCAGCATCTACCAGGTGGGACCAGTCTAGCCCTGTGGCAGTGTCTGGCAGGGGCATCAGGCCAGGATCATTGAATTTGGCTTTATCAGATAAGGACCCATCTGAGAACCAGAATTCATCTAAACAATAAACACAATAATTAGTCTTCCTATAACAATGGTGTACAATTAATTTTGAAGCTGTTATAATGAACTATAAATAAATGTATAAGCCAAGAGTGCTTATCTTAATTTCTTGTTTCTGTCTTTTCCTGTTCAATACTCAGTATGGGTGAAACATTTTTTAAATGTGGGCAGAATAAGATGGGAAGGGTTTCTAAAGGGGTTTTTTTGTGCCACTTTGCACATGGTGTGTTCTTTGCATTTTCATGTGAATGCTGTGTTAGTAGGCAGCATCCGTTCTTGAAGCATACCATATTAACCTGAGCACTGAGCAGAAAAGTTGCTAGATACTCAAAGTTACATTTTTAAGAGGGCTGTGAAACATATTTACATGCAGATTTATTCTGAATCTTAAATATTTCAGTTCCAGAAGCAATTTTTTAAAAATCACCTACTTTTCTTTTAATGCATTTGTAAATTCTAGCCTATACCCAAAACTGACTTTCACACTGAAAATACTATATTAATAATATAAATTTTAAATATTAATTTAATATTTGCAGCTGTACATCTGAGGATGCAAGACTTTGTGTGCAGATCTCTAAGCTCCAGAGTGAGCTGTAATGCACTGTATACTGTAGATAGATTGCATATTAATTGAAATGTACACACTATAAAGTTAGTTCAAACACAGCTTCAGTTATGCAGTCTTTTAGAAAGGTACCACAAACTCACATCTCTGTAGAGGAGATGCTAATTTTCATAATTATCTAAAATATTTTATATTTTCCTTATCTATCTATAGCAATCTTCACTCTGATTAATGTGAACACATTAAAATGAATACTGCTGAACAGGCACACAGAGGTTCTTAAAACGGAATATAAACCAAATACATTATTTATACTCAAATTTCATCTTAACCATAAACTTAGAGACACAATATTGTACTTTTATTACAAAGTATGGTCAGGAAAAAGGATTTTGCTTCAGATGTATCTACTTCTATTAAATTAAAAGGGCAAATTAGTAATTCTTCCTCAAATATTTCAGAAGGAAATTTCCATCTAGTTATTCCAGTGATTCAGACTATAATGTTTGTGAGGAATATTTTACCAGGAAAACACTAAACAAAAAAATCAGTGAAAGAAAAAATGCAGACATAGAAATGAAAGATACATTACAGTTTAAGAAAATGGCATGTTGTCATTGTCCTGATACCAATGAAAAAGAATACCAAAGTCTATTTGAATTAAAGATTTCTAACCTAAAAATCCCAAAGCAGTAGCCTGTTACAGAGCATTCTACTGCACAAGGCAATGATTAGAGCATATTATATTCTTTGCAGAAAGCTAGTTTAAAAAAAATCAGGAACAGGAAAATGAAGGTGTCCAAAGTTAGGAGTTTCACAAAGCAAAAACAATGCAGAAGAGGTAGAAATCCTGTTTACCTTGGAGTTTATCTTGTTCTACAAATTATATGAAAGCTGCAGTATCACTATATTACAACTGGAAATGGCTTGACAAACCCCTGTAGAAATATCTTTCTCAATATCCACTCAATACGCAAAAGTAGATGCGATATGAAATGGAAATGTAATATGCATTCTACCCATACATCTGTACTAAGATTTTATTTTCAGTTTCTTATACATAAAATCTTATCTAAGGTTACCTTGGGGTGCAAATACATTGGAAGCTCAACATCAGAGCAGTTTCTGAACTTTTGTATATGACCTGGGAATTACAGAATCTTATTTATGCAAGTATAAATGTTTTATACATCCCTGTTGTGGAAAATAGGCAGAAAGTCTTATCTGAAAGGCTGGCAAGCCACCTTTGGTTCTAGACCAGCAGGCAGGCCCTGAGGGACAGCTCTTGCTTTTGTGTCATCAGCCTACAGAGGCTGATTGTGAAACCTGTCAGGAAGATGTCTGTTCCCAGTGCGATTCTGATGACTTTCCAAATTAAAGTGTAGGAGTGATATATTCACCAGCAGCCATCCTTCATTATGTGTTGTCTTTGCGAGAACCTCAGTTCACCTTAGAGTGGATCCTACTTGGTCCTGCATAAGACCTGACAGAGAACTCAAATGCAGAAAGCCTGCCAGCATGGAGATTTGAATATTGACAGCTCTGAAAGCACAAGTGCTCATGCTGATGGCTGAAATTATAAGTGGAATAACTGAACAGGCATGAGTATGCCACCATAGAATAATTCATTTTCAAGATATAAATTATGTGTTCTTGTGCAATGGAGGTGGGGGGAGGGAAAAAAAAAAAAAAGAAAGAAAAAAAGGAGCTCTAATGATATAGGTCTCTGTGCTTTTGAATTTCAGAGAATACTGTTTGTATTTCAGGAATGCTCTGGGTGAGATAAATTATTTCTAGCCTCCTGTATTTGCATTTCCTCCCTGCTCTTCTTACCTCACTATTACCTGCACGTTTTCTCTGTAAGACTGCCACATTAGCAACTGCAGGCGGCCTCCTGATTTGTGCAAAGGTAGCAAGCTATGCTTGAGCATGCTCACCTCTGTGTGTCCAGGAAGAGATGCCTAATCTTGTAAACCGCTATCTTCATTGCCCACAAGATAGGTTTTGAAGCCACACAGACTTACCCCTTATTTCCTCTGAGGAAAAAATTTAGGTGTTATCTTTCAGTTTTAAAGATTATTTTATTTGCTGTACTCCTTTTGGCACAAACCCATTGACCTTGTGGTTTCTGGTCCTTTCACTCTCTTCCCATACTTAGAATTTTCTTTATTTTTATTATTGATACATAAAAGTATATAGCATTTTGAAGAGCTCTTATTTTCAATAAAATTATATGGTCAGTTCAGTTTCCAGAAGAGCTCCTTGAATTAACTGTCATCAGTCCCACACACCTCTGCATTCAAAGAGTAACTAGTTATACAGAAAGAACAAAGATTCATCTGCCTTAACATTTTCTACTTCGAAGACAAGTATCCTGCTCCAGTTGGAACTGCTACTTTTATGTAGAGACTGTAGATCATTAAAAATATCTGCTAGGTACTCCTCACTTAGTGTGCTCAAACTAGACATGTCATTTAACAAGTAGATTATCTCAAAAGATGCTGCAGCTGAAAGAATGTACCAGGTCATATGGAGACAAAAATTCTACTGTCTGCCTCCTTCTTCTTTCCTGCAATCACCAGTTATATCTCTGTGATCCTCTTAAAACAACAGCTTCTGCCTGCCAAACCCTTCCCTTCTTCAGTATTACCTAGGGTTGCCTCAAGTCTCCCTTCAAAGATGCCAGCCTGCTAGTAGACCACATCACAGACTTATGCTCATGTAACTGTTAGAATAGTGAACATGTGTTCCCAACAACTACTTTTCCTTTCCCTTTTGTTACTGAAAATAGTCTCATGTTCTGGTAAGGTGGATTATTCACTGTGTGAGAGTCTGTAACAGACAATATATATAATCCTTTGGTTGTGTGAATTACTTAATTAACAGCCTTTATTTGCTTACTGAAAAACTGATTTCTAAATTGTTCATATTGTACATCATCAATACACAGTGATGGTCTTCCATTTTAATATTGCTTCTTATCAGTGAGGTTAGTTTTGGATTGAAGCTAACACTGGTAGAATCCAATTTTAAGATAGACTTTCATCTAGTAACATCAGTGCAGATATATCAGCTGCACTTCTGGCAGCCTTTTCCCCATGGTATATATAATCTAAGAGCTTTCAGAATTTGTATAGTGTATCATTGCAAAATATTCCCTTCTTTATGACCCTCTTCACTGCAAGTATCCTGCACCTTGCTCCTTTCCTTGCAGCACAGGAATGTCATGCCAGTGTATCACACTTAGGGAATTTTTCTTTCCCATTTCATAATAGGAGTGGAACACAGTGCCTGCAATGTCAGTCAGACTGCCTCCATGTGTTTTTCTGTGTTTCTGATTTGTGATAATACGCTAGTTCTGTATCAGTGGTTCTCATTGTTTTCATTCTTTCCCTGCTAGTTCAAGCTGCCATGAATTTGCAAGACAGGGATAGATTTGTACCTGCAACCATGTATGGCATGCTAGAGTCACTCAACGTGAACAGCACTGTCTCAGTTAGGGAATCTCTAATGTCCCTAAGGTAAAATTCCAGGGTTCTCAGCTACACGAGTTCTGCTTTCTGGTTTAAGTTAAAAATAAGATGAAATGAAACAAATCTTTCTGCATTTGTGTACTGTGTGCAATCAACAGCACTCAACTGACAGAGCTTGCATTTTAGGCTTTACTGAAAGCCCGTCTTCTTTCACTTCACTCCCCTCAGTGATAAAATAATAATAATAAAAAAATGTAGCTTCATTTTCTCATCTCTCTCCCACAGTCAACACTGCGCACAGTTGAGTTTCTGTTTCCATACCTGCATGGTCATTTTTGCTGATAACTCTGCTTCTGCAGTAAACTGAAACCCTTCAGCTTGCTTATTATGCTTTGGTTTTGGTGCTGCCTTGCTTACCTATTAATCACACTCTTTTCCTTGCTAGAAGGATCTCAGAAGACTTGCTGTTGCCACAATATTTCATGTAATAACATGCAAGAATGTATCTTTCTAAAATTAATTCCAGCCAAAACCACAATACTTCCACTGATTTCAGTAAACAATAAATATCAATAGAATGAAAATGTTTTAAGATCATAAACATATGCATTTTATAAAAGACATTATTATGACAGCTAAGAATCCTGGTATCTAAAACTACAACCTCAAGCTAAAATTATACATGAAAAAGAAACCACTGCTATAGAATGTAAATACCTGCTATGAAGTGATTACAAAAAACTTGCTATCAAGAGCCAAGTTAGTTTCTTAAATGGAGATACTGACTAGCCTTATTTTGAAAACAAGAGTGGGCAAATGATGATATATTTGTTTCAGAGTGCAATTACAGATATCCAATTAAATCTTCCTTCAAAGAGCCATCACAGAAAGAAGATCCTGTATTTCTAGCACTGAAAGGAACTTTTATAATACAAAATGAGAAGCAGAAAACAGAGGTTGTGGTATGAAAATAGCATGAACTACCATGAATATATACAATCAGCTTCATTTTGACTAACAGGATACTAGTTTTATGTTTTTTCCCAGCTATGTGTAGAAATAACTTTCTATATCTAAGAAGCAGCAAGAATGGAAAATAAGGTGTTTAAAACAGAAGTAATACACTAATCACTAGAATTTCACTGCTGGAAGAGCAGTATACATTTTGAGTGTACAGCATTAATTGCCTTCTGTCAATCTCTAGAATAAAAGAACACTGAAGATCTGAACCCACTGCACATTTACTTTTTACAAGAAATTGCTCTAAAACCACAGGCCTAACATAGTAAAAAAAAATAAAACCAAAACCAATCGGGTTGCCTGATTATATACATAGCTCCTTTATAGACTACAAAATCTGCTGAATTAGTCTCAAATGAAACAAAATGGGTCTTCATTCTCTATCAGAAAAAGCAAAGGATCTTTTAATATTAAATTGATAGTAAAGAGTTTCACTCTGATAGAAGAATATTTTTAGAATGGCAAAAGGTACACCAAGCATGCATTCCCATCTGAAGCAGGTATTTAGCACTTGTTTGCAAAACCACTTTAAAATTAACCAGTGGTTAGTGACTAAAACTCAGTCTCATAGCTGAGGCCACTATAACAAGAAAAATGTATTGTATATGAGGCTTACTTCTGAAAGTTAGCAAGTGACTGCTAGTTCCTGAAGGACACGATGAACGAAGGAGCCCTTTCTATTACTTTCTTTTAAGCCATCTGTCTGCATTCTCTCTGGATATGTGCCTACAAAAGTCCTTAATGTTTTCAAGAAATCCACCCACATCTTATTCACTATGGACTTCAGAGTCCACAATTGCTTTACTGTTTTTTTAAATTGTGGTCAGCTGTGACGCAATATTAAAGTAGTTTTTTTTTTTTTTTTTTTTTTTCCCCAGATTGGGTATCCCCTATAGGTCAGCCTAAAATAATTGAGAAGTCAAGATATTTAGCATTTTTTTAAAGAACAATTCACTCTTATTAAATACGTAAATATGGATAGGTAGCCTAAAGATATGTATCTGCTTGCAAAGATTTGGCCTGTGATATACAAGCAGACATATTTTTCAAATTTCCTCTTTTTTGTTCATAGTTTTCATAATTTTTATTCCATTTTTTCCACAAAATTACTATAAACATTATAGCTCATCCCTCCATATTGAAATTATTGCAAGATAAGCATATAATAAAGATCTTGCTCATGAAGGCCTCACAAGAGACACCTAAAATAGTTTTAATTTAGCACCTTTTTATGCCATGAAAAATGAAATGTTATTTGCAAAGGTTTTACTAACATGTTAAAAAAAAAGTATCAGCTAATTCAGTGTTGAAATTGGAGATGATGACAACAATTACTGCACATTTTCTTTTAAAATGTTACCAAAAGGATCATCTAAATAGAAGCTGTCTCATTTAGCTTGTTTGCTGTATATATATTGCAATGGTCATTGCAATATATGGTTTGGCATATATTTGTGAATATTTCAGTAATTTGAATGCATACAAAAAACCACAAATAAAAATACTAAAATAAAACAGGCCAGCGTGGCTTAATTAGGTCACCACTGGAAAATAAAATGATAACAAAAAATTTCTTTTGACAAATGTTTGTTGCCTATCACTAGTCTCATGAAAAAATTTTTTGTAAAGTAAAAGTGAATTCTGTCTCCAAACATGGTAAATCTGAATTGATCACTAAGGCAAGCACAAGCATGTACTGCTGACCAAATATGCTTCTGCTAGGATATCTAGAACACTGATCTGTCATTTCATAATTTCACCTTAAAAGTAAAATCTCACTTAAAATTTGGTGATTTATCACAAATAATCCAAACTCAGCAATGACAGCAACAATCACTTACTTCTCAGATTTCCCATTCCAGGAGTCAGGCTCATTCTGGGAGGTAATGTGCTGTGATACGGTGGGGTAGTGCTGAATAAGATATCATTTGGCAAGGCCTGGTCTAGCATTGAACTTCGAGAGCTAGCATATGAAGATCCTCTTCGATTGCTACATATACTCTCATCAGAAAGGGTACGGTAAATTGTCCTCCGTGGAGAAAGGTTTCCATAAAATGAAAACTAAACATCAAAATATGAAGATACAAAAACATGTATTACTGGTTAAAATAATTCACACAATCATGTCCCATCATCAGTTCCTGGAAGTAATTTTCTGGGCAGGCACTCTGGAAGTCTTGAGCTAGTACAGAAGATCAGAGATTTGTTCCACCGTATCAGATCTACTGGGGCCTCAAAGGAGTTACTGAACTGGATTTTCATACTTCCTCCTGATATTTTGGAACATATCATCATGAATTTATCAGATACTGTATAGTTTTATTAATTCTAAAATGCTAAATAAAATCTCCATAGCCTTATGACAGCAATGTGTTGCAGAAATATATATAAGGTTACCAACTCTGGCAACATTTATTCAAGACTATACATAGAACTGTTTGATTTTAATTTGAAAGGACTTCAAATGTTAAACATTCTGAACTGATACATGGTGCAATATAATTCATTGGATGATAAAAATGATTTGAGACACTGCATCTCTCCAAATATGAAGAAATAGGCTTAGAAAAGAGGATAATGGAATTCAGTGAAAATTGTTTATGCATTTCAGAAAGTTACTTAAACCATAACCCAAATATCTACAGTAAAACAAGATGTTACTGTATTGTAAAACTGGGCCATTCCACTTCATAAATCATTCTTCAGTACTGCAAATCCAGTTATTCTTCACATCGACAATTGTCAGTTATTGCCTTAATTATTTTAACTGGTTTGTCCTGCATATAACAATTTAATGTCCTGTCCTGTTTTCTTTGTAATTAATTATGAGTTGCACACTCCTTATTCAGAATGTATGCTTAAGAGCAGTAGCTTTTAAAAACAGTGAATATAGCATAGAAAGATATCTACATTGTAATATTTCTGATAAAACTTGCTCACTGATCAATACTTCCAGAAGGAATACACAGAAATGCTCAATCATGCCACAAGACACAGTCTTTACAAAATACTTAAATATACTTCATAGTGCTAGTTTGGGAAAGCATCTGTCTTGATGATAATACAGAACATGCTCAAATGTCAAAATGCTTAACTGAGTCCCAGAGAAAATTGAGGCAGATA
Organism: Athene cunicularia; assembly: GCF_003259725.1. Lineage (NCBI taxonomy): Eukaryota > Metazoa > Chordata > Aves > Strigiformes > Strigidae > Athene > Athene cunicularia. The sequence goes on from NW_020799097.1 coordinate 80,994,794, forward strand.
TTCAGCTTCTAATCTAGGAAAGCATCAAAATACTACATTGGTTCTAGAGATATGCCTGAAACAGATATGGGCTGTGGGAATAAACATAATTCAAAACTTTATTTTAACACATACGTAAAGTGATCATAACAATAAACATAAGCAATATCCATAAAGGAACAGATATGTGGTATCATTCTATTAGCAGTGGTTAAAGAATATCAAAAGACTCTAAGCCTAATTAGGGACCGCACTGGGGAAGGGGTTAAAAGCCTTCACCCTCTGAATTGATGGGTCTCTGATACTCTTTCCAGCACTCAAGATTCCCAGCAAGCATCCTTCTGCAATTCTTGGCTGTTACTCAAGTCTCCTCAACTTTATAATGCATCTTCTGTCTATAAAGGTTGTTCACTAGTTATCCTAACGTGCTGAATGTTTATTGTTGGAGCTTTACAGAGGTTCCTTTCAGGGACCAACAAAAATTAAACATTACATAGAGTGCCCAATTATTCCCTGATCTATGAAGAAGGTAAAACCAAACCAAACCAAACATGTGATTCGATTCTGTAGAATCTTACATACTCAGAAAATTCCTTCCTGGCTTTGTTGTCAAAGACAACTCTCTCACCTATACCAAGATTACTACCCTCTATGAAGACATAATCAAAGTCTGAATACTGCCGAGCCCTACAGCTGGGGATCCCCTGGAAGTCAGGGGCTATGGTGTCTCTCATTTAATGAGCTTTTGTTTGGGTGTCTTGAGAGGGGAAGGGGACAGCAGTAATTTATCTCAGGATGGCCACACCCCCTCACTCCTTGTTTCTTATTTAAGTAGACAGAAACATTAGCAGCTCTTGAAATCACCACAGAAAACCAATTATTGCATCAATAATGAATCATAAATACCTCTACAACATTATTCATGAGAATTCAAACACATAACATGCATACTTAACATACCGCATGTTAAAAAAAATATGATCTGAATTTTAAATTCAACTCTGCACTTAGAGGATTCCCATGTGTTGCTTTTGTTCAGCCATGATGATTATGCTATTTAGCACATTGTATAAACACAGTGTGTTAAGAGAGCATTGAGTTAATATCAATGATCTCAAGCAATTTAATTGCTTTGTGTTTTATTCTACATTAAGCACAGAATTCAAAATCATGTATACTTTGGGGAGTAGTAAAGTTCTCTATCCATGTTTTTGTGAACTTTTAAATATTACCGATTGTCTTCATACTGTAAAGATTAGATGTATGCTCTCCACTAGCACTGACAATTATGCCTTTTGAGCAGTTGCCACTGATACCTCCTACATGAAAGTTTGATTCAGACTTCAGATTTATTGGTACTGAGTATCACAGGGCAGAGGAATGTGGGCTATTTCAATTCATGTGCCTTAATATCGTATGAGGTGCATAAATTTAAGCATCTAACCTTGAAAATGTTAGTTGTAATCTTTGAAACTACAATTAAGTAGCTCAACCTGCACCTTCCTGCTCAAACTAAGCAAAGACATACTTTAAAAATGCTGTATTTCATACATAATTATCAAACTAGATACCATTTTCATATTGTCGAAAATGATATTTTGGCACTTATGGTCAGTATTCATAGCATCCCAGTGGAATATATCTTGCTTGTACAAAATGATGTTGCTTTCTATAGTAATTTTTGGAACATCAAAAATTCATTTCTAAGGTAACTGTGTCTGAGATACACAGAGCTGAAGAAGGTAGCTAACCTTTCTTCTCCCCTCCTCCATAGAGAGGCTGTCTGGCAGCATCAACTTCAGAAAATCTTCTTTGGACAAGACTTGCTGGCTTTCAACAATGGCATTCCTCACAGAAGTTTGCAGTGGACTTGATGCAGACACAGCATCGATATCATCATACACTCTGTTGAGACAATTGGTGTTTTTAGCAGGAGAAGCAATAGCGCTCTTGGATTTAAAAGACTGCATTTTCTGTCACAAAGTGAAAATTGTTAGAAGTCTCTCCTGAAACAGCACACTTATTTAGAACAATTCTCTGATCCTTTTATATTTATGAAACTGTTTGTGGATCCAAAATGAAATTCTTAAGCCACTGAAAAATCAATTTTAGGAATTCTAAAGAACAATTTAAAAAAGCATAATGCTTATTTCTCCTAGCTTGCCTCTCTCTTTTTTTACACACAACACTTCTCTATTGTTAAAGCTGTACTTATATAAACATTTATAATAGTTCATCACAAAATAGTTTAAGTTTTGCTTCTTTAGCAAGTAAGAAAATCAGTATTTTATAGCATGATATTGTATCCAGCTTCACAATCTAGTAAAACTACTATGGTCTTCAATGGCAACATTTGAAGTGTATTGGTAATCAATTATGTCATGTGGAAAGTATGTTTTGTTATCAGCAATTTCATAAAGCTCTTTAGATTGATAAAACAGCTGTTTTCCTTAATTGTTAGCATATAAAAATGTATTTACAGTCAACAAAAGACTGTCAAACTGAACTATTAACTTTCAGCTTCCTTCTAGTGAGAAAAGAGAGAGAGAATTTTAACAGATTTACTCTGGAAATGCAATTGAAGGAGTAGAGATTCCCAGTCACACAGAACATACATTTGAAGCTATTACTTACTGCCAAGTGCAGCATAATCAGCCTTCAGCAGAGAGGAAACAAGCTTTGCAATGGTAAAGTGTAATTCTCAGTGAATTATATCCTATAGTGGCACAACATTCAGCAATTGACCTGATTTTCATCATCTTTGCTAATTAGAATGTTATTTTATTTCAACACAATTATCCTCAGAGAGATATTTCCTCTCTGTGATGTATAAAAAGCTTTCCTAGAAAGGAAGAGGTGAAGCAATTCTGTACACATGGAAAAAAATGAAAACATTTTCTGACATATGAAGTACTGACATATTCAATTAATATTTCTTAAATAGAACTAGATCTTGAAGATACTTTTCCAAATTGCTGTGGTTTCAGTCTAAATACCATGGTTCATTAGGGAATTTTGGTTTAAGTGTTCCATTCCAAATGAAGAGAAATGTTTCAGGAGTTCATCAAAATGCAAAAACTTGTGGGAATCAATGAAGTTACCACTACTAAGTGCAATAGTACAACTGAACGATTTAAGCAATTAAAACACTGGGACAGGGGGAACTGAAATCAGTATAATAACACTAAGAAACAGCAATAACCAGGATGGGAAGGTAGTAACATCATCTACTTCTGAAAATCAGGCTCATATTTTATAGTACATATATTCAAGCTTATATTTTAAAATATTAATCTTTCCATAAATATGCACATATATGTAATAAGAGATACTAGATGCAAATAACCCATTCCCATTAAGAAAAGAGTAATGCCATATTAAACATTTGAAAATTAGGTACTGCATGTCATCTTCTCAATTTATAGAGATATATAGGACTGCCTATGATTTGTTGAGAGAGAGAACTGAAGAGCTTATACACAAAAAGAAAGCAAGAAGGTTATCTGAGAAGATGATTTTGCAGATATCAGGAATTTAAAGGTTAGTTTTAAACAGCAGCATTGGGAAAGTATCATTTCTATCTATAGTTGAGATACTGCAACTTTCCCTTTGAGTGCAAGCCTTTTTCATCCACCTAAGAACACATTTCTCATGAGCTATTCCTGTATAAGCTGTACATATAGCTGTTCTCTAGAACTGCTCTGAATATTTTTGTCTAAATGTCACTTGCTAGAAAAATATGTAGTTTTATTGAAGACTGCACACTTTGTAGTCTTGTGAAGGGAGGGTCAGATATATCCACAATCTTGTGGGGTTCTAACCAGCAGTTTGTGCTTGTTAATCAAAAACAAAGTCAGAAAAAGATATCAAAGAACCACTAAAATACCCCCAACTGGCACTGATTTTTAAAAATTATCTACCATAGATCACTGATACATTCAGGGTCTTCTCTTTCATCTGTAATGCACTAGCCAATGTAATAGGCAACAAGGTAGTCAGGTTTAATACAGAAACATCAAGAAGTAAGTTTTTTCAACTAACTAAACTTCCTCAAGATTTGTACAAAAGGTGTTTAAGACCTTAATAAAATTGCACCTTCCCAACTGTTTCCTAGAGATTCAAAATGGATATCCAGAATGTCTGACATAGTCATACATTTTTGCCTACTCACATTTTTAGAAACTTCTGTCAGTTTGTTTTATTTGACAATGGGAAAAAGATGTGGCTGAATAGAACAGAAGAGAACACAGTATCCTGTGCAGTCTTTTTTTCTTTTTTCGGATATACCTTTGATACATAAAGGTACAGAAAAAAACCAAAAATTTGAAAGCTAAATGGAATTTGTAATTTTTCTTTTTTTTTCTATCCTATTTTAAAATTTATTTTCATTACCATTCTTCCCCCAACAAAGTTAAACATAATTCTTACTCATGGCACTCAGAAACTTCAGATTCTTCAGGTGTAGGACTTCCTTCTGATTTTTTCCATCCAATGACATATTTACTCACTGCTCCTTGTCTGTGGTATGGTTTTGAAACTGACCCAGGAATCTGTTGACTACTATTCTGTGACACTATATAGACTTTGGAGGTATCTAGGGAGCCACTCTTCTTAGAGCAATGTGTTGATGGGCTTCCTGAATGATGTGACCCACTGAAAAAGTAAAGAAAACACACAAAAGGAAAAATTAAATCTGCTATACAACAATAAATCAAAAACATTTCACCTGGTATGAAGCTATAATTCTTAATGTTAAGTTCTTCTCACAGTTAAAATCAAGGTAGTGATACTGGCACAATAATTTTATACATACCAGAAGCATATACATCAAAGCTCTTTGAGAACAGAATTGTGATGAGCTTCTAAAACAAGTAATGTATATAATTCAACTTGCTGAAATGCCAGTGCAAACTGATATGAATTAAAAGACTAAGTTCAAGACATATCTAGAATTTCTGTGTGAAATTTCAAGTAAACATGTACACACACATTATAAATGGTTTAATTCCATTTACATAAAGAACTGTATGGGGAATAACCCCAAATATCTCTCTAATTAACCAACATGCTTTTCCACTGCATGTTAATTTTACCAGTTCACACCAGTTTAAGCTGTGTCTGTCATTCAATACTATTGAAAATTTAATATTAACAGAAGTAAATTTCAGTTCAGCAAAACCAGTCCTCTGGATAATTTTAATAGCCTCTTTTATTATGAATAATAGTACTAGTAGGCACTAATGAAACCTTTTACTGAAGACTCTCAAAATTATTTAAAATTAACAAAAGAAAACACTTCCTTGAAGAATAAATTTCTTCTTTTCATCTTAAGAGTTGAAGTAAGCAAAGCATTCAGAAACCAAGTGCCTTGCCTGAAATTAGAGTCTGGAACCTGAAGCAGCAGCTCCTAACTTTCATTGTTGGCTTACAAATACAAAACACAATTCTATCTTTTAATCTAATCACCAGAGCACTGGGTTAATTCACAGAGGACCAGAAGGTGTTGCTGAAAGTGTAACAGACATGGCTACTTTGCTGTCCATGCAGAATCAGATACAAGCAATGCACATGCATAGATGTCATTAGATCAAATTAAAATGCCTACTGTGGTAGAAAGTTGAATCATTAAGGCAATGGATTAATAATTTAAATCACAGTTAGCATGTTAATTTAATCTTAAAACAAATTTATTTTCTCTCCTCTCTTCCTCCCCAAAAAGTAGAAACAAGATTATGAGGCTTTGGGAGGAAGGAAATAGTGTTGGTGATAATAAAAGCTTTTTTTCTTGCTATCCTTGCAAATACGCAAATAAATTATGTGAAATTATGGTGAAGAAAATAATTCAGTTATGAAAAACTGAACTCTAAAGATGAAACAAACATTGAAGCACAATGTAAAATATATATTAGATTTACAGCAAGGATATCCAGAGGATTAAACTTCTATTTGTAACTAAATTTAGGAAAAAATGAGCATCCAAACTAATTCTGTAGGTTTTAAATAAGGGAATATTTTTGAAGTGAAGAAATAAAATGCATATAAAATCCTGGTTTTAGATAATGAGTTCAATGCAATGGTTGGAACATGAAGTATAAATTTTTAGGATCCAAAGGATGTTCTATGTAAGAAACAAAGTAAAACTAAAGGCAATGAAGCTAAGCTGTTTACCTGCAGTAACATGAAGGTATTTGATAATTCACGTGCATAATTAATATAAAATAGGACAGATAAAACCATTAATAACAGAGCTGTGAGACATAATGCTGTGCATAGCTCAAGTCAGTCTTGTAATTTGAGATACTGTTTCCCATAGCAGGTATAATTCTGTAAATCTTACTTGGACACTATAGTATTATTTTTTTCAATGGGTTCTTTATCTGATGATGTTAGAGAATCAGGGCAGTATCTTTCAACAAACCAACATCTTTCCTGGGCATTGCACTTTATCTATTCAGTAAACAGAATACAATTTTAATTTTAAAATGTGGCATTTATAGATCAATGACATTCCACCAGTCCGTGGGCTTGTTTCTTGAAGTTTTACACTGTTCAGCTACTGCAGAACAAGTTTACTATTTAGCATTCTTAAAAAGAATTGTGAATGAATGCCTCAATAGTGTTAGAATTTCATCATTATAGATTATGAAGAAATACAAACTCAAGTGTCTGACTAGCTGGAAAATATGTATCAGATTCAGCAGCAGATATCACATGCTTTTATGTTAACTATCTTATGTCTATTTAAACACGTCAGTGTCACAGCATCACAGCTATAAAATGAGATATTTTTTATTAATGTGTGCCTGCGGGTGCTGTATAGGTGATGTCAGCTTTTAAACCCAACTGCAAAATTATTTATCACTCCAATGTAATGTGTAGGATATGTAACCAAAGTTTAAATAAAACAGTTAGGTCACATAATATGTGTTTGACATTTTCCTATGGCAAAAGGATTTGGCTTACAAATTAGATGATGATCATTTGAAAACATTGCTAGGGCCTAAGTGGAATTGGGCAATCCTAATGTGATTTGTCATCTCAACAATGATTACTAATTTGGAAATGCCTAGGTAAATTCACTTAAAAGCTATACATATGTAAAAAAAAAATAAAAAAAAAATTAGTTATCTGTAAAATGTAGGTGACTTAATGGCTGCCTGGCACTTTAAATATGACAACTGCCACACAAGTGCTGAGAATACATATTCTAACCGTAAGAAATCTATTTCAGCTCATTATGATGAAGTCCTAGAAACACGGAGCTTATTTCTAGTGTTTTAGAAGACTCAATACATAAAATTGTCTCAACACACACAAAGCAGAGTAAATCTGGAGCTTCTGCAGTATCTCAGGGGTAGTGAAATCTTAAAAGCTTAATGTGAAAGCATTTATTTAGTTTTCACAATAGTCTATACAATAGTCTATAATATCTTCCACAACTTGTGAAAAAAACCTAGATGTCAGAATAAGTATACAAGACTAATTCACTCATGTCAAACATATGAAGAAACAAGGATACAAAATATTATTTGGTTATATTTCTGTACTGATTGACATTGAAAATATGAAAATCAGAGGGAAAGAAGAACAAACAATTTCCTTCCATCCTTTACAGAGTAAAAACCTTAACATATAGACCAAAACTTCAAAGTCACCATAAAATGGGAATTGGGAGATAAAGGCAACCAGCTGTAAAAGTGTACTTTCAAAGTCTGCTTTACAACAGATGTTGCCCTCTGAGCTCAATCCACAACGACCATGCACACATTCCATTGGTAAAAAAAAGAAGAGCTGAAAATCAATCAGAAATTCAATTCAACAAACAAAACTGTAAAGCATACATCACAATAATGTAAATTGGGGGGGGGGGGGGGGGTATGCAATTAAGTTTCTCTGTATGTAAAAATTGTCCATCACTGTGTGTAAAAGTTGTCCATTGCAATTCTGATTTTCTAGGTGAAAACTTGACTTTTACTCAGGGATGTTTCCCAGCTTTAAAAACCTTAGCAATGTGCAGAAGGTCACATATAGTCTCCATTGGATATGAGTGGGGCTAGCTATGCATTTTAGGCAGACTCATCAAAAATTGCCTGCAAATTGCTCATATAGGCATTTAAAAACAATAAAAAAAAATCAAAATCAGTTAAGTCCACTTTCAAAGAAAGGTAAACATAATAACAACAATGAAAAAGATTCTCTATATGTTAATCTATAATCCACAATCGCTAATTTGTAAGAAACACATACCTGGAATGAGAGGAGATTTCACTTAGGTCTCCCATACTTCCTTCAGCTGTATGACTGGTAGAAATAGCAGAGGTATAGCTATGAACAGCATAGATTTTAGCTGGATCATCATCTGGCCCAGGAGTTTCAGAAGGCTCGGTCCACTGCTCAGTACGACAATGTACTCCAGACCTGCTGCCAGCAAGGTGCAAAGGGGCCAGAAGAGGAGTAGGCATGCAGGGAGCTGTATCAATTCCACTGTCAGTAGAAGCCCCCTTTATATATGTTAATCCAAGCAGCTCAGGATCCATCAGATCTCCAGAACCAAAGTGTTTTTCATCACTGTTGCTGGATGTATTACTGGATAGGGTGTTGCTGCTTGAGTGGCTTGAACAGCTTTTGTCTCCAATCTTAACAACAAGAAAATAAACAAAAAAAGCCCCCCCTCAAGTTAAATAGTAAAATATTTATTTTCATATAAATTAATGGATTTGTGACATTCAAAGACCATTTTGTTATTTTTTTACAGTATGCTATAATATAACTGTAAAATATGAAAAGACCTAATTATACCATCAGTTTCTATGAAATGAATTGCACAGCTGGCTAAACACATTAAAGGTTGATGTCACTGCAAATAAAAAGGCTCTAGTTCCATCTTCTATGGCAAATCTTAAGATCACACTTGAATTTTCTGATTATAGGACCAGCTTAACATCCATAAAATTGCATTGCTGAACAGTTAAAAGTAAGCATTTTTAAAAGCTAGAAGCACTAGTAATTATTTGTTTAAACAAGTTCTACTGCAAATCTGAAAAACATCGAAGACTGAATTATCATTGGCTTGTTCCCAGTGTGGGTGAAATTTGCAGTTTATTGGATCAAATCCAATTGGATGTGTGGCTAGTTAAATTGAAGCCAATTGTGATGTATGTGTACCAGATCAAAGTAACTTGTCACAGGGCCCTAAGCTAAGCATGGCTATTGAAGTGGAAGAATTATATCAGGCATTTGTGTCAATAAAGTTGGGGGGAGGGTTTGTTTTTTTTAAAAAAGGTTTTACAGAGAGTTGGATTAATTTAACTATGTGACCGAGTAGCCAGAATAAGGGCAGATGGACCTCTATTAGTTAGAATCTAAGTGGGTGAATAACTTTTTTATGAGATCCCATTCCTAGCAGATGCATATAAACATAGCTGTTGCTCACACATTAAAGCAATTAGACAAGGCAGCCTTTCCAGAAATGATACTTCTATTCCAAATGGAAATTAACAGGAAATTGAGAAAATTATTTTAGAAAAAAAGAAGGGGTTATACTGGCATTCATTCTAACCTTCACAAGGTGGCTGTCACCTTAAAAACAATGGGACAATTGATAAAAATACAATGAGCAGTTTTTCCAAGGAGAGGGACATGGAGAAAGGTGTCTGGAGAAAAGGAATGTTACTGTAAATGTAAAATGGAACCAAACTGGAAAGAAACGGGGGTCAAGCTCAAAGGCATATAATTAGCCTCAGAAGACATATTGTATGGATGAACCTTCCCAAAAATTTCCTGTGTGTTGCTGAAAATACACGCTTAGGCACCTTTCTGTCCCTGCAGGCAGCAGAGAATCTGGACAACTATTGATATAGACATCCTGAACTGCTCAAAGTTCACTATGGCCATAGCTTAGGGTAATGTTATCCATTAACTTGTGCCAAACAAAATTATTGTATGAAAGCTCAGCATGGCCCTAATTGTTACATGTTGTGAAACAATGTGTTGTGGAGCAAGATTTAAAAACAAAACTAAAACAAACAACAAACCAACCCAAAAAAACAAATCAAACCAAAACCCAGCAAGAATATGATATTTATTCCTGGAGAACAAGAGCTGGAAGATAGCCATTGAAATTCCCCCATTGAAATACCCTCTTTCCCCCAAGTTAAAGCTGATAAAAAGACAGCATACACATTTTTTTCCAATGGTTAAACATTTTGCAGAGTTCTTGTACATTTGCTGTAGCGCTCAGTGTGAATTTCACTGGCTGGCAGAGAGTCATATGGTAAACTGAGCTGATGGCATGCACAAGAGAACATTACAAGGTCCTTAAGAAGGACCTTTTTTTTCTGTTTTACAGTATCTAACAAAAAAATAGCCTTATTTTATTAGTATTATCTTTATAATAATGCTGGTTCTCACTTCGTACAATATAGTTTTTTTGCACCTGCACTACACATATGCATAAGCAGACAAACACAAACCTAAGTCCATTATGAAATTTTCTGTTCAGAACCTCACCATCCTAAATGCATGATAGCTGCTATTAGCATAAAACTCTGAAGTTAAGCAAACTCATCATCTAACTGGTATTAGTGCTCTGTTTAATACTGATTGTTACATATACTGATTCTAGCTTTCTGTCAACTTTGGCTTAAGGTAAAAGAAAGTAATTCTGTTTATGATAGTACTTTTTTGAGAAGTATCAAGCTAGATTCTCATAAAGTATCAATATACATAAGATGAGAAACTGGCCTCATATTCTTACCAATATAAGTCTACAAATAGTGTACAGATTCCTACTACATATAGCAGGTTTTCCCACATAACAAACACCAAAAAACCCAGAAGACTCTGCATATCATTAGTGTACTTTCCATCACTATGTCATTGAGGATTTTGCCATTACTGAAGTCAAGTCACTAAACTAGGTATACTAGAAATGTGTTCAGCATTCCCAACATACAAATGACATTTTTATAGTGTTTATTGATAATTATACTACATGGGTATTTCACACAACATGAAAAGTAGTATGGTGAATATAATTTTTTTTTTTAATAGGATATGAAATACTTCACACATTAAGCAAGTCAGTATAAATGAAGCTGTAAATACACAGCTGAGTGTAGACTATACTAGTTTTCTCTCCTCAATGCCTCAGACCCAAGCCCTTCTGGAGTTCTTAATTTATAAACACAGATTAAGCATACTCAATTCACCCTAGATTCACCATCTAGGTGAGCATACTCTTTGTCTCCCAAAACACACAGTGGTCTTCACAAATTACTAAAAATGTATTTTTAAGATGTATTTATTTAAGTCCACGGTTGGGGGGTGGGTTGTTTTCGGGTTTTGTTTGTTTGTTTGTTTGTTTGTTGGGTTTTTTTTAGAGTTTTGAATGACATCCAAGTAAAAGACTTACATGTGAAAGTTTGTTTGGTGACTCCTTGCCACTGCCTTCTTTCTGTAAAGCCCGGTCTTTATAGGAGCTCAGGACTTTGGTCGATGGTGCATGCCACTTGGTTTCTGCCATAAATAATTGTGGTTTAATTTCTGAATGCTAAAAACATGAGTATATGATACAAAGAAAAAAGGTACATGGCTTAACATCAGGTTTCAAACATGTACACTCTTTGGAATCAAGAGATGTGTATCTTCACAGAATTTCCTAAGATCTAATTTTTCAGTGAAAAATAAGTGAAGTTCAGCCTGCTTCTCATAATTCATGAGGCTTTCTGAAGTTCAGGAGTAGATGGTTCCAAGTATTATCTAAATATCCCACACCTATTCTGTTAGACTGTCTGTAACAGTCCTCACTTTCACTGTCATATTACATGCTCTTTTTGTATCAAACCTTCGCATCAGAAGGTGGCCGCACTTCAACAGGCACAGTATTGCAAAGAACATTTATTTTTAAGATACGGAGTTTTTTATTACCGGAATGTCTAGCTCCTTCCAGAGTTTCCTCTCGTTCTCTGCCTCCTTCACACTCCAGTGAGCCTGAACCTTGGTGGTGTTCATGAAGCAAAGGGGACTGGCACCTTTTAATGTAAGCAGAAAATTAATCTGTTTGGGTTTTTTTCTTAGAAACTAGTTACTTGATGAGCAACACTTTAGGCTTCAAAGAAAATATTTTGTGATTTGTTTAAACAATCACCAGCCTCCCCCCCAAGCAAGTATAGTAACATTTCCAAACTCTGCATGGAAATATTTACATGTAATTTTTTCAATAGCACACTGTTATATCTTAAATGTGAACAGGCCAAGAAGACACTGAACTTTAAAAATAAATGCATTCTTAGGGCTATATATCCAAAGGTTTTTGCAATAGAGAGTTATGGTAATGTATGCTTTACTGCTTTATGAACTAAGCCTCACAGAAAGTAACTATAATTTTTCAGGTTTTCATACTCAGAACACGTAAGCTAGTACCAGATCCATTGCTTTGTATTGTATTGCAAAAGTTAAATTATTTCAATAAGCAACACACTGAAATCAAGGTTGTTATTAGAAATAACTGTGCTGGAAAAATGACACAAGATGCATTTTGATGTGTTTAATGTAAAAATATTTGCTATAGGTTTTTTAAAAAAATATTAGCATCTATTTAGCTGTCAGAGAATTCAGTGAGTATTCTGAAATTTCTTGAGACATCTCCAAGATATTGTAAATATATCTGCTATATGGAATATCTTGACAAATCATCATGCCAAAGCAATGTTAAGCTTATAGACAAGGAGTCACACTGATACTTTTAATCACATTTTTTCTGAAAAGTAGCTTCTAAAAGCCACATGGCAAGTCTGGAATGGTTTTATATTATGCTATGTATGCTATATATTTTATAACAGGAGTATTTTTAGCAGCTATATTTATACAACAAAGTGATAACTTTAAAGTAATTTAGAACAGATTCCTCACACAATATAACATGTACAGTATATTGGGGCGTTCTTTTCTACACAGATAGTTACTGCTGAAACTTCAGCACCAAGGGATTAACAGGGATGTGAGAGAACCATCTATATGCCACAACAGCCTTTTAGGGAAAAGAGACCTCTAAAATAGCGCTACTTTCTTGACAAGAGATGCTGAGGAATGGATGCCACTGGAGCAAGAACAGTAGGAAATAAAACCTTTGGAGACCATAAAGATATTTTTTAAAATCAAATACCCTTCCACTGAAGCAAAAGGAGGAGATATTACTGTTTTATCCCAGTTCTGAGTTACTATTTCATTTCTGGCCTGTTTCTGAGAAAGCAAACCTAAAAACTGTTTGTTATTTACCTGAATTGTAAAGTAATAGTTTGGTCCTAAAGAGTTAAAGCAGTATGGCTTTAAAATTGCATTGGCATACATGTTATGTTAAAGATCAGAAAATCTGTTTGTGTTAGAATATACTAACAGTTTACAAATAAATCTATTATATAGAGCATCCACATATTTACTTCAGAAAGAAGATGCATGAGAGCTATAGCAAAATTTAAAAAAAAAAAAAAATCACCAATACCCATCATATCCCACTTGCTGTCTCCACTGGCTGCTCCCGCTGGGTCCTGGGTCACTGGAGGAGGACTGGTTGCTCGGAGAACTTCTGCAATGTTGACTAGAGTCAATAACAGTGCACTGAGGTATTTGTGGGGTTTCAGATTGAACTGGGCTGTGCTTCTTTTATGAAATACATTCATTTTTATAAATAATGCAGATGCAGTATGAACACTTAATTGTATTAATTTTGGGAATTTAGAGTTTTATCTTAGTTTCATAAAACTTAAAAATGTATTTTTAAAGCATACTATTTACTTCATCACTAAGAAAATATTTTCAACCAAATATATCAAAAAGGCACAAAAAGAGAAAGACTAAGTGCCAAATCCTAATTTCCTTACATCTAGATTTACTTCTGAACAAGTGGGATTACTCAGAAGTCAGAGTAGCTGGATTAGGTGTCTAAATTTATATGTAAAAAACTCTCATGATGGATCAGAAATGATTGTTAGTGGCTTTGCATGTACTCCTTTTTTCATCATAATAATTTAGAAGAGGTAATACCAATACTTTAAAAAAAAAAAAAGTCTTTGACATAGAAAAGCAGTAAGAAAACATTATCACGAATAGTATTATTTTGTACTTACTATTTAAACTTTTGAGCCTCATGTCTTAACAATGTCTCTACTCTCCTTGGATTTCCAGACCAGTTGACTGGTCGACTAACAGTTGAAATGCAATGTTCAAATTTGGTTTTGAGCACACTCCTATCCTTCACTTCTGTGCATATCAGTCCATAACTAAAACACAACTTTCCTCAGTGACATTACCTTGAATTCCCCATATCTTTTTTTTTTTTCTTACGCTATATGTAAAAATGAATATATGTACTCAGGGAAGAGGTGAAAATAGGTAGTTTTGGATTTATGCACAACCCTTTCTCAAGGAAATGACATTCAATAAGAAACCCTACTGCTCATCTTGAAAAGAGATTATGTATTCTATTTTGTCTAACACTCAAACACATATACAGTTAGCAGATAGTGTAGTGCCTAATTTTTCAGCATGTATCTCTGTGGTAAGTATTGACAGGACTGAGCCTCTCTCAATGAAATGAAATCATAGGCTACAGTTGAATTCAGTTGCATGTTCTTGTTTCTTATGACCAAGAACTCTGCATTTCTTGCACAGCTTAACTGAATCAGCATTAAGGAATGGGTAAGTTATGATCCCATGTGTTTCCAGCCTCCAAACTGATGTTTAGGACATTGTCCTCAAAACCAGGACTGACAAATATCTAGATCCCAAGTCTCTCATTTGCTGGACAAGTGTCTAGCGATTAGACTACTAAACAAAAGGTGGCTACAAACAGAGAACCACAGAAATTCAGTCAGTGAATGCCTCACACAGTTCCTTTACAGAAGAGCTGTAGCTATCTGCTCTCAGGAATGGATTTCAGACTCCAAGTGAAAGGACAAGCCTACAAGTGCAACTCCAGGACTAAAATACACAGAGACTTCTTGGTGTGAAAAAACAGAAGACTGAGTCTGACTGAAGTTTCAGTCTTAGGCACTTGGTATAGCAGCTGTCACAGAATTGGGCATTTTGTAAAAGCAGGAGTAGAGCTCAAGGATATCCTTGTATTTCTTAGTGACTAATTAGAGGATACTCCTTGATCACCACAAAAACATTTGGAGTGCCTTCTCAAAGCACTTAACTCTCCTCAGGAACTGTACTAGGTGCATAGATGCTCAGCTCCCAGTTTTTAATTTTCACTCCAGGGACTGGGCACTTAACTGTTACATGTCACAGTAGTTGAAATGTTGATGCTTAAGTCTTTTACTATTTCTAGCCCACATTACTGTTGCTTCTTCCTTTTTATCTCTAAACCCAACCATTTTATCACTGACTTCAATGCTACCTCATTTTCAGATCAGTTGTGACAACTTCCCTGTTTTATCAACTAGTTTCTCCTTGTCTGCACTCTACAATTGGTCTAAATTGATATTGGGTCTCTGACCCTCCAAAATTTCTTCATTGTTTTCCTAGCCTGAGTATAAATCTTCAACCTTGCAAGACTACTTATAAGTGCTAATCAACCTTCAAACTCTTTTGTTTTAAGCCCATCTCCGTGCCAAGCCATCAACTATACCTCTTCCCATTGTGGAAAGACTTTGCCAATTAGGTACCTTTCTTTTCATGTTTCAAGATACACATGTCACAGTTCATCATTCTCCTCTCTCCTCACTATTTATACTCTGTACCACGTCTTCCCCAGAACAGCACTTCTGTATTGCACTTGTTTTATTTAAGTGATACAGGTATTACTTCACGGCAAGAGATTGCCTCTGTCTTAGCATTGTTTCACATGCTTCACTGAGTGTTAAGAAAAGCATAACTTATCTTTGTGAAGTTTTTTGGAAATGAGTAGTATGTCAGAAAACTTTCATTTTTTCTCTGTATAGGCATACAATAAGCTTAATATAGCTCCATAAATCCTGAAGTATTTCTAGACATTTGATACATTGTCTCCTTACACTAGATGTTACCGAGAATTTCAGTAGCAAGACATTAGGAAAAGCTTAAGTGCTATTATGGTATATACATGCTTACAGAAATGCACCTCTTCTTTTTTCAGGGGGTGAGGAGGGCAGTAGCAGAGAAGGAGAAGACAAATGATCAAATGGTCATAAATGGGAGTCTGCCTTCCTCAGACCATGATATAGACATATTTTCAAATATGTACTATTGCCTGTATATATTTCAAGCAATGTAAAAAGTCACTAATTCTTTTCTACTAAGATAGATACTGTAGAAATAGTGGTTTTTCATTATTTCATCCACAATTTTTTAAGCTATTTAAGACCAGTATATTAGATTTTCATATCAATTAGATATTTTCAACATGTAGCAGTATTTAATTTGGAAATTAGACCTACATCACCCCATGAAAAAAGGGCATAAGCAGAAATAATTGAAACAATAAAGGACAGAGAGTTCTGCTCAAGACATATGGTTTTCCTAAATAATTAAAAGTTCAAATGTATGTACAAATTTTTAACTTTAAAAATAAATTTTTATCTTAAGAAGAATTATGATTAAATTAGAACAGAGCTAACATTTAAGGATACTAGCCCATCATCTAAGAGGTGTTACATATTCAAATCACAAGCTCTGCTTTGTTTAATTAAATGCAAAGCCAAGCATTAGGGCTGGTAGTGAGTTACAGAACCCTTTGAAACTATGCCAAAAGCTTGGTAATGAGATTAAATAATTCATTTTAAAAGGGATGAGTTCATTTTATTTACACTCATTATTTGTTTAAATAGGGTCCCAAAAGGTGGGCAACAGGACATTGTTTAGATCAAAAATTCACAAGTCAGTTTCCCATTGAGTTGATTCCCATTGATTTGGGACTAAAGGGAAAGGTTAGCTGTCCTCAGCAGTGGGATCCTCAGTACAGTCCACTTCCATCACAAACAACAAAATCACTTGCTTCTAGTAGAGGGAACTGGGCTTATTGAATGCTTTTTAACAGAGCCTCAGAATTAAAACTACTGTCAAAACTCAACAAAATAAGGTTTAAAAAATAAGTATACAGGAGTTCTAGGAAACAGAGATATTGAAAGTAGCACATTAGGAAAATGACAGGCATTAAACAGAGAGTATATTACCTTGCACCATCTGGCAGTTTTCTATCAAAGGAAGTGCTGCGAGGAATGGCTGTCTGAGCCTGCTGGAGAAGCTGCTGGCACTGCAGTCTGTCAGATGTTCCTAGGATTGGAGAGGCACGAGAGAGAGGCTGCCCAGCGGGAGTCGGCACCCGATGCCAAGTGGTATTCCTTCTGAAAGGGGTTTTATACTCACATGGGGTGCCTTCACTGTCAAGTTTGTATTCCACCATGGGTATACGACAAAGTTCTGAACAACCCCTGCAGGACAAATAAAAGTGCTGATCAGTCTCACTGGAGGGAACTGAAAAGAAACCCTGCATTCTACAGTCAGAAGCATGTGCATATATTTCTTCTGGGTGAACAAAGGTGTTCATATAGCATCATACAGCCCTTTGAACACTTCAAAACTCTCAATGCCAACCAGGTAGGAAACATTCAAATTAAAGGATTTGCTCTCATGTGCTCAAAGGATTTTGAACTCTGTCATTGCCCTTCAAAAAGGAGAAAACACTAAGCTTTTCCAAGTTAATCTGCAGCTTGAATTTTACATAATAAAACCTAGTGGAAAAAAAGCATTCAAAAGTCAGAAAATATCCAAGTTCTTCTATAACAACTTAATTTGTTTAAATTTAATAAATACAAATAATTTCTTAATGTGAAAATTTACATATCCAGGATTACAAAACATGTTTGTTGCTTTGCAGCAAACTAAATGTTTTTTGGAGGTACTGAGAACTTTATAATCCCACCTTGTCCCCACCAAATGACATAGCATATACACTGTGATGCAAATGATTACACAGCATGTAAATATTTTTCTATTTGCTTTCAAAGTATACTTTCTAATGTTTCTCTTCCTGGGGGTCTCTATGATTGGAAGAGAAATAGGGAAGTGAAAGGAAGTGACAAGTCAGAAACAGTTTGGCTTACAACCTCTGCTTGAAGCTTCCAGTTAAATACTAATAGTATTCCCAGAAAGTGTAAACTGAGGTAAAAGTAGTGACAGTGTTCCCCGAAAGATCAATCTGCCTGTGGGATATTTGCTGTAGAGTCAGGCTGGACTTGAATTAAGTTACTGTTTCAGAAATTAGTTAAACAGAAGCTTCACACCCACTTTAAACTAACACTGATTATCACTGCAGACATTTTATATTGTCACATACTGTCTCCATTCTGATAGGCAGTGCTTACTAAAGTAACATCTATAATGAAAACACCCTAAATAATTCTAATGCACTGCATTAAGTGAGAAATAGCAAAAGCTTGCTTCTGTCTCAACTACAATTTTGCTCTATCCCTTGAGCTGAGTCTTGATGGAGGTTTACTTTTGTTGAAAACTCAACATTTACCATTTCCAACTAAATTAAAGTCACCTAGAGGAAGTGTTACAGAGCGTACGCAGTGTTTACAGACTTAATCCTGAAAATGTTTTGATACAAATAGCTTAACACAAATGTTCAGTTCAAATATATTGTACCAATTCTCATACATTAAATTACTGATCCCTAAAGTTTCTGAACCATACCCCCAAAGGAACATTTTTTTATTGGTAGTGCTCTAGTAAGCAGATTAAAATAAATAAATAAATAAATTCCAACTATGTTATTCAAGGCTGTTGCAGAGAACCTTCGTGTGCAACTGTAGCAGTTACATTCTAGATACTTTGAGTATGTCCAGTCTGATTCAGGGAAATGCTTCAGGCTGTTAAGTTTTGTGGTACTGAACAGGCAAACATTTTACCCTGTTGCATTAAATCTCAGTCCCTGCTGGGACTCAAACATATAAAAAAGGTAAAGAAAGAACTATCAAATAGAGAGGATAAAGCACTGAGAGTGGATATTAGAAGCAGTGTAGGGTAAAAGACACCATGATGAAGATGAGCTGAAGAGGAGTGACTAGAATGCTCCAAAACAGTATTCAGAATTCCTGTTTTTTCAAGGTTATTCTTTGATCAGAAATATCAGTATTAAATGCACCAGTAAAACCTGATATGTGCAAACTCTGCTGACAAATTACATCTGGACATGCTGGAAAGCATCAGAGAATTTCACAATAATGACTTTCTAGTTTTAGCTTCCCTGTGGAGGTAAGACCACTTCAGTAGTCTCCTCCCACAAAGAAGGAATGGAGCTACAGAGAAACCAATGTTATAAAATTATCAATTAATCTCAGAAGGTCAATTTGCTATATCTGTAGCCTTCTTCCCATCCTGAAAATGCCACAGTTATTCAGACCACCACTTCAAACTACCTCAGTTCACGTATCTATTTTTTAAAATTGTTTCACACTTCTGAAAATCACAAAACACGTGTTGGGCTCTTAAAATGATGAACACCATGGAAAGGCCAAGTTAAGCAAATGGTATAGCATTGTGCACACATTTCTACTGCTGAAGCATACATAGAATACATTTCTCCAGTGCAATATTCAACTGCATATATCTCAAGACCATTCTCCTCTTCATAAAGTTCCCTACCTCATTCACTGCTTGCAACAAATAAGACCAAGGTGTAGGAGACAACAGCCACCAGCAACACAACCCAGAGCAGGTCCATGTTACATGAATATAGAAAGTTTTGAAAGGCAAAAATAACCTAAGATTGATTTGATTATTCAATTAAAGAGTTTCATAAAGCTTTATATACAAAACAAACCATACAAAGAATGCACAGATGACATAGCAAGGTTAATAATTAGTTTAGTGCACTGCATAATTTTTCATGTGGCTGTATATACACAGTTTGTCATTATTTGACTAGGAAGTTGAACAATTGTGTAGGCTACAATTCAATCATCCTTCTGCTGATTTCTTAGTGTTGTTTCCCTCCCTTCTTCATTCCTAGAGACCTTAAGTGTTAGAAACAAACCACCCTCTCCCCAACTTCTATCATTAAGATATTGATTTCACAGTTTGTCTTGGTAATTGAGAAAGTGATAGCATGTAATTGTCATTGTATCCCTTACTAGATACTACCCCCCCATAAAGTAGTTTAAGTGATGTAAAAATAGCCATAGGTTTTGAAGGTAGTAAAAGGGACTGTTAATACTATTTAGTTTGATGCAGCTTGCTAGCTGAATAACTAAAGCATGATCTAAAAATAACAAAAAGCTTTGCTGCAAAGAATAAGAATTTAAATTTTGTAAAAATTTGTGTTTGCTTGCATCATGAAAATTTATTCCTCTGACAAATGAGAAAATTATTCAGAACATTGTCCCTGCAAAGAAAGGTTTATGAAACAACCCCATTTCAAATCACTATACAAATCTAACAATGTTACTTTTAAATTCAAAACAGAGCTCCAACATAACTGTTGTAACTGGTCCCCCCCAAAATTCCATGGTTAAAATTGAAAAATTTCATATGGCTTCCTTTGTCACATAGACTTTTAAATATTAAAAGTGTCCAACCAATCAGTTCAACATTCATATGAAAAATTATGCTTGATTGCTCCACAAGCACTGCCTAAAGAACAGATACTGCAGTATACTGAAATATGTAAAGTCATAATTGTAGCTACCTCCCATATCAGAAACAAAGAGAATCAATTACTTTCTGCCTGCAATCCAGGAAGGATCCCCAACCCCACCATGGGTCAAACGGCAAATTATTTTGCATGAAAAAAATCACAAAATGAAATGCAATTTCCTATTAAATATTTAATTTGACCATTATCAAACTTCTATCTGTAATATTATTACTTATTCCACTAAATGAAGCATATACTTTGGCACTGGTATTGAATGACAGTTTTTAATTCTCTTTTTAATTTTAATTTTTTTAAAAATTCACTTTAAAGAATATGTAAAGACAAATCTATATTTTATGGTCTTAGAAAGATATTTAAATTTATGTTAAACAAGTATAGGAGAAACATCTTTCCCAATTATATTTGATATAACATTTTGATAAAGAGACTCATATTATTTATCAAGCAAGTGTGACCAAGTCTTAACCACACATCAAAAATGACAGCGCTTCACGTCCTTCACTGTAGTTTGGTATTAATTAAATCAATCCTTCAACATGAAGCACAGACTCCTACTAATATCTTTGGTTTGAGAGCCATATTATCCTATTAAAAATCTGGTTAATAAAACCTACTCTGCAATTACACAGAACATGACTCTATGATACCACTAGAAGGTCATGACTGCATATTAAAATTTAAAAGTCCACCACAAAAATCTGCCCTCTTCAAATGTTATTGCAAGGAGCATTATGTTCTGAAACAATTATCAAGCAGTCCATTAAATTCTTCAAACTATATTAACCAAATATTTCAGCATTAAGTTTCTATATAAAGGTTCTGTAAAAGGCTTTGTGAAGGGCCTATATTAGGCAAGGATGCTAGTTAAAAAAGGTAAATGTTCATCTCCATGGAAAAGTTACAAGTTTTCATATGCTATGATCAGCAGTTTGGCACCTTGATAACAACACAGAAGCCTTATTTTCTGTTATATCCTATCACTATCAGCTACTGGGTATGACTTCACTATTTGGACCCCAACTGTCTACAAATTTTACGCATCATGAATGATTTGTTAGGGTCATAACAGAACTAGAATCACTGGTCGCAATTTAACTTTAGTTCAATGTATCACAAATCTGAACCACTAAAGGAGATGTAGGGACAGAAGAGTAATCATTGGTGTTCACCACTTGCATTACACCAACAAATTAACTCTTACTATCACCATTTCAATTCAAAACATTTAATCTTGCTCAATAAGGAGTGTTCAACTGTACTGTAGTACAGTAAGTAGCTGCATTGTTTTAACTCAAATTGCACTTGAAACTAATCATTTATATTACAGTGCATGTTTGTTCTTACACTACAGCAGTTCCCACAAAGCGTTACTATGAGACTGAGGACTCATCATGCAAACTATTAAATCTACATAATAAAACATTTATTAAATTCACATAATTGTTGGGACTTAACTGAAAAGCAGAATTCAGTAGCTTAGTTTGCTTCGAGTCACCGTGTAGTTAAATAAGACATACATACATCAATCATCCTTCTCTGACACTCCAAAGCGCCTCCTGGAAGTAACTCCTCGACTCCACTGATTCCCTGTATCAACTACAGTGCAAGTCCAAGACTTTGGATAAGATTCAAATGGTCTAAGAGAACTTTGGTCAAAAAGTCAAAACAAAAATTCCAAGTTCTGACATCTCAGAAACCTAATAACAGTAGTCACAATGCATCCAAAAAGAAAGAGATGTCATTTGAAAAAAAAAAAGTAAATCAGTTTTACTTTAAAATAACTTCATAGCACAACAGATGTATGTGATTGCTTATGGCAACCTCAGATACAGCTGCTTCCCACTATCATTCCTGGTTTAAGGCAAGTGATAACTCTCTGTTAGTCCCTTCATACAACTGAAGAGTTGAAGCTGACAATCCTTCCTTTATGGAGATATACTCATTGTCCTTCTCATATTTGTTACTACTCAGTTTTAAACAGAATCTTTGCGTTGGTGAGCTGACAATTGAGAGGCCTCCTAAAAGCCTCTACATCTGCACTGTTGTATGAAAAAGAGAAATACAGACAAGGTGTTGGAGGAAAGGACCGAGTCAGGAAAGAAGAGAAGAGGAAAAAACCCAAACCCAACCAAGGACTTTGGCTTACTTGTATGATCAGCAAGGCAGTAACAACCTCTGCAGTCTCTGCTGATGGAAACTAGGACACAAGTAGAGCAAGTCACATTTCCAAATCCCAGAGAATAGGACAACAACTACATCAAAAGACAACAATTATGAGGAATAAAGGCTTGAGAAGCTATTGTCAAGAAGGAAGAACCACTGGGAAAAACAGATAAATAGGCAAGATTTTTGTGAGGCTGAGGAGAAAAGCCTTCAAAACTCACCATAAGATTGCAAAATGAAGAAGAGATGGAAAAACAATGGTGAGGATATAAAGGTTCTATTATGCTCCAACTTAAGAAATGCAAATGAGGAGTAACAGAGGGCAAATGAAGTAGGGGGAAACAGTACCAAATAGAGATTTGTCTTTGAGCTCTAAAAGGACGGTTCAGAAAGAACCCTGTATTTGAAGTAACCTTTAAGATACTGGAGAGACAAGATTAGGAATAAGACTGCACATGAGGAGATACAGGAAAACACAAATGATCGTCATCAAAGAAAACCAAGTCTGTTTCCCAGAGAGGGGTTATTGCAGTCTTCACCCCTGGAGTTTTTGAATCCCTGACTGGATAAAGCCCTGAATAACCTGGCTTGATCTCATAGCTGACTCTGTTTTGAGTAGGAGGTTGAGCCAAATAATCCCCTGCAGTCCCTTCCAACCTGAATTATCCTATGACTCTGTGATTCCAAAATATCAATTCGCTTGCACTTTTTGCAGAGATGCTGCACATTCCAACCCAGACATAACAATAATGGATTCTAAAAAATGTTTTATATAGTAGTAGGTATATATAACCAAAGCTATTTACAATGAATAACTTCTTTGCTCACCCAGAATTGCAGAGGCAATATTCTAAGCTTCAAAATGCTAAAAAAATGTGGTTCTCTTGATTTTTTTCAATCACATTGGACAATAGAGAGAAGGAAAAACAAGAAATAAAAAAGTCTGGAACTTCTATTTACATCTCTCTATAGAGACAATCCGAGATTTGCCAGGCATTTTTGGTTTTTTCTGCTTGACTGTAAAAACTGCACACATAATAAACTTTAGCAGTTATAACTCCTGCTATGACTTCATTCATAACTACATGTAAGAAAAACTCAAAGACTTTTCACTTGGATGACAAATATGATAAGAATCAGAGAACTGTTGTCAACTTTGTACCTTTTTAGTTTATAGTTCTTTTGTTAGACTACTTCTGGGTGGAGAACATATGCTATATACATTGCTTAGGTCTTCCTTTGATGCAAATCAAAATACAAACAGATGCTCATACAATAAAGTTTCAGCTTCCCAAGGATTATAGCAATGCTGCATATTCAGCCTTATTCTCTCAAGTACAATGAATTTAAGGAAAGATGTTAACATGCAAATCATATATACTAGCAAAGGCCAAGTTTACATAACCTTTTCTTTGAAAACTATATTGGGAAGAATAAAGCTCAGAATAATTTATAAACAGTGACAGAAAACAATTTTTTTAACAATAAAAAAGTCTTTTGCTTTTATGCAGAAGAAAACCATGATGTTTTGGTTATTTAGAGAAGAGACAAAGCACATGGTACATGACATATTAAAGATGGGGAAGAGGGCAGCCCATACCTTATGTCTAAACTCTGTTGTTTGCTAGCACTGCCATCCTTCCAAAGGCAGATGTGGCAGACCCTTCACAGTGAGGGGGAAAGGCAAGAGGTCTTACAGTGACGACCTTCTATTAGGACTTGCACTTAAAATGTAACAGCCTAGGTTAAAATCTCTGGTGCTAATGAGAGTTCTGACAGAGTTTGTTTTTGTCAAGTCTCCATCAGGCTAAATCACAGTGTATATGTCTCATTCCCTGAATCTAATAATGTTATAAGAAGTACAGTAATTCTGACAGTAAAGAAAGTTAAGCATTTCCTATAATTTTTTTCTTTGTTGAGTACAGAGAATTCACTTTTGCAAGTGATATAGCTTCCAATTAATATATTTTCTTAGTGCTGGTTCTTTCAGTTACCTCTAAAAAAATCATAATCTATCTAGAGTTTTCAGGTACTTGTGGCTTTCTTAGGTTAGTAACAAGGGTGGTAATTATAGCCTTTGGTACATCCAAATTCTACTTTTACAACCAAAAGTTCAGTTTCAGGATTTTCTGCTTTAATCCACCTCAAGTGTTGTTAGTCTGGCAGTATCCCGTCAGCAATTCTACACCTCACTTCTTTGTGGCTCAGAAGGCTTAATTAAAAAAAAATTAAATAATCTGAAGGCCCTATGAACTATCCCACCAGTCTATGGCAAACACCCTTGAGAGAAGATTTGAACTCCTCCACACACTTAACCCTTACACTTCCTAAAAACATTTCTCCAAACATTCTATACTCTAATGGTTATCTGTTACTTAAATGATTGTGATCTTATTAGACAGTTGTGTTTCTAGTGCTTTTTTTAAGAGGAACAAGCATCAGGACTGGAAAATACAGAAAATCGTTACACCTATTTAATCTGTAGGAAAGAGTTTGCAAAGTTCAAGAGAATAAAACAGCCTCAAAAGAAATGTAGTAGCACTTAATAATGGCCCACAGGCAGTTTCAGTCATAGTTACTAAAATATTTCCATTTTCAAAATTACCTGCAACAACAGAAAAAAGATATTTCCTCAGACCAGCAGTGGAAACTACCATTGCTGGATCTCTTAGAGTGGTTGTACTTGAGCTTCTGTTTCTCATCCATCCCTGGAAATCTTGATTAAAGTTTTGTTTGTTTTCTAAACTTTCTAGAAATAGTTTCTTAAGCAGTTCTTAAGAAGTTTCTTTTTATATATAATGGTAGTTGAACTAAAACAGACACATACATTTCAATGTAGTAAGCAAGCAAGATTCTACCAGAATCCACAGTTTAAAATGGATTCAGAAATACTTGTATTCCTTAACTGGATTTGACTGATTAAGGATATAGTGTCCTTGAGCATTACTGTGACACCACCAGTGAAAGCAAATTAGAATGAACATCATTATTCTCCTGTTAAAATGTGTATAATTCTAGCTACTGCACTTCAGTATTAGGTAACAGTGACAACAGAAGAACAACAATTCTGAAGGGAAGGAAAAAGCATAGAAACAAATATGACACAAGGATACTCAGCATGTTTGTTCCAATACTGCTTTATAATTTAAAGACTTTGTTTTAAATAGCATTTTCTTCTTTCTACCTAAATATCAGCCTGGTACCATGCAAATAATTATGATTTCTTAATTTGTACATGATTATTTAATTGCTGGAGCAAACTGAAAACAGCATAAGCTTTCTCTCAAGTTCATGAATCTTACAGGATAGTAAATGAAAGACCTTATTCCCTTATTGCTTTTGCATGTACTGCTATCAAGACTATAGGTAGAAGGATCTACATTAAGTAATGGAATGCATTTATTGAGCAGAATTTTCCTCTGTATTTTCCTAATCACTCTGTATCATTCCTTTGTAAGCACCTTCAGCATTCCAAATGATTTTTTTTCAAGCTAAAATAAATTAATACAAGAGAGTTTGCAGCAAAAAATAAATCCATTGTTAATAGTTCACTGTTAATATTCTCACTGTATGCACACTTATACTTCATTGATTTTCTTTTAAAATATAAAGGACTGATGGACTGAGAATGATTTGTGGGTAAGCTAACATAAAAAAAAAAATCAAGTCAAGAACTTGATTAAAGATCACTTCAGCTGATATTTTTTCAAGGTACTGAGACTGCTTTGGAAACACCCTTGCACACTTGAAACTCATTTTCATTTGAAGGGTATAATTCCCAAGACACTCCATGGCACTCATGTCCTATCTGTGTAAACTCACTTCAGAATTTGATCCCAGCAAGGAAACACTGCTAATAATCGACCTAAAGGAAACTCCTCATTGCTTCATACTCCTAAAGCCCAGCAGACAGAGCTAAGCAGAAACTACTCTTTCAAGCAGTGGAGATCAGGTAATTATCTTAATAAATGAAAGATTATTAATAAAATGATACATAGGTATTTTCATGAAAATATGAAATAACTTTTTTCTGCTAAAATTATATTATTGTAAACGTGCATCAACTATTAATGCAACTGATTCTTGTAGAAACAAAGGTGAATGTATTTTTCTATCTATGCACTGTAGACAAAAACTTAGTGGATGAACTTGAAATGACAGATTATGGCATTTAAAGTAAAAATGTTCTATAAACTACCAATACCTACTCTGAGAAATAAGGCTGAAATACAGAGGCAAAACAACCCAGCTGCCGGAAGATCATATGCTCTGTGAGATGAGTCAAACTTTTCAGGTACTTATTTCAGCCTCCAAATCGACTGCTCTACATGTCAGATAGACTGAAGTATCATTTTAGAACACAATCTCTAAAACCAGCTGTGAATTAAAGAGATAATTATTGGAAGTGTACATGTGAAGCTTTCTCCTGCTTTTGAACCACCATTTTCCCAGACATGTGGATCAAGGACTGACTCCAACTTTGAAGGAAATGATCTGTATGTCTGGTTTGAGTGTTATTTGATAATTATTAGGACTACTTGACAGTAGAAAAGTTCTCTCCTGATGAGCTGACACACCTGCCTTAACTGTTGCTCACAGATACATGTTGGAAACCACTCACAAAGACCTGATTCTATCCTATATAGCCACATATGGATTCTTCAAGGACAGTGACATTTCTTGTCATCAAATGAAAGTGAAGTGGATTATAGTTCTCCAGATACTCCTGTTCTACATCCAAATCTACTGCCTGTAAATTTCTGGGTAAACCAGATATCAGAGTACAAGAGAGACATGAATATACTGGAGCAAGTCCAGCAAAGGGCTACAAAGATGATAAAGGGATCAGAGCATCTGAAACCCAAGAAGAAGCTGAGAACACTGGAATTGTTCAGCCGGGGAAAGAGAAGGCTCAGGAGGAATCTTATGGATATATATAAATACCTGATGGGGTGATGTGTAAAAAAGACAACAGGGTAAGACTCTTCAGATTTATATACAGTGAAAGCACAGAAGGCAAGGTGAACAAATTGAAATACAGGAAATTCCATTTAAGTAAAAATATTTGTTACTTTAAGGATGATCAACCACTGGAACTGAAGTTGTGGAGTCTCCATCCTTGGAGATATTCAAAACCCAGTGAACATGCCCTTGGGCAACCTGCTCTAGTTCACCTTGCTTTGAGCAATGGGGTTGGGTTCAATGATCTTCAGAGGTCCCTTGTCCCTTCCAACCTCAACTATTCTCTGTTTTTATGACTCTGCAAGATAAGACATTGCAGATGGCTGAGAGAAGCAACTGAGTAGGAGACAGGGAGATGGATTTGTACAAGTTTTAACAAGTAAGTAGCTGTGATAGACTATCTTCCTTCTCCTTTTCTTTTTTTACTTTTTACTTTTTATCTCCTTTACTTTTTACTTTTATCTTTTACCCTTCTGCCTTCTCCTCATTCCCCAGCTCATTAACATATTTTACAAATTATGTCATAGGTCATGTTTGACAATGGAAACTCTCAGTCTCGTCACCTGATAAGTATATTGCTTTCTGTCTGCTCTGTTTAGATTATGAACATTTGGAGAAGGCAAGCTCAAAACTCTCTGGATATTAGATCCCTTTCAAGTTAGGCAATCAAAATCACTAATCAGATTTTGCTGATGTAAAGGGGAAAATTAGGAGCTTTCTGTTTCAGGGAGAAATTGTTATTTGAGAGAAAGAGTCATTAATGACAATTTCTTTTTTTATACTAGAGATGAGGCTGAAAAGAACATAAACATAAATGCTTTGGTGTTTTTCATATTTTAGAATAGAAACACAGTTTAAAAAAATTCATTTTCCTTAGTAATTAGTCACACAGTTTTAAAAATGCAAAAAATTTATAAACAAGAACAGCTTTTGCAGATTTTTCCCAGTTTGGTGGCACTCATTTAAAACTCCTCCTACACATAGACTGAGTGCCATGTATCACACTGATTTGGGATTTTAACATTTTATTTCTAAAAATGTATCAAAGAAGATATAAACAATTCATACAGTATGTATTTTTCCATCATGACCTATAAAATACACGTTTTTACCTTCAATATAATAGGATCAGCTCATTAGGCTCATATTCTGTAAACAGCTTGGAAATGTATACCAAACAAGCCAGTGAAAATTCATACCCAGAAGCAGATGGTGAGAATAGCAAAGCTAAGCAAAGTGAGGCTTAATTGCAAATTCTATCCAACTAAGCAAAACGGTGGTATTCTACATTCACAGGCATTTTCCTCAGAAGGAACCCAACACATCAACATGCAGGTTGAGGCAGGGGAGGGCACTTCTGTGTCATTCATCAGGCCAATGACTACTTGGAGAATTGCCACCAATTAAACAGTATTCGTGTACAGTTGGCACCAACTTCATAGTACTGCACGCTACGTAAAATTTTATGGCTTGTTGTCTTGCCAAAAGCAACACATCTAATGTTTTTTCTGTTAAATTAAAAATCAACAGGAGATTTAAAGTTGGCCTTCTACAAGAAGACAATTAATTCCATTTACTCTGGTACAGTTCTCATTTAGAAAAAGCCAATTTAACAGTGCCTAGCTAGACAAGGTATGTGAGAAATTAAATCACATTATTTTAAAGTTTTAAATTTTCCCTACTTCTTCTCTACCTAATAATATTTAAAAACAGAGAGAAGAACAAAAATCTTCCTGTCACCAAAAAAGGAATACTGAAGAAAGAAAACTGCATTTCATCCCTGAATGGTACAGTCAGTATAACAATCTTTATTAAAGTCTTTTTCCAAGTGTATGAGCATTTAGTTCATGTTGCAGCAGGATTTCTTTGTTCTAACTGATTATTTCATTGATCTAATCCCCTATTTAATATTACTAAATTAGATATCTGTATAAAATGAGGAGAACTCCAAGACTTGGTACCATATATGTCCAGAACTCAGTATGTCATTACTTTTGTTAAAATTTCAACATAAGAAAAGATAAAACAAATATTTTTCAATACTCAGGTGTCAGAGAAATGTCAAAGACAGACAAGGTACAGTTTTCAGAGAATGATTCCCAATTTTTAGATTTAGTATTAAAATATAAAATTCTCCTGTGAAAGAAGTCACATCAGCTTTCATAACAGCTCAGTCATGATGCACTAAAGTTTACTTCTTACTCTTTCAAAGACATATGAAAGTAAATTCTCCATTAAATTTCTTACAGGATCCCATTTTATCTTCTATTACAAGTCAATAGGGGTTTTGGGCAAAAGAGACTCAATAATATTGTCACCAAACATGAGAGACAATATCCATTTCCTGGGGGCCTCCAATAAAAGAGCCATCATATAAGCAGTAGCAGAGGAAAAAAAAAAACAAAAAACCCCCCACAAAACAAACAAAAACCAACAGAAAAAACAAATGTCACATTGAGAACTGTTGCTTGTTACCTTCTAGGCGCTCCATCCTCGTGTGGTTGAATAATGACCACTTTTACTGTCACTGATGTACGTAAGAGGTCAATCATTTGTTCATGAGTCAAAGTTGCCACAGCCACTTTACAGATCTCAACCAGGCGGCTCCCTTGCCTTAGGCCTGCCTTCCATGCAAAACCAAAGGGCTCCACATCTGCCACTATCCCTTCGAAGTTCACATGGAATCCAAGTTGGCCCAACCCATTTCTCCGAAGGGTCATTTCTGTGGTTTCACATCCTCTGGTCACTATCTAAAGAAGTATCAGATTGTTACACTATTGTCAGGGCATTCACTTCTTTGGACACACAAACAGATCTATTTTCAAACACAATAAAGCTATGTGTATCTTTAATATACTAATACAAACAATTATTTTAACATTTGTGGTTGAATGAAGGTTTCTGAATAAGACAAAACGAACATTTCACAATGCTAAAAATCTTAGATCCCCAGAGCAACCAGCTGACTCGTGTTGAGTTCCTGCCCTCTTGCCCAACATCAACACAATACTATTTACATCTTATTGAAAACTTAACAGCTGCGTTAGTTTCAAAACACAAAGCAAGCAAAATGCTGTCCTGTCAGTTGCTGCATTCTTGGCTGACTGACTGAAGGTGTGCAAGCATTTTTTCTTCAGTATTAGACAGTATTAAACTTGAGATATAACATGAGCCAAATTGAGTGAAGTGTTTGAGTTCTAGCAGCATTTCTTCCTCAAGAAGCATAGTCATGAAGATAGTTTTGATTTAATTTGCCCTGTCAGATTCCTAATGACCACCATGTCCAGATGTGGACATCACTAAAACAGGATAAGTTTTCATGTCACTAGGAAGTTTACAAACAAAAAAATTATTTTCTTCATATTCAATGAAAAGTAATTCTATCATTACACGAGTAGCCAAAATCCTTCAAGTTCAGACTTTGCTAAGCAGACTTATTTCTGTGTAACAACTTCTCAACAGTTTTGTTCAGTCATACAAAAGTGTGTATGCTGGGATACTGCACCAGACTCAGAAGGCCAAATACTAGTCCAGATTACAAGGTAAATTTGTGAGTTACCCTAACATTCCCTTCTGCCAGTGTCACAAAAGCAGTCTGTATTTTAGCTCCATTAGTATAATTAGAACAAAAACTTAACCACTGTGAAACAACATTATCAAAAATCTTTGTTCATAACACATATCATTCAAAGATCTCACACTCCATCAAGGCAAGTATCTGCCCTTTAAAGATGCATATGTTATGGTACAGATCAAGGGATCTTCCCAAGGTCACACTGCATTAAGAGCAGTTCCACAGTGTACTTTGTTCCACAAGGGTGTTTACACTGTTTACAGATGGTTTTAGCATGCATTACAAAAATACATGCATTACTCGACTTCAGGCATCTAATTTAAGGTGCTTAAGTTAGGAGGCTAGTGTCTGTATAGTCAGGTGTATAGGATAGGTCTTTGCAAAGGTTATTTTATAGCTTGAGCTTAATTCAGAAGGCTATTTTGGAAGAGTTATTCTCCTCCTCCATTGTCTATCTGAGCCAGAATCTGGGCAGCCTAGCTCACTAGTTGTGTGCTTCCCACAGAAGCACAACCCAAGCTAATTCAGGGCTGCATGGTGAGGGAGCAGAACTGTGCAGCTAACGACATGTTGGCACTTTGGGTAAAGCTGTGACAAAACCACTCCTTTCAATACCCAAGTCAGATACAGTAGGCTTGGTGCAGTTCCATGGGAGGTTTAAAGTGATCTCAGACCCTATGACCACTACGCTGTCCCTTGTATCACATTAGCACTTGTCCAGTCATGCAGACAGATCAGAGATATGATACAGCTGAAGAACAGAGTGGCTTTTAAAATAGTGTTCCAAAGGGTTGGCAGGCAGAGAATGGATAGGACTGTCTCCTTCACTGGCAACTATTATGAAAGTACGTCTCCATCATGGACAAAGGAACTTCACTCATAGCAAATATTAACCTTAAGTTAATTTCATAGCTTCATTTTTACACTTCCTGTTAAACAAATGTTTTGTCCAAGTCTGTTACAGAGTCAGGGATGAGAGGCCTAACTTCTACTCCCTTCCCAGTCCAATGGCTGGGCTGACTGGAAAAGCTTTGGAGTATTATTCTGTCTGCAACTTGGTCAGTGGTGCCTTAGTAAGTTTTAAAGCAGTATTGTTTTTAGAGAATATTTCTATATGATTATCTGTCACTCATCAGAAAAAAATAGAATTTGCACACATGAGAACAAAGTGCCACAAACCCATGAGTTACTCTAACCTTGCTGATCTGAGGGAGCTGGTCCATGCTCATGCTATTAACCTGCAGCAAACTCAAAGTAATGAAATACAGTTAGCCCCCATTTATTAAGGGCTAATCTTAACTGAGCAGTGAAACATCGGAGAAAGATCTTGCAAGGATCTGATATTCTGAGAATCGTTGCCTGGCAAATTTAGGCTACTTAAACTGTAGCACTTTGACTTCATAAACCTTCTAGTTACTTCTGAAGATGTAGGCTTCAAAGTTAAAATGTGAAAGTCATTCCTGAGATGTCCAAAATGTACTCTGGAGGTTTTGTTTACAAAATCGTGTTTTGGGTCTTCCTATTAAAAAAACCCAGCTATTTGTCATAATTCAACTCTGAGATTTTAGTATCTTTTAGAAGCTTTCCATTTTAAACAGAACTTCCTGTTGTGTTTATAACTGTGCATATAGTATTAGAGCTATATGGCATGTTGAAAGCACTAAGCTTTAACTTTTTTTTTCAGTTCTGAGGTTCATCTTCAGTCATGATTAGTTTTCCACAAGACTCATAATTTGTGAACTAGATAAGTGAAAATGAAATTTTCAGCTCTTTATTAGTTTCCCTACACTTCTGTCACACGTTTCTAAAATATATACAATATTTAGTCATGCAGTGAAAAGTAGAACATGCTATTAGTCAGGAGCCCAGGTGAGGGATGGAATTGTATCCTTATGAAACTACACAATATTCTTCTGGGGGGCAGAGACCTCTTTGTCATTATGTCATAATTGTAGAGTACTACAGAATGAATGCACCAGCCAAAGTATATGGTTTTCCCCAACTCAGAGCACTCAAAATCTCTTCTTCAAGTGAGTTAAATATTCAAAGGTTAAAAGAGAAGGAAGACAAACATTTCTGCCAAAGATCAATGTATTCTCAATGGAAAGGATTCCAGATCAAGTCCTCCAGAAGTATATCCCCTAAAAGGTGACACTGTGTGTTACATAGTAATGTCACATAAAATATAGTGCTGCTCCGCTTCAAAATAGGTCATTCTGCTTACTTGGTTGCTGTTCTACTGAACATGTGAAATTAAAAGACAGAGATCTTTTAAGTCCCATGAAGAAGGTGAAGACTTTTTAAAGTCAGATTCTTGTCTAAAGATCCACGCAGGGCTTTTGTTTAATCTTATATCACTCTGTCATTGTCTGTTATCCAAAAGCTCAGAACAACTGCTTTTTCTGCCTTCAAACACAGCTCATCAAGTTAATCTATAGTTTGCTTTTGCTGCTCTTTCTACTTTATATCATTATATATCCTCCCCATCAAATACAGAGCGGACTAGATTGACAAATCCCAGCTCTTTTTTTAGTCTTGAACTGATCTTTTTCATTCAAATCAAAATTTCAGTCTCAGCTTTTCATATCTTTGCTTTATCTGAATATTCAGATAGGTTTCCTATTCATATGCATGATTTAAACCCAGGGAATAAAATGCAGTTATTTCTCTGACAATCTCATTTAATAACTGCAACATTTTACTCACAGGTTTTAGGAAATGCTTTTACTAGTGACTGAAAAGGGTTAATCATCTGGTCACTGAAGTTTGATATCACATCACAATTTGAGATTTAGTCTTTAAAATTTGCTGGCACATGTGGTTGTTGACCTTAGCTGTGTTCTGAGTCACTTAAAAGGTTTTTAAAGGGTGCATATGAAGTGTGCATTCAGAGTTTTAAATACGTTTTAGTGCTTATGATGGTCATCTCTGAGCTTCTATATCAAAATGTATATCATGACTGTTTAGAAAGCATTCAACATCATAAAACAACTAGGGAATAACATTGATAGGCAGCTTTCAAAAGAGAGGAAGAACCAGAGGAAAAGGATAAAAATATGAGGTAAGAAACAGAGATTGAAATTTTTGAAACAAATAATGACAGCTAATTCTTTTAAGCAATGTGAAAGTTGGATAGGTGGCAGTGAAAGAGCGAAGGCAGCCAGAGTTCATTGGAATAGATACTTGAAGCTAATATTTGGGTTAACATGACAGTAATTGATGCTAAATGTTTGAGGCTGAAAGCCAATTTGTCATCATTTAACCCAAAATCTGACACTAAAAAAAGAGGTACTATTTAAGTAAATATAGATAACTATTTCATTCTGTGTTTTTAGTTAGTGAATTTTAAAGATCCATCCTCAGCAACTGGATACTTCCATGTTCTGTAAAACCAAAGTGAAAAACAACAAAAGAAACTGTCGTCACTGATGACAGCAGAAGTTTTCACTAGAACTTTAAATCTTGTCTTCCATCTGTGTTAAGCAATACCTATTGTTCATTTAACAGTACTTAATAGGAGTGAACTATGCGTACTCTATTTTTCAGAAGGAAAATATCTAAGGAAAATGAAACTGAAGACATCAGTGAAAATGGTAATAGTGGAAAGAAGAGATTAAATACATTAATCTAATGAAAGATTAATTGTACTTTGGAAGAAAAAGGTTATTATTTAGAGCATGATATTGAGCAATGCTAAATGTGACTGCAGGACTACAGAGGCTCTAAAACATCAGCTGCAATCCAACTGTTCCAGTGTAAAAATGGCAAGCATAATGATTTCTTTTCAGTACTGGGCTTTCTAATATAAACAAAACTGAGACCATCTAGATCACTTAAATTACGATCAAAGGGCAAAGCATAACCACATGAATTAGATGCATCAGCACTTTTCCTTGGCATTCCTGTCAGTTCATTTGTATTGACTGAAATAGTTATTGGACAGTTGTGCTAACAGGGTCATCAAGCATTTGAAAAGCTTTATCCAGTCAGCTGTAAAAACTGGCATTAATTGGTCTAGTTTTCTTTACTTCCTGCAGTTGCTCAGTACAGAGGAACAAGTCAGCAGAATCACTTATATAAATTTTTCTGCTATTATTCACATGGGTTATTATAAAAAGTCCAAGTGTGTGTATTTTACACATTAAGTTTTTGTATATTTTTAAATTAAGGTCTATTTCTACCTACAAAGGTGTGATATGAAAACAGGCTACAGCAAAAGAAGACAAAAGCTTAGCCTTTCAATCCTGATTTCAACACTGAAATCATCCATGGCCTTGGGCAAGTCTATCAGATTACTGGTATCAGATTCCTCATCCCTGAAAATGGGTTGATAGCACTTATCCCATATGCTGTTGTGGCGATTATTGTCTGTAATGCTCCCTGAAGACTGAAAACACTCCTGAATTATAAACACAGGACATCTGTAATTATATCTCAAAGGAGATGTAGATAAGTAACTAACTCTTCATTAAAAAATTTGGAATTCCACTTTATAAACTGTACTTACTTCAAGTCTTTGAACAATTTCTCTGATGTCTTCAGTACTATTATCTGCTGCAGACAGAAGAATACATTCTCCTCTTTCATAAAATATTTTGATGCTCATTAATCCAGACGTCCATCCAATAACATCTCTGCAGGAGCAGTTGAACACAACGTTTTTTGATTCCTTTTCAATCAACATGATAAACTCATTGGAGATTCCAAGGAGACATTCAATGTCAGCAGACTGGCCAAAATCTCGTGCAATTACATTCCACATAATCGCTCCAACACTGAAGAGATGTGCATCTTTCCTTGGTTTAACTTTTTCCTTTTTTTTTGCTCCTAAAGTAATAAAGCTAAACTTTGCTGAAGTATCCACTGTAGCTGTGGTAACGAAATTTTCTGCCAGATCTTTCAAGTATTCTTGACGTGTCCTTGTGGCCATGGCTCGAAATTTTTCCGACTTATGTGCCGCATTTTCAGCATTAATAACTTTGGCTAAAAGGAAGTCCCTAAAGACCGCTGATTTGGGGAAAGTTACTCCTTTGGGAATGGGTGGACCAAATGGAGGTACATCTTTTGATCGTGAAACACCAACACTAGAAATGGAAAGAAAAAATACAGTGGTTGATTCCTAAAAAAAACCCAGATGATAAGCAGAACTGTGTTCTGTGTAGTCCATTTACACAGTTGGGTTCAGCTTTCACATCTCAATTTTCAGACATTTTAGACACACCATAGAAAACTGATAGGGCTGTCTGATTTAAAATGGCTTTTTTTTTGAAATATATAAAAGACATTATGAATGTATCTTCCTAACACAAAAAATATCAAGGATGATTTCTCTGGGTGTCACTGCATCCTTTCTTTAATGGAAGAAATATAAAAATGCTTTGTGAGATATAAATGAAAAAAGTATTTTTAATTTTTTTTTTTTTTTATGTAAGTCTGACTATCATTTTCAGCTGTTACTCAGTTGCATGATCTTAAAACTAAGAAATATATAAATAGAAACAGAATTCAGTTTAATCCTCAGACATGTTGCTACAATGAAGTGTGAAGACAAAGTATTGGTGTCAAATGTGTTTATAATGAGAGCATTCTGCACCTGTTTAAGTTGCCTACTCTATGTTCATAAGTTTTCAAAATACCTGCAATACTTGATATGGACAGTTCACAGCAAGTTGTGAAATAAATACTTTCTCACTGATACAATTATACCAACAATTGATATCTACATAATGTATTTCAACAGAAAAAGGATTAAAAATACTGTGCAAACTATGTACAGCTACTACTAGTTTGACTGAAATGCAGTCACATTTGGGATGACAGACAGACATTATTTAGTAATAAGAAAAATGTAACTTATGAAATGTCATGTATTATTAAACGCAAAAGAGCTACTGAAACAAAATCAAGTTCTAAAAGATAGCTTAAATTCTAAAAGACAGCTAAAAGATAGTAATATGACCTGATCTCATAATGTACTTTAATTTCATTCTAAACAATAAATTAATAACATTTATACATGCTAAATCTACACCATTATGCTTCAAGTCCCTAACATTATTGTCACAATTCCCAGTCACTTCAGAAGTAGGCTTCCACCCCAGATATCTTGCTAGAATTCCTGATGCAATAACTTAAATGCAAGATTTAAGGTCATCTAAAATTTCCCCAAAAGTTCTCATTAATGTGCTTAAAGGCCATGACTCATCCCAGTGACATACTGTCACATCAGGGATTTACACAGGTTAATAGCCTTCTAAAATATTTTATCTTAAATCACTTTATTTGAAAAAGGAAATGTGCAATACAGATTCTAGATTAATTTGTATTGCTATGTCTGCAAAGATTTTCACTAACTAGTTATATCCCCATTTTGTGCCTAGAAATCAGCAGAGTTTTTCATTTACCCATTTAAGTCTACAAACTGTGCCCCGTAACTCTAGATGTGTGTAAGGGAGACACTGGGGTTTCAAAATCACAGAAAATGTAGCAGAAATTTTAAAACTATATATATAGTATCTCTAGGAAATACAAAAGTGTTAGAAGAGGCAGTTCCATTGTAGTCTTAACAACAAACTTAAATAGTTATAAGGCTCTACTCACCTATAGCATACATTTTCAGTGCAAGGATTATGCACTTTGACTATGACAAATACATGTTGAAAGTGGGAACGAATATTTTTTGGAGTAAAAGGAAGTGCTCCTGGCTCTTGGAAGACAATGGTAACTATGTCATTTCCTATATGCCTTTTCCTTAGCAGCTAGACAAGAAACATGCATTGAAAAATTAGTTATAAAAAAAATAATCACAATTCCTTCATTTTAGCAAAAACCCCAAAACCAAAATAAATGAAGCTTTATTTTTCAGAATTAGCTTTTGATTAATCATATCCTGGATAGCTACAGATAAAGGATGTTGGACTGAACTGCAAAAAAGAGGGACAGGATAGTGGGCTAAGTTCACAAAAATAGTAGTGAGTTTTCTTGCATCCCCACACTAGTTCTGCATTTTTTTCTGCTCATTTCTCCTTTATTCTATGAGAAAAATATATTTCTCTTACTTTAGCACATCACTTTAGCCACAGAAACATGTTACATCACTTAACATTTCTCACTATCCAGAGAACTGTTCATCAGTTCCCTCTTGGCAGTGTAACATTTGCTTCTATATGAAAAATATAATACTGCTTTTCTTTCCCAATAAATCTTCTTTTTCCATGTTTCCATGTTGCATTTTTATTAACTGTTGTCATTAATATTATGATCTTAAGTTTTTTTAAAAATAGATCTATCACGTATACTCATCACCAGTTTTAACAACTGCATACTTGAGGGACAGAGCTGAGACTCATGGAGAAACAATAGATATTAGAAACTCATTAATTAAAAAGTTACTCTTGTAATTGGTAGCTTTTATCATGAAAATATATTTGAGGAATAATTTAAAGTACTAAATCATTGTTAAAGGCTAAAATTCAACAAAAACTACAAAACGTGTCCAGCAATAAAGGATCACTTCTCTCTCTCCCCCCCAAAATCACAGTAAAATGATGTTCACTTCCCTCATGAAAATATATAGTGCCTCTCAAACTTTTTACACTTTTTTCTTAAATACCTTGGTTATAAAACATCTGTGTATATTAACAGATGGAAAAAAGTAGTCTAGCATGTGCTACATTTAAGTCTGCATTGAAAACTAATAGCATACAGACACTCAAAGACTGACCTTAGCTCATGTCTAACTAAAAAGGATACAATAATAAATTTATTTGAAAACTTTATGACAGAACAAGTATAAATTTCTCTATCAAGCTGATTTTACATAACATAATCTTTTTAATAAAAGACTATTTACTTCTATTTTCAGTTCCATTAAAAATTAGTAATTCAGCTACCAAAAAAAAAAAAAGCAAAGTCGCACATGCTAAAGCCTAAGACCCTTAAGTATGTTTCATTATATCTCCTAAAATAACACAAAGGATGCTGTTCTAAAGGTAGTATGAAGGGCCTAAGCCACAATTTTAAAGCACTCAGTATATCTGTATTATTTTAAATATAATCAAAATCCCAAATGCAGATTAAAGAAATAAGACTTCTGATAAAACTTTAAACCAGATATAAAACAAGAAAATACTATTTGGTATAAGTCATGTGGGTCAGTCAAGTTTACAAGTTTTTAAGACTGAAATCAAAATAACTGGCTATTTGAGCAATTTAAGATATATATCCTGTTGCATACAAATTACAGAACAACTAAACCACACGGAACTGATCACAGAACTACGTGTGTCAGGTATACTTTAATTTGCTGAGCTAGTGAACCATACTATTAGATCACAGTAGTGAAGCACAAGTTCATGTTTAGAGGTTATTATTATCTCTCAGGTTGGAATTTACACCACAGTTAAATTTGTAAGAAACCTTCCAATTATGAGGTACAAAGTGATTCATTTCTGCCTTTGTTATAAAACTAACTGCCCAATTACTCCTTCTTGCTATAGTGGTTTATGCCTATGCCTATACATTTCCACAGAACAAAATTATAAAAATTAGAAAGCAACGTCCTGTTTAAAGTTATATTTATTTCTCAAGACAATCATTGTTTTCAAGAATATTTTCTGCTTTTGTAGACCTCTTTAGGAGGTTCTGCTTGCCACCAGGTTGCTTAAGCAAGAATAGCAGTCACTTAATAGGAGGTAAGTTTTTTGAAATGTTTGAAATTTTACTAGCAAAAATAGTATTTTCAAAATAATGGCATTCACATATCCTATTCTTAAACTATCTTTCAAGAGCTTAAACCTCTAAGAGGCACAAAAATAGAAAATACAAAGTCAGGTCATAATTTTTAAGAACCTTACCAAGCTTGCAGAGATCTTACTGACTTCTTCAACATTTTAAAATATAATCAGTGTAACACTGTTATAAATAACTGTCATGCATAAGTGGTCAGTGAACTTCAACATAACACAAAGGCAAAGCACAGTCGTAGCTGTGCGCAGAGTATCACAATGCAAAGAACTTGGAAAGGGAAGAGAAGTAAACTGGGGTGATCTGGAAGATGGAAAGAAGTGCTCTGGATAGGATAAAGGAATAGGAAAAGAATAAAATATTGAATGGAAAAGAAAGAGGGAACACATACTTCCCTGGGAAATGTGAGATAAAGGATAGCATACTGAAAATGAAAAAGGAATTGAAGGAAACTGGAACTAAGCAAAAAGATTTATAAGAAACCCTTTTCTAGATTCCATTCTATAACCTAGATTTTCCTCCCAACTTCTACCTCCTTTTTCAGATTCGCAGTTTCCCCTTCCTCTCCCATTTTGAGATCTGCTCAGGTTTGGGGTTTTGGGGGGGGGTTGTTATTAATTTTTTTTTTAATCTGCCTTTCTAACATACTCTAAAGAGTCTCATGCCAATGCAGAACACAATAGGAACTCTCAACAGAGTGCACAGATTACAGAGAATTATTTACAGTAAGGAAACATCAAACACACTCTGACATCATTCTAGTATCAGTCTAAATTGGCATGGTAGAATTTGAAATTGAACCCAATCAAGTACAATAGGTAGCTAAAAGGAAACCACTGAAGTTTTATGTAATACAACACATGCAAAGGGGAGTCCGGTAAGAAAAATGTTAGAAAAGCAGAATCCATTAATTAAAATTATGTATACCAAATAATAGTTACTATATTAATTTCAAGATTTTAATACTCAATTCTTAATTTTCAGATATGCATCTCAGAAGTACTGTCTTAAAACAGCATATTCATAGGTTATCCCCAGCCATAAAAATCTACCCACTCCTGTGGAATTTTAATTACCTAGTCAAACTGCAAAACAACAAGGAATTCTTGTTGAAACAGCAGTGATATATATTTTTCATTCAATTAAACGATGAAATGTTAAGAGTCAAATATGAAAATATTCAAACTTATTTTTG
Source organism: Athene cunicularia (assembly GCF_003259725.1). Classification (NCBI taxonomy): domain Eukaryota; kingdom Metazoa; phylum Chordata; class Aves; order Strigiformes; family Strigidae; genus Athene; species Athene cunicularia. The sequence continues at coordinate 81,036,053 of NW_020799097.1, forward strand.
TAGATTTCTAAAATAAGTGGTTTCAGAAGTTTTATTTTCAATTTGTATTCTTAACCAGTACCAAAATCAGAGACAAATGACAAAAGATATTTCATCAGATCTGGTTAAACCGAGTTTGGTATAACCACGTCTTGTTATCCCAACCATTTTAACACTAGCTTAAATTCAAGTTTATTTCATTATTGCATATCTGTTTCATTTTTAAGCTTTCATTAAATCAGGTGAAAACTGATTATTTGAACTGATTTGGATTAATCAGGTCTGACCATGTGTACACAAGCAGACTGCAAATGTGTGAATGGGAAACTTGCAAGGGAATGATTTGGAAAGGGACACCGTAAAGGTAAAGTTTAAAGGGGAAAGCCTTGAACTATGATTGGAATAAAAGGCCAGTAAAGGAAAAGAAACTGGCCACACCAGGGCTGGTAGTCTTTTCTGTCCTGGGGAAGGAGCAGCTGACTTGAAAGTTCCCAGCCTATGTTGCAGCCAAAATGAAAATTACCTTGCTCTTTGGATCTCCTGCTGGCTCTAAAACTAGAGGGATGTCCTGATCAGGGACCAAGCAGGGCGTAGTTATGTCCTGGAAGAAGCAACAAACAATTCTGGTGTGGCCTATTTCTGGCTCACAGGTATTTGGAATCTAAGCAATGCTCGGTGCTTGCTTATCGAAGATAGTAGTCCTAGATGATGAAGAGTAACTTGATACCTTGCCCAGTCATTACCAAACAAGGGAGACAGGGATAGGATGCAATAAGCTCATTGCTAGTACATACACAATATGCTAGCAAAAAGTAACTATTGAATGGGGGTCTTCATTGCTAATATAACCTAAGAGGAAAATTACCATGGGGTCTAACCTCTCCTTACTTGAGTATGTAGAATTAGTGAGCCGAACCCTGAAGAGACAAACAACATTCATATTCCACAGCACCTGTAAGTCTCTCTCTGCCTTGAGCACAACTGATGCAACTGTATCTGTGGTCTTCAGCATCTAAAACGTCTCAAGGAAAAAGACCTAATCGAATTTTATCCTAGCTTAACAGAAATAACATTGTTGATACATTTCACACTTCAATATGTATTTTGGAATTTAACAGTAATAGAACATTAACAAATTATTATAGATCCCTTTTGCACATTAAGGCTGGCTAAATTCTAGTCATTTGGGTGCACTTGTCACATTTAAGACAGTGTCCTTTCTGTGCAAATATTGCTAGATCCCAGCACCTAAAAAAATAATGTGGTAGGTCTTCAGATAGGCATACTACTTGAACTTGAAAAACTGACACATTCTTCTGATCCCAAGAAAGACATGAATAACAACATGGTGCTTCTACTAAATATTGAACCCATTAGAGTGACAATTATGAGAGCTTACTAAAACACTGTGGAAAGGAGTGCTTGTTGCTGGGGAAAACAATAGAGTTAAAATTGGAAGATTCTGCTGTACATAAGAATCATCACCTGACTATAAAGACAGATACTTAAGGAAATGACAAGAATGAAAGGAAGGCACAGGAAGAATTGAAAGGACAGTAATAGAGGGTGGCTGAGCAACACAGCAGTGAAGCTGACAAACAGCAAACAATTATGAAAATTAGTGGATCATGGCAAGAGGATATCCTGTTCTCACAAACAAGGGAAAATCGTAAAAGACAACAACAAAAGTAATAAACTCCAAGTAAGGCCATATTTACTGTCAGTGCCTGTGATTAGCTATGAAAATACTAATTTTTTCCTTTTAAGGCAAGCTCATTCAGTGTATTATATCTTCTTAATACTGTACAGTTTTCCCTATTAACAGTCAAAGATTTCCCTTTCCAGTCAAAGATTGTTATGACTGATTACAGACAGAATAACTCTGAGTGTGTTTACTAAATTAACCCTGTATTGTAATAAGGTATAAGTGCAAGTTTAGAGAAGTAGAACAATCTCAAATCAGTGATGATGATCCGATACCTTGATTACTAGCTAGTAGCACAGTTGAGTGTGTGATACAGCTGAACATTCTGTCTCCTGAAATCTACACATTTTAAGATGTGAGTCATCTAAACATTCATATTATTCATATAGTGAAGAGTTTGTCTTCTGAGTCCTAATTTAGTTTCTTTAAACCACATCTAAATCCTGAGTGTAATAGAGTAAAATTTGCAGTTTACTTAACTGTTCACTTGAAACAGCTCTTCAAACAGTTCAGAACATTACGCACTGACTATTTAAAATACATAAATACACTATATATTTTTTTCCATTTCAATTTTCATTTATCCTTTCTCAAGAATTTTAATCTTTTATCTTTTTCTTACTGCCTTGACACATCTTATTTTCTTCCCACACGACCTACTGATAGGGTAGACATGAAAGATACAACTCACATATGGTTTAACAATCAGTAACCATCTTTTGTATGCTGTTCAAAAAGAGTGAGATAGATAGCTTCCTTTTTTCATGACAACCCTCCAAAATTACTGAAATCTTGCACAGCAATGAGATAATATTCTAAAACTAAATAAATAAATACAACTTTTATTTTTGCAGACCCAGAAAAATGTACAGTAGTAGCACAGAAAGTTACAAATTATCATTAGTCTGACATAAGAGCAATACTTTTTTTTTTTTTAAAGTGTTAATGTTGATATATTATACCAAATGTGCTTGTACTTTTAAATTCAATCGCAAGAAACATCAGAGACAGGCAAGACAAAGTAACCTTACTGGTGCACTGCACACTTTGGATGCTGTGCTGGTTTTTAGCCATCCTTAATGCTTTAAAGATATTCTGAATTATTACATAAACAAAGTGAATTCTCCAGAAATAAAATTAAGTATACTGCAGTTTTCTGTCTTCGCAACCAGACACCTTGAAGGACACATTTAAGTATTTATTACTAAGATGACACATTAATAAACATTTCAAGATCTGTAATATAAGGATTAAGTGGAATCATTCTAAAAATCTTATTACATGCATATTTTAACCATGCCTATTTTCAAGCTTCAGTCCATTCAATGTTAAAATATACATAAGATGTATATCCAGTCTGAACTGAAAGTAACTCATTCAGCACAGGCAACATTACCTTTTAATAATACAAAATGGGGGAGACAGGACAAGTTCCTGCATTATATAATACAAAAATCCTATGAGATTTCTATTGCTTGACAATATTTCAAGAAAAAATATACAATTCAGTCATACTTCATATAAAATAATTAAGTTTTAAAACAGTATTACTTTAAAAAAACCCCTCAATGTCAAAGACTTATAATGTAAAACTACAATGAAAAGTTAAAAACCATACCTGTTGCCTGTTACTGGGCATATATGGAAGCATTGTTGATACATGAAACATTAACTCATAGTCTTTATAGGTAGTATAGAGGGAATGAGTTCCTGTTGAATCAGCTGAAAATGAATTTAATCACAAGAAGGTCAGTAAAACAGAACATTCATAGTACTTTTTAGAATACCAGTCTTTGCATGTTACAATTTAAATCCATTAATGTCATTCATAACTTTTTTCAGTAGAACAAACCCAGTTTGCATCAGCTAATCATCTACTTTTTAGTTTCATATTATGACCCAAAAGAGTATTGCAAGAAACTGTCCAAAGAGTTTTCTGTCTATGAGGATTAAATGACCTATTTTTGAATATTTTGGCATCTCATGAAAAAAGAAAAAAGATTTAGCTACCCGAGGATAATTTTATGTAATATGTATTTTCATTATTTAAAACATTAATAAGGACAATTGAGTAATCCCATACTTTACCAAAAATAAATTGACAATGCTATGTCAAATCTGACATTAACACCATACTGCAGAACAGACATTTTTAAAACATAATACATTGTAGTACAATGTTAAATCATTTTATTGGGAATTTTCAGATCTTTTAAAATGAATAGAATACATTTCATATATGATATTACTTAATATTTTCATTTATTTTATTTAAGTTTATTAATAGAGTTATCATTTCAGAATGTTTACAGCAAATTAGATGAGTTTTACTCTTTAGTCATAAATTAATCCTTTTCATTTACATTCTTTAATATGTATGGATTATTTAAGTAAGTACAATTAACTTTAAAGCCGGAGATTACGAACATGCTAATGAGTCAAGACAACTATCAAATTTTCTTCTCTTTTTCCACGTTCAGTCATTTTTAAAATATAATTTTGTATTTTATACACAAATAAACATTCTCCGGTACACTCTTCCACACACTCTTTAAGGTTTGGGGGGGTTGTTTTAAATAATAACTGTATTCCAAAAGAAAATTGATTGGCCATGTTAGTTATCCAGTTAAAAGTATATAAACATACACATAACTGTAAAATTCAGCAGTAACCATACTGTATCTGCAGCCCTTGATCTGAAAATATTTATGCAGGTGTATAATTTCGAACAGATTCACGTTACAACTGGCTTCATCAGCTATCTTTGTATAATAATAATAATCTTAACTTCTTTTATTAATATTGATGCAATATAAATTACAGCTAGATAAGAAATAGGGAGCATAATTTCCACTGAAGTTTCTTACTTAAATGTTGCTAGAAGAAAGCACGTATTATTGCACTCCCCTATATTAATATCTTTGTTGAAAATATAATTCCATTATAACCTTTCCATGGCATTTTAGAAAGACAGAGTTTTGAAGACGTAGCATGAAATAAATTATCTTGTGAAATACAAGTATCTGCCTGAACAATACTGATCTCAGCAACCCTGCTTCCTGACTCCTTTTGCAATTAGATATTAAAGTCAAATTACCTTGAACAGACATTTCACAAAACAGTGTCTTTAAATACTTACTACAGAGAGGCAATTCCTTACCCTTAAACCAGTGCTTTCTTAATAGAACATCCTACTTAGCTGAATACTTTTGATTTAGCACCTTGCCTTTGGGAATGAGCTAGCAAGTTTTTCTTCTGAAATGTAGTCCCTTACACTAAGCAAGCTGAAATCTTCTAACTCAACAGATGCTTCACTGAACATCTACTAAGGCCCACCGTGATTAAATTTACATAACAGTTGCTACTACAAACGTTACTCTGCTAACAATTTTAGTGAAAAAAAATATATCTGTGCTGACATTTTTGCACCTCATTCCTTTCTAAACATTAGTTTCATTTCACAAAGTTTGAGGAAAAATTTGCTAAACTTTTTTTTCAGTTATGAAACATTTCTGGTTTTCAGAAAAGCATATCAAACAAAAGCGAAACATCACTATTCCTCTGTAGATATAAAATTGCAGCATTTCCTCAATCCCATTCACCTTCATTTCCCTCTTTACAGGTACAAGGAAATTAAATGCAAACATAATCCAATTTATCCGTAATATAACTAAATTACATCACTAAATTACAAATGAGAATATTAATGTTCAAATAATAACATATTAATGCTTAATTTATAGTAGATGGAGATGTTTTAAAACACATTCTAAAAAAATTATACAGTGTTGAATTGGTAAAGTTTCCTCTAATTTTCCTGGGTTTTGATCTTGGGATTTAGAATTGCATGCCATTAAAAAAGCACTAAAGAAGGGCAGCAAAGAGTTTGTAGTTAATATATTCCACATGTTCTTCACATTTGCACTGGGTCTGGCTTGGATGGAGTTAATTTTCTTCATAGCAGCCCATACGGTGCTATGTTTTTCATACGTGATCAAAACAGTGTTGATAACACACGAATGTTTTAGCTATTGCTGAACAGTGTCTGAACAGCATCAGGGCTTTCTGTTTCTCACACTGTCCCCCACCCCACCCTGGCGATCATGCTGGGGGTGTGCAAAGGTTTGGGAGGGGACGCAGCCAGGGCAGCTGACTCGGATTGACCAAAGATGTATTCCATACTATATAATGTCATACTCTGCAATAAAACTAGACTGGGGGGAGCTTTTCCATGGTGGGAACCCCTCTGCTGATGGAAGGTGGCAAGTGATTGTCTTTACATCACTTGGTTTTTGGGGGGGAGGGTTGTTGATTGTTGTGGGGTGGTGGTTTTTGGGGTGGTGTTGGTGTTTGTGTTTTTCCTTTCTTTCCTTCACTTATTGAACTGTCCTAATCTCAACCCATAAATTTTTCCTTCTTTTCCCCTTCTGATTTTCTCCCCCATCCTGTTGGGGGGTGAATGAGCAAGCAAGTGGATGGGGGCTTACCTGCCTGACAGGTCAACCCACCACAACATTCTACATTCTATATTCCATAAGAAATGGACCAATTAATTACTTAACAAAATATTAAATAAACAGACCAATTTTTTTAAAATTAACTTTTTAAAGAAAAAAACCCACAGTCAAATATATGAAAAATAGAAAAAAACTTAATAAATGTGAATCCTACAAAAACTGAGCAAGAAATATTACTGAAACATTATGCCTACTAAAAATGTAGCTGCTAGATATGAAATTATTACACTATTCTGAACCTGCAGGCAGTCAAATCAATGTATTATTCAATTATAAATAAGACATGCAGTAATACTTGTGGCATATTAAAAAAAAAAAAAAAAAAACCCACATAAAATTATAGTAAGTCAATATTTCGCATTTCATATAAAATTGAAGATTATATCTTTGTGAACAGTCTTAATTCCATTCTGTTTGTTGCAAACTATGAGAACATATTATGACAGACCAATATTGTTAATGGCACATAGCATGAGTAAAACATTATGTTGCTGAATGATATGTACACAACAACAATCAGCAATGTACATTCATACTGAAGCATGGCAAATATAGAAACCGAATTTGTTTGACAGACCAGCATATATTTTCATATGTACAAATTATTAGGGGATAGTCAGTCATGCTCTGACTGGGGAAAAAAAGCAAAAGCAAAACCAAAACACCCCTTACTCCTTTGAATTTTTCATCCCTATTTATCAGTTCATCCCAGAAGTCTGACAACCACAGCACGTTAATAAATATTTCTACACAGTAATTTGAAAAATGAGTTATTATTCTGTACTGAAATAGGATGCAATAGTCTTTATCAAGCCTGAATTATTAAAGTGAAACAAGCATGGATTTAAGCAAAGAAGCAATAATGTTAACAAAAATAAATGTGGTACTTATGCAGGTTGACAGGGCTATGGAATTGCAGCTTTCCCACCTTGTAAGTCATAAATTAGAAACTGTCATAGGATTTGGGTCACTTTTTTTCACCATTTCCCACCACTGCCAGAGATGGAGAATGTGAAAGATTTCTTGAGTTGAAAAGCTGGTCTCCCTTCATTACAAAACCATGAGGTTTTATCACCAACTTCACATATCTCATTTCCTGCTGGTGAGATTGGCCTATGGACAGTTTATCTGCACTGGGTATCAACCACAATGTACATGCACTAGACATTTCCAAAAATTCCTAATACAAATTATTAAGTCTCTCTCCTAATGCTTTACAGGAGATGACAGTCCATCAGGTCACTACCAGTTTAATAACAGAAGATAAATCCTTTTATGACTATGACACTGATCAGTGTTCAAATGTACCATTTTGAAAAAAAATAAAATCCAGATATATTCCAGCTAAATGAAGACTGATGTTGATGTAGCAAACACATGCAAGAGATTCCTAAGAACCAGGCTAGATCAGGTGGATAAGTGGCAGGAGGAACAGAGAAGCAAATAAGGGAACATATTGATTCTTAAATCTACATGACCATTTGAAAGACAAAATATCCCTTGCAAGAAAAGATGATCTTCCCTTAATTTCCTTTAAGCACACCTTTTCTAAGCTTCCTTCTTGGCAACTTATCCCTAACAGTTCAAGGAACTTTCCTATTCGATTAGAAGAGTAAGTAGAATACACACATGAGTAGCAGGATTTAAGTTTAAAAAGATGTACTACATATCCCTTTTCTGTTGTACACAGGCCATATACAGTATATATTCAAAAAATCTGTTTTCAGGATGTAATACGCAAGCTACAGCAAAAGTAAGGATGCAAATCAAATCACAGAGTCAGAGAATGGTTTGAGTTGGAAGGGACCTTTAAGGTCATCTAGTCCAACTCCCCTGCAAAAAGTAGGGACGTTTTTAACAAAGGTGGCTCAGAGCCCCGTCCAGCCTCACATTGAATGTTTCCAGGGATTGGGCATCTACAGCTTCTTTGGGCAAACTGTTCTACTGTTTCACCACCCTCATTGTAAAAAATTTCCTTATATCTAGTCTTTATATCTATAAAAATAGTATGTTACAATAAAGTAGACCACAGCTCATAGAGATCAGTTGTCAAAATCCCGTTAAAACTACATTAAACTAAGAATGTATTAAGTTAAATTTAAGGGCAGTGAAAAGCAGTGCTAATAGTGAAGTACATGAACATATTATTGACTTTTAACAGCAATACTTCAGTTCCTATTTTTGCTACAAAGTCCACAAATTTGTACAATTAAATTATTATACTATTACACTTAAAGAAACTGAAAGACCTGAGGAAATGGTGGTAATAATACAGTTGTTAAGTAGGTGAATGTTTATCAACTGCCAAATGACAACAGGCTTACTGCGCATGTGTGAGAAACTAGAAAACTGAGAAAACTTGATTGCTCCTCAAATATAAACTTCAATATGTATGTTGATTAAAAAGAAGCACAGAAGTACAGCTGAAATAAGGAAATTGGTCCCTTGTCATGACTCCATATTTTGAAATATATATCTTTTCTTTTGCTCTTTTAAGAATAGGATGCTAAAGTGTAGTGGGGAAATTCTGAAATATATAAAAAATATCACTCACACAGTATGACTTTAAGTGTAAACAAATGAAATAAGTTGCTCTGATTTTCACTTCTACCAATGCCACAGAAAAAGTAAATAATCTTTCAGACAAGGTGTGATACATGCTCTTATCATATGCTTCATTTTCCTCATTTGCCATATAACCTTACTAATAAAAACCTAAATTCAAGAGCATGAAAAAACAAAACAGGATTTGCAGAAGATTAACTGGATAATTATAGCTTCTACCATACATTGGAAACAAACTTACTTTTATTATCCAGCTGAGCCCTGTATTTACTAAATCCTTTTAGCCGTACTCTCTGGCCCAGCAGATCAAGGAACTCTTCAAAAGCTGGTCCTGCCATCTCATTGTTATACATTTCTTCCTCTGTGCTTTGGCCTGCTTTGCAATAAAGGATACCAATCTTATGTTGAAAACTCAGCTTAAAAAAAAAAAAAAAAAAAAAAGAAAGGAAAAAATTACAGAAGCAAAAGAAAGTCAATACTAGAACAAATATTAACAATTAAAATATTAACACTATTATAACCCCTGGCAGAAGTTATCTGAAAGTGAAAAAATAAGTGTTCTGATTTGGTAAATTAAGTCACCACAGAAAGTAAAAAAAACCCAAACCAAAAACCAAATCACACACTCACACACACCACAGCAAATATCTTGAAAGAAAACTGGATTGTCATTATCCAAACACAGATAAAAGCAGTACATGAAGACTTTTGCCTTAAATCAGTTATCTATAAAAGCACACTCTACTGCATGTTATGAGAACTTTAATTGGCTATTTCTGTATAACTATCTTCTTTCCCACATTCAAAACAAGGTGAGGTTTTTTTCCTTTATTTCTACACTTTAAAGTTCAGTGCAGTTCAGTTAAACAGGCCCTGAGAACAGTAATTTCTGTTATATGTAATCTTTTACCATTCCCATAAAATTTGGCCACTGTTAAAAATTATTCCCAATTGTCAAACTTATACTTCAATCTAGAAATCAGATTGCAGTTAGTTTTGTTAAACAAACTAGAGTCTCAACTCTAGAACATTAAAAAGAGATAACTTTATAAAAAAATAAATACAAGTATAAAAAGAGATAAAGAGTGTTGTCTTGTTTTCTTAGCTATTTATGTGTACTTAAGATGACAAATAGGAAACCTCCATGTGAATGGATTAGTCCTATTATTCTTAACTGACAGCTTTTAGTGCTTCACAAACTGACAGAGACCATCAGTCACTTACGACATTTATCTATATTTATGAGTCAAATCAACTCTCCAGCTGTAGACTTCTCTTAATCAAACTTCAGGATTACTGTCTAAAATGTGTGTTATACAAAGACAGTATATATTCTTACTACAGCAAAGGTGTCTAGAACAGTCTGCTTCATCTTAGTCATATGTAACACACGGTCTTCCATGTTACATATATCGTAAAACTCAAAACCATAGACATGCTATTGTACTGATGTTTTACCACAGCAATTTTGAGGAAAAACTATGAGACTGCTACAATGTTGAGTCAAGAAAACATACATACATGAAAGAAGAAAGTGTCAAAAATATAATTTGACTTCAAATAATCCTTAACCTTCCCTCTTCAATAAATGCTACATTTCTCCAATATAAGTGGTGAGTTGTATATAAGACAGTTGCTGATAGTCAATTGCAAAAAAAAAAAAAAGGAAAACCACTACCTAAATCCTCATCAACCCTGGAAAAAGAAAAGCTTTTACTATGCTTTTACTAACCTAGCTTTCTGTGTTTTCATGACGATACTGCTTTTTTAAGCCAGTATTCTTTCTTTGTCTCCCATGCAATTCAAGATTTAACTTGACAGCATTCTTGGTTTAACTATTTATTTCAGGAATAACCAACACAAAAAATCCCCAAGATGTCCAAGTTAATGAAGATTTTTGAAAGCCATAGACAGAATCATTGACACTATGAATCTCACACCCAAAAGGTAAATGTATTAAAATGAAGTAACAGGGAAATACTAGACTATTAAAGTCAAAAGCAAAACACTTCATAAGATCAACTGGGCCCAGAGTTCTCTTCTTACTATGAAGTTAAGCCTATCAGTAGGACAATTTCTTCTTATTTTAACTAGTAAAACCAGGTCTAACTCAGTGATTTCAGCAGATCTGTATTCATAGCTATGCACAGTACAGAATTTGCTCTACTGGTACAGAAAGCCTGCAGCACAGCAGGAATGAGTAATGTATGATGGCAGCCCTCCCACCTCTCTGATGAGCCCCAGTCCATCCTCTTCCTTTGACAACTGCTTTATGTAGGGGTGAGCCCTTGCAGTACAAACTCTGGTAGGAAGCCACTGACCGTGGAGTAGTTAGGAACAAAGCACAGGCTTAGTAAGGACAGCCATGAGGAACGGTGCTGCAATAAGTTCTCACCCAGGCAGCCCAAAACACAGAAGAACTAGGAGCTGTGCCAAAGTTTGATGTGGAATGGTAGGGGTGAAATAAAAGGAGATTCTGAGCTATGGATGCACTGAGTCAGACTGGTGAACTCTGGAGCAGGGCAGGGTTAAGATACCAGCATGCTCTTGCATTTCCTTTTGACTGGCATTAGATGCTATCCATCCAGAGAGCTTCCTTGTTTTATCCCTATTTTGAAGCACTGCCTGGAGAGAGTTAGGTATTTAACAAAAAGTTCAAGATTGCACACTGGTCACTATCGTATTCAGTGGAAAGCTAGCACAGACGTTTCATGGAGGAAACTGGAAGAGAACTGGTTATATGAATATTGGATTACAGGAAGCAGTGCTATGACTTGACACTCCCCAGCAGAGACTTAAAATGATTGTGAGCACACTGCCACCTCTGTCCCAGCTCTGTGTCAAACAGTTTAGCTTAAACCACAGAGAATTTAAGTTAATTTCCTTGACTTCACACTAGAATTGAGGGGTGGAGAAGTTAAATGGTAACTGAGCCACCAACAACAGAGGCAACAACTAGCAGTAAAGAAACACCCAGTCAAAATATTTGGTCTAGAAATACACAGTCACACTCCTTCATTCTTTCTGAGGACACCAGTCATTCCCGAATTTGTTCATGAGTATCAATATAATTCTGAACAGGAGTGAAGTATTCTTCTCTACCTTTCAAAACAACCTACCATCTCATGGTTTAAACATTGTCCTAGGAGACATTGAAGATGAGGATCTGAAACTCCCCAGCCCACAGCAGTAATTAATCCTGGGTTTTCACTTCATGGACAAGAACTGTAAACACTAGGCAATTATGTACAAATTTGATTCTACCAATACCACTATTCCTAACAAAGGCAGCAGCTGCAAGCTCATTTGCAGTAATCTGAACCTTCTACCTGTGTGCTAGCAGCACCCAAGACTGTGAAATTTGAACAAAAGGACTCTCACGCCAAGATCACGGGGACCATGCAGAATCAGAAATCGAGGTACCTTTAGAACATTAATGCCCATGAAAGAAGTAACTAAATGATCTTTGGTAGGATCTTCTTATGTGGCATGTTTAACTGGCATGAAAAGCAATCAGAATATTTAATACTGATAATATTTTCCAGCCTTGAAATAGTACCGCACGCTTATTCAAGTTTTTTAAAGTAAGTAATTGCAGACATGGTTCCAATTTCATGATTTCTAAATTAGAAATTTTACATTTGATGTAACACTGAGAACAATTTCATAATGTGAAATCAGAAAATAATTTCTAAATCCATTTAGCTACTTAGGTATATGATATGTATTAAAGGTGCATAGCAGTCCTTCCTGACTCAAAATTACTATGTTCTAGTCAAAATCAATCACTGCTGAAGCTTGGCATCTTGTCATCTTCTTGTATAGTATAGATTCTTTATCATGTAACAACAACTTGTTGACTTTCATCATGTGAAGATTTTAGAGTTTTTCTGTCAAGGAACTTCAAAAGATTAGGCACTCAATAGTCACTAAATATTGCTTCAATCAAAGTTCCCAATTTGTTTGGGCTTTTTGTAAACTTCAGCCTTTGACCTAGAGAGAAGTGAATATCCCCAGAGGGATGTGAGGGGAACCAGAAAGCATATATATACAATAAACCACCATTAACAGAAATGGGGAGGGGGAATTAGGGGTGAATTAGAGAGAGGTAAAAAACAAAATAAAATATATAAATATAAATAGTTGGCTTTTCTTGTCAATTGTAAATCTAATGCTGATCATCATATTACAGAAGAAATTTGGAAAATACAGATTCTTTATTTCTATATTCAAATTAGGTCAACCATCCAATTTGTGTCTACCTTCTACTGTTATTTTTGAGACAAATTTTAGCCACACGTCTCCTCAATAATCCATACTAGATTTCACTAAAAACTATGAAACAGGTAGAAAATTAAATCAAAACACCAAAATAGCCTTCAGTCTGCTGAGGAACTATGCAAACATTTAATACACTGTTACGCAAAATGGATATTATTCTGTTGACATTATTAATCCTCTAGATCATGATTTGTATTTTTAAATTCATGACACTTCACAGCCAGTCACCTTCAGTTGCCAAGCATAATTTTTTTTCTATTTCCTTGATTAATAAACTGAAAGCATCAAGAATGTAAGAGGATTAAAAGCATAAATAGATCTCATGCCAGTTCTACACACAGCTTTCTGTCTATGTTCAAGTAATTATCTCATAATAAGCAGCACTTAATATACATTAATATTACTTTTTGCCTGGTGACAGCCCATTTCACAACAGGATTCAATTTTCAGCATTGATCACCCAAAATAAAAAGAAGTGCTATGTACTGCTGTTCCTCAAAATTAGGAGCTGATGATTAAAGAATCACTTTGGTCAGTTCAGTGGACAATCTTCATTTCCAATTCTAGGAAGTATTTATTGTGAGTTTGGGAAAGGTCAGGTCAAATAAAGTAGTACCCTATACTGCCTAGAACATATTGCCCCTCTGAGCAGTGGATATTATTCATTAGATTAACCTAAAATCACTCTGGAGCTCAAACAGGAAAGACAGAGAACAATAGAGATGTGCAACAGTACATCAGGAACTTTTAAGATTCAGAACAGAGTGCTTCTGATATCCCTTCGTTGTTTTACCAAAAGAACTGACAAACACAGGAGAAAATAAGAACATTTGGCAAAATGAGCTTACGATTAGAAGTCCTCTTCAAAGACTACATTGAACAAAAGTAGTAAAGTATACATAGAGAATTAGTTTATCAATTCACCCCAAAAAAAAGCAATTCTCTTCCTCTGTCTACATTTACTTGGTTTTGAGCAATTGTTACAGTCACAAGCGAAGACAGAAGAATTCTGGTAGACATCACCAATGTTAGGCACAATCACTACATTCAAAACTGAACTAGCATTAAAAAACTAATTATAACATCATCATAGTCAACTGGATCCATCAGCTGATTCAACTTCAACAGATACATACTGACTTTTGCTTAGAAAGTGTAATCTTCACTTTAAACAGTTTTTTAAAAACATGCTTTTCAAAAGTGATTTAAAAGCCATCACAAGCCTGTCTTTCACAAAATATTCAGAAGCTACAAATTTAATCACTAGCTTTGAATGAAGCAAATTCACTTTACTGAACCCAATAGGGCTCACCATTTTCTCTCCAAATTTAAGCCATATGAGTATTTCACTGTCATGCAGTTTATTCATTAGTCTCAATCACAATTTCAGTTGTTTGAACCCCGAAACATTCTATTCTAGTAAGACTACTGCAAGTTAATCGGAAAACACTATTGTACAAAACAACCCAGAATTTTAGATGGAAAGACTTAATATGCTTTTGCCTCCTTACCTATACCTATACATATAAATAAAATGTTAGATCTGTTTTCATTTGCATTCAGCATTTTTACACATTGAAGTGCAAATCCAGATTGGAAAACCACTTCTTACCAACAATAAAATTTAGTTATAATCTTTCTCTCACTCACTCATCTAAAGAGAATCTCCATAGACCAATAATTTTTTTCCTAAGCTGCAATGTATTTTAAAAATAATTTGCTTAGAAAAGAAAACCTTGTTTTGTCCATGAAAATACACAAGTATCTCCAAAACCAAGAAAGTGAACAGTTTGCATTACAGATCCATGTTTATTAACACTGCCTGCAAAATATTTAAGATAATCGTATTTTTTTTTAGATAAATAGTCTTTATAGAAAAGTCATTTGCTACATACCCCTTGTTCATCTAGTTTAAGCAGCTGTTCAGGTACTTTGGGTGAGTTGGAAGCCTGCCTCAGGCACTGAATACTCAGCTCTGGTATTACATACTCTAGTACTTCTTTGAGAGGCAGACCTCTTGCCGTGCCATGCCGAGCAGTGGATGGTATAGCATCTTCTAAAATTGCTCCTCTAAGTGTAGTAAGCTGCAGTAAAACACACAAAAACTTTTAGTTCTGATACTACAATGACTTTTAAAGATATAAACTTCAGGTTTTAGCAAAAGCATGGAAAATATAATTGGAAAAATAGATTATTTTTTTTTTTAACCAATAAAAAGATTATTAAATAACTTAAAGAGGAGAGAGGCTCTTATTGTCTCAGTAACAAATATATATTTGTTTTAAAGAAATTCACTGATCATATCATTAACTTATTCTGACTCCTAGGACTATTACCTTTTTTAAAAAATATTTTAAATGACAGGAAAACCAAAATGTCTTCATTTTAATGCCATACTGCCCTAGACACAGTAGTTGAATGTGGGGTTGGACAGGTGAGGTAAACCACAGCTTATGGCACCTTCATTTAACCCATCCACCTATTTTTTAAACCATACTGCTTTTTCTTCATTTGATTTCTCAAAAAGAGAGTAATTTCTAGAAGCAAGTCAGCTGAATCACCTCTCTACACATACATACAGAGAAACCCCTTTTTGGCAATAAAAGAAAAACCTAGTCTAAAAAAATTTATATGCATCTGTTTCTATATCTATTTGTAAAAGCACGTGAGCCCAGAGATATCAGGAAGTCTAGATAACACTTCTTTATGTCCTAATCACAATAAAAAGCAATAGTCCTATGGACTATGCAAGCATATAATTGCTTGCTGTAATAATAACATTGTGTATTTTCATAAAATTAAAGCTAATTGCTGTGATAAAGAAATTAGCTTTCAAGAGATGCTAATTCACTTGAAATAGAAGTTGAGATGTGTCCTTCCACAACAATAAGTGAGCTATTTTTTCAAATAAGACACCTTCCATAAGTCATGTATGTAGAAGTATATAAAAACATCTCACAGAAAAAAACTTCTAAGTACTTTGAAACAAAAGAAAAAATACAAATAAATCGTGGTACTAGTTTTCATAGTTTTTTCCCTCCCTTTTTCTCTGCATTTCTTAACCTTTTCTTTCTATCATTAAAAATTAACATCAAGCAGCTTAATCCAACCTTATCTTCAGCTTTGTTCTTATCATCTGTTCCCTTGTTTG
Organism: Athene cunicularia; assembly: GCF_003259725.1. Classification (NCBI taxonomy): domain Eukaryota; kingdom Metazoa; phylum Chordata; class Aves; order Strigiformes; family Strigidae; genus Athene; species Athene cunicularia. Next base: position 81,052,251 of record NW_020799097.1, read on the forward strand.
TCCCCACTGCAGTTCCCTTCAGCCAACTTAGATCCTTTTGGGTGCCCTCTCAAAATGAGAAAAATTTTATACAGTACACAAGAGGAAAACTTTGTTCCAGGAGCAAATACATTTACTAATGGTACAAGAATCATCCCTTTAACAGATTTACTTTCAAAGTTAGCAACATATCCACAAACTAGTATCCTAAGCTCTAAGCAAACTTTTCCATTCCTTTGCAGAATTACTGAAAGAACATTACCTCACTTGTCCTGAAAACTATACGATAGTTGAACTGAGATCCTTCTTTCTCCTTGACATCTTCAACCTTCTCCCTTCGGATGCTGACTGCTACAGGTCCAAGATTTTCATCTATTCCAAAGTAGTTCTGATGCTCTTTTGTACAATAGTGAATGAGAATAGAATAATGAAGTATGAGTCTCTTAGAAAACATTCACCAAATCTCATTAAAAAATTCTACAGCCAGAAAAAAAATATTATTTTTAATTGAGCTATGAGATCTGTAAATACACTGGCTTGTGATCTGAACTGCACAGTAAGTACCTAAATCACAAAATGTTAATTTTGATGAGTAGAATGATTACTCATATCACGTAACTCAAATTACTGCAACTGCTTCTACTATGAAATATTTTTTTACATTTTTTGTTAATATGAAATTAATAATTTTGCTTGATGCTGTAAGAAACTACTTTGGAGAAACTATATCTATATTAAGTCTTCAACAGACGCTAACAGTCTTCAAACAAATAAGGTGCTATGTAGCTTCCTTCATGTCATTCAATTTATTCTTATTTTTATTTAAAGCTTTACATTCGAAGCAGCAACAGTTTTATCAAGTGAAAACTGAGGCTAATAACTCTTCAGTGATGAATAAATAGTTCAGTTCATCCTTGAGCCAACTGGCCCATTCTGGGAGACTAAAGCATTACTGACAGAAGAGGAAGATCAAGTTCTAGACCATTAAGCAGACTAAATACACTCAAGTCCATGGGACCAAATGGGATACATGTTGAGGGAACTGTAAGGCCTCTCTTTACCACATTTGAAAGATCACAGCGAGTGCTTACACTCATCTTTAAAAGGGGTAAGAAAGAGGGTCTGGGAAGCAATAGGCTTATATAGGAATAGCTATACAGTAAACATAAATCTTAGTTCCCAAGGAGATGAAAGAACAAATTCTTATGGAAGACATTTCCAGGCACATGAAAGACAAAAAGATGCTTGGAAACAGCCTGCATAGATGCTATGGTTTGAACTCGGCCAGCAGCCAAACACCACGCAATTGGTCACTCTCCCTTCCCCGCCCAGTAAATGGGGGAAGAGAGTGGAGGGACACAAGGAAACTCACAGGTTGATATGAAAAAAAAAAAGTTTAGTGATTGTAATAAAACAAAACAATAACAATAATCGAAAGTACAAACAGGTAATGCACAATGTGCTTTCTCACCACCCATTGACTAATATCCAGCCCACTCCTGGCCAGCAGTCCTGACAGAACGGAGATCCTGCCACGCCAACAAGAAGCAAGAGAGAACCTGCCTCCTCTATATACTGACCACAACATCACATGATATGGAATACTCCAATGGCCAATCCAAGCATGCACTCCGGCTGTGCCCCCTCCCAGCTCAAGAAAAGTTAACTCTATCCTAGCCAAAACCACGACAATAGATTTATCAGATGCAAATTACACGTGACCAACCCAGGTGCTTTCTACAATGAAATGACTGGCTTTATGGATAGAACAGCAACGTATTTTAGCAATGCTTTTTACAGAGTCTCTCATAGTATCCATGTAACTAAACTGAAAAGACATGGTTTGGACATGCAAATTACAAGGTGGACATAAACTGGCAGGACAGCTGGCCTCAAAGGACTGTGATCAGTAATACAAATTACGATCAGGGGCCAGTTACTAAAAGGGTTATTGAGAGTTGATAGTGGAGCTGTTACTGTTTAATAGTTTTTAAAATTATCCAAATAATGGAATGGAATGCATCCTCAACAAGTTCATGCACATGACCAAGCTCAAGGAGAACAGTTCCTGTATTGGAGGTTAGGGCTGTAGTTGGGTACAACAGGTGAAGGGGAGTAACTGGGCAGGCTTTTAAAAAATGAGTACTATGTGCATAGGACAGATACTGAAATGCACAAACCTTGCAGTATTTTACAAAAGCAGGCAAAGGTGGTTAACTCAGCCACACAAGTAAGGTCCTGTATCTGTAGGGTGTCTGTGCTTCACCTCCCACCCTCCCCTTCCCCTGGAGGCAGCTGCTGCTGACATGGGACAGCTGAGCTGCATGTGAAGCAGCTCCTAACCCGCTGAAGTTTTCAACATGACATGTTAAAACAAACTCTCCCTTTGACAATCTGAAAAAACGGACTGACAAAAATCTTGTGAAGTACAGGCCTTATCTAGAGCAGAACAAGCTCATACAATGATACAGGCCAGGGACAAACTGCCTCAGGAGCAGGTCTTGTAGAAAAGTACTGGGGACCCTGGTGAGCAACAGGAGACACAGCAGTCAGCAGAACCCCCTGCAGAGATGAAGGCTAACCACACTCTGGGCTGCACTGGCAAGAGCATACCAGCAGGTCAGGAGAAGACATTACACCTCTCTGACACTTCTGAGGCCACAAAAGGAGTAGCGCCCAGTTTTGGACAGAGTGGGACAAGGCCAGCAGACAACTACCATGACAATTAAGGGGGTAAAGCATACAATAGATGAGGAGAGGCTGAAGGAGATGGGCTTGTGCACCTGAAGAAGAACAGGTTAATGGGGGGAAATAACTGCAGGATCCCACTAGCTGATGGAGGGGTTATAGAGAAGGTAGAGCAAGACTCTTCTCCAAGGTACAGAGAGAAGGGATAAGATGCAGCCATCACAAGATGCAGCCCTTCATCGAGAGGAATCAAACACAGGAACAGGTTGCCAGGAGAGCTTGTGAAATCTCCATCCTTAGAGATGGTCAAAAGCTAAAGGGACAGCTAAAGGTTAACTGAACAACCTATTCAGAACCTACCTTTAAAGGCAGCTTTAAACAGGGAATTAGACTGGATGACCTCCAGAAATATATTCCAATCCAATTTATGCTATAATTCCATATTTTAATTGTCAATGTAGTAATAGACTAATTTCTCCTATTAGGATTGTCTGGATTAAAAAACACTTTACTAGCATCTTTGAGTTTGATACTTTTTTTTTTTTTTTTTTTTTTTTTTTTTTTTTTTTTTTACACAAGGTATTTATAGAAATGTGTAAGGAAGTTTTTGCAGAATGTCTTTCACTGAGAAGTCATCCATACTCTCAGAATGAATAGAAAAAGACAAAGTTATCTCTAAGTAAATGACAGTCTTTGTCAAATCAACTTTGAATTAAGTTTCTAGGAGCCTTTGAAAAAATTTATCTGTGAAGTATGTGGGTGGCTACAGTCCATCTCTCAGTGGAGAGAAAATAAGTAGCAGCACATTGAAACTAGCATCTTTTTTCTGGAAGGAACACCTGAGATTAAAGGGGCACAGACATTAAATTATTTGCTCATGCTCACCGGTTACATTCCTTCCTCAGCCTAAGCATTCTACCTGCATGGATAAATGACACCTCATGGATTTCAAGGTGTTAAATTAAAACTTTGAGCCTTAATGGCAAATTTATCAAATGGAACCGGATTCTATAGATCAGAGACAGAGATATTGATTCAGAGGCCAAACACTTTCAACAACATAAAAACTCCCCACAGCTGCATATTCAGGCTCTGACAAAGGTAAACTTCTCAGGGTTTCTATAGCCTTTTATTTTGATGTAAATCTAGGAAAGGGTATTACACAGTTACTAGATTACTTGGCTGCAGTATTACTGAGCAGAAAAATGCAAGCATGGCAGATATCTGCTTATTTCTTGTACAATATGAAAGACACAAAACCAAAGATGTTATTTACGTACATTAAAAAAAAAAACAAAACAAAAAAAACCCAAACAGATAAAACAGTTTCAAGAATCAGAATTAAAGAAGCTGAAGTAAATTAAAGAATAGCATGGCTACTGATATTCTGGGATTTGGGGAAAACATTTTTAATTCAAGGCACTTTTAAAAAAAAAAATTCATAAAGCACAAACTCATGAAGTTCATTTAAATGTATTTATGTTGATATAAAAGTATTGACTGGAGAGGAGAGAAGAAAGTAAGTGCTATTCTCTAGCTCTTTAAAGAGAGATGGTAAAATATTCCTCACTTTGTACTTTTTCATTTTGAGGAATAATTGTCAACTTTTCTTCCAATACAGGTCTGACTTATGCAAAACTGAGTTAATAACAAAAGCTTGTTAAGACTGTACAGTTCTTGTAGGACAACTTTCAGTTTCATATCAGCAGATAGGTAAAATAACATATTAAGAAATAGTTGTAACCATCCCCCAAATAAAAAGTATGGTAGTAACAGTCAAGTCTCAAGGTGTTATGAGGATAATTGCACAAGGGGAAAAAGACAAATCAATGATAATAAAAGCATATTTCAATTATCCTTTTTTAAAATCAACATAGCTTTTTTCCCCTTCTCATCCCCTTTTATCACACAAAAATATAGTTCACTAAAGGACACCATTAATAAATCAAAACCATGAGATAAAATAAAATATTCCAGCTTTTACAAACCTTAACTGAAAACTGAGAAGATATTTTCCATAAACATTAACATATTTTACATCAGTCATGTTGGACTGGATGTTAACAATAGTTACAAAGCTTATAAATATGCAGTATAAAACTATAGCTCATTTCAGAAGACACTGAATTCCAAATCTCTCATTTCTTGAAAGGGAATGGAATAATTAGTGCTACACATGCCAGGGTGTTTCTTCTATGCATCTTAAAACAGAAATAAAACTTGTATGCTGACAAGTGCCAATTATAAAACTGTGAACTAAATCAAATATTCAGAAAGTTATTTCTTTTTCATAGATACCTTATTAAAGGCAAAGAAAATTGGTGGCATTACATATGACTCTATATACAAGTGACTATTGTTTTCTAAATTTTTACTTCATCCTTCCACAATTATTTTGCTAAATTCAACTCTGCTATTAAATCTACAATTCAATGAACAATCAGCTAGGAGATCTCCCTGTCATGGAAGAGCATCAAGTAAGACTCAGTATGCATATAAATGTCACTTTTTCTTACATGGCAGCCCAGCACAACAGAAAGACATTTTGGTGCCCAAGGCAAAATGCCCATTTTTTTTCCTCTATCCACAATAAACTTTGCTTAGGTGAGAACTGTGTTCATCTGGAAGTAATCTGGAGACTCCTTCCATGCCTGATCCCTTCAGATAATAGGTACTGAAAATTAAGGTTTTAGTTCCATCAACATGTTTGTCTTGACTTGCTATCTGTCTCATGAGAGCCATCCAAAACAGATTTCTCTCCTGTAGCTTCTGGTACAACTCTATAGAAAGATACTATGGAACAGGGCATGGCTTATTGTAAAGTTGAGAGGCTAACAATTCATTACTGGATATTAAATAAAATCACATCACATTTACTTTTCAAGAACTCTACCTACACAACAATTAGTAACAAGGACAGTAACAATTCAAGTTTCCTAGTATTATATATACTATGTGGGATAAAACTCTCAGATACTATTTCTTACCTTTTAATACTATATCAATACAAACATACTTTACTTTTAGTCAACAGCAGCAGTTAACTAAAACTAATTACATGTGCATCAACTTTCCAGAAAGGTCATTAGGTTTATTTCTCTTACATTATTTAATGTGGTTTTGAGTACTCTTTATATTTTCTTTTTTTCATTAAAAAAAAATGTTCAGCACTTCAGAACATGTAACTCCATTTCACAAAGAAGTCCTCTTTCATTTGGCTTAATCCTTGTCTAGTTTTTTTTTTCCTTTGTCCACTGACAACTTCCTTTCACTACCATCTATGCCAAACCTTTCTTCTCTCTGCCCCTCAAAAAATAAGACACCCTTTTGTTAAAAGTTTCCCTTCATTCTCTTCCACTCTGACTCCATCAACACTTTTTTACCCTTTACAACCTGCTGAGCTTAAAAGCCATTTTGAACCTCTGAATTTCCTGCCCATTCCTTGCTTAGCTCTCGGTCTTTTTCTTCCTCTTCTGTGAACAATCCAGATTTTTTACTGCCTTGCCTTTTAAATACAGTGTTTTTACAGTCAATATGTTCGAGGTGTCTACCATATTGTGAAAACAAGCACTGTACTGGATCCTCTTTTGAGTCCCTTATTAAGGGTCACAGGAAGCAGGAGTACAGTACAGTGCTCGTTTCCTGCTGTTCAAATATAGTTAGAAAGCAGAAGTATGATTTCAAGAAAAGTCAGGCAGTAACAAACAGTCTTTTAAGGACAGAAGAAAGGCTTTTTTTCTTTTCTTTTAATAATAGCAAAAAGACTGAGCTGTATTTCATAACACAGAAAGGAGGGGGGCAGGAATTTGGGGGTTCTCCCCACAAAAGCAGAGATTTCACACACATTGCACAATACAGAACTTACTACAGACATCCAAAGTAGATCACAAAGTGGAAAGAGTTTATCTGCATAATGATTCAAGCCAGGGTAATTACTCTGCTGAGTACCCTGGTACTTTGCAGTGTGAACATATCCTAAAAGAATAGGGTAAAAGTCTAAGAGAAAGGCACAGAACAATCTTAATTTAAGCTGAAAAACTAAGTATCATCAGAAGCTCGCTGTTTAAGGAGTATGCATATGTGCATACATTATGAAAGGCCCCAAGAGACACTTAAAGACAATAAAATCTAGAAGAAGGGAATCATAAGTCTCAATAATAAAACCTTCTCTTTCAGAAGCACCTTTTAGGAAATAGTGATTTCCACCCTGGTTATCAGTATTTCCAGTGCATTTACTGGATATAAATGCCTTCTTTTCCTCCTGCCCACCAAGAAAGTTTGATTCAGATAAGTTAATTTACATATTAATTTAAATGACCCCACACTAACTTACATATATAAAGTATTACATAACTTTATATATAACCCACTGGTTGTTGAATATCCCTCTGGGAGAGCAAGAATAACATGCTTAATTTTAGTAAAGAGTTTCAGGATCCCCTGTAACACTTAGGTCTCTCTATAAAGAAGAAGGAAAAAAATAATCTTCACTAAGCAACTTAAATCTAATTCATGGATATCTCAGAACAGTTACATTAGAAAAATTTACCTTTTCCATAGAAGAACTTGCGGTAATAATATGCTCCGAGATCAATGTGTTCTATGATGTAACGCTTCACTTTCTCTCTGTGAATGGACTGGTTTTCTCTTGGTACTTCCAGTACTGAAACACCAGCATTTGTGCAATGGGAACTCAGAGACGACTCAAAAGAACAACTTTCACCTGAAGAAAAAGATGCTGAATTTGCCCTAGAAAGTGCAATCCGTCTATCTCCTTCCCCACCAGTTTCATTCCTGAAGTAAGGGCAACTCAATACTAAATCATTGCTTTTCCCATCACCCTCATCAGCATCCAAATTCTCTTTTGAATTGAGGTCCTCTTTGCTTCCCAAAGGAGATTCACAGTTTCCCGTTTGGCCTGCTGGCATCTGAGTTTGTGATGCAGCTGAAGCCCCAGTGGTTATATTTTTTCTTTTTCCTACATTTACTCTGGTAGCCATTGCTTCATTTATGTTAAACAAAACGCTCTGAACATCATAATGTGCAAAACATTTCTGACAGTTCCAAGAACGAACATTTCTGTCAAGTCTATCATCCAGATCAGATGAAAACTTAAAAGTTTCATGCTCACTTTTCACTGTTCTCAATTTTCTAAATAGAGATGTTTCTACTGCTTCTGATTTTAGTCTCCTCTTGAAAGATTTCTCCCTGTCTCGACCAATAAGTAGGGCACTATCCATATAATCCAAGCCAGAAATCCTGACAAATTCTCCCCTAGAAATCTGTGCAGCAGCATGTAGACTTGGAGAAACTGTAGGATCACAGTGGAAAAACTCAGGAAATCCAAATGGAGCAAGGGTTTTATGTTCAAAATTTTCCACTCGGTAGCCTCTTAGCATTGCAAAAAAATTTTCTCCAGACAAGCCTTGCCTATCAATTGAAGAGGTACTACCATATTCTCTATGAAGAGCTGCTCCAGTATTAGGGTTAACAGCATTCTGGTCTAGCACATCTTCAGCATCAATATCACTTATTGTCACATCACTGTTGCTTCTTTGCCTTATGGGATGAAGTCCCCTTTGAGGGGAATGAACAAACAGATCTCCAATCGAGTATTTTCCCTCTGTAAATTCCAATTCTAGCTCTTCTTGTTGTCCATCACTTTGGTCATTTTGTCCATTTGGAAGTACTGAGCCAACACCTTCATAACTGGTTGGAGGTCTGTTTTCCCAAGCAGCTTTACTTAGCTCTTTAGAGCAATCCTTTTTAGGAGGCCATTCAGATACCCTTGCTCGAACACCCATCTTAGGCACAGCTGGTGTACCATTTGTTTGATTAGTTTCAGTTTTGCTAGGTGCATTTGAAGAAACGGGAGGACCCATGCTACCATTCAAAGCTTTAAGTTTTCTAGCGAAATAATCATCAGATTGCATGCTTCTTGAAGACTCCCTGAACTTTGAGGAAGTTCTACTAACTTTGTGCTTATCTTCTTGCAAAGACCTTTGATCGCTCATGTCCAGTCAGTGGGAGGGGAACTGCTACTATTGCATAAATTTACTGTTACTTTTGTAATTACATTGTCTTTTATGGGCCAATAAACTGGATATAAAAATACAGTCTTCTCAGAAGTGCACGCAGAAACCTCAGTATACTATTCTTGTACAACTGCTGTCAGCAGAGCAATCTTAAAACATTTCCTTCAGTTCAGACGCATTCAGTTCAATTCCAGACAAATTTCTTTTATCTGTTCATAAAAAAAACGGAGAAAGTATATTAAAATGTTTATAGTCAATAATAGTAAGCTTCCAGTGTTGCTTGTATATATATATATAATACCCCAGGAAACTGGAAATAATGAGACATGCTTTGCATGGTTTTCTATCCTCTGCCTCCTTAAAACCAGACAAATGCAATAATTCCAGTTTCCCACGTGATTCTCATAGGATGCAGTTTGAACCTGCATCTCTCTCATAGGCTAACCAGTGCACACACAATGAATAGAAGACTGGGCTCTGCCAAGCGGGCTAGCCACACACTACTCTCTCTGCATTTCCTTCAATGCTGACAGCAACTTAGATGCCTACTCCCTGTCTAAGCACTAGGGTTTTTTATGTAACATCTTTAAGACACCATTTTCAAGTTTGTCTGAACCTGGCTAATACACACAGGAGTTACTGGGACAACGCTGGTAGAAAAAGTAAGTAAAATATAGGAACTTCAGACAAAGAAAAGTGTTTTGTCCCATTTAAAATAACATTTTAAAGATAAGTAATCTCTCCACTATGATTAATTCAGTGAATAACTGTATTTCACACATTTTCTCTCTCTCTCTCCCCCTAAAGGGAGATTTACGTACATTCCTTTATTTGGAGCATAAACTATTATTTAGCTGTGTAAACTTGGTTACTGTGCTAAAGAACATGTCTGTTGTCTTCCATGAATAAGAGAGCAGCCCTATTGATAAGTATTAATTTGATTAGAAAATTGGAATTGTTGGGATATAAAAATATTCTTCAGTGGCTTTAATGGTCTTAACAACATGACTCATGCTGTGTTCCAGGCAGAGCCCATCATTTAACCCATTGCATAAAACTAGACTAAAATAAGAGACAAGAAAGCATGTTATGTACTTCCTTTTCAGCCTTTGTTCCTTGAACAAACACACTGACATAATGATCTTTTAAGATGCTGCAAATAAGCATAATATGCATTTATCAGATTTTAAAAAAAAGTCAGATCAAGTAAGCCTGGAATATGAATTCTCCCCTTATTTCAGTGAAGATAAGAAGTGGTAAGAGGAGCTCAGAAGGTAAGTGGCTTTTTCCACTACATTTAATGCCATAAAAATTTTCAAATTGAAAAAAAAATAAAAATAAAAGAGTATGAGGCAAGGGGGCAAAGAAATAATACAAATTTAAACTTGATAGATTATTTTTTTCTGCTTATGAGAAATAAACACAAACTTGTGTTTGATACAGCAAGGCATAGGACTCTAATAGAAACAAATAAAAATTACAGTTACGATAGCATCATGATTGACGTGGTTTCTATGTGACTGTTACTAGGAATGGGTAATAATAACAATATATCATTGCAGCTTACTTTCACTACATACAAATTCTTCAGAACTCCTGTTTGAAGGTCAATTATGTCAATTAAAACAAAGTTTTTGTCCCTTACAGTAGTCAAAAAGACTGTTTAAAAAAAATTATACGTTCAGAGAAATAGTATTTCAAAAGTGGCATATAGGATTTTTAAACATTGACTTAGGGAAATACAACACAATAAGGAAAATATCAGTCATAGAATCATGGAATGGTTTAGGCTGGAAGGGACCTTAAAGATCACATAGTTCTAACCCCCTGCCGTGGGCAGGGACACCTTCCACTAGACCAGGTTGCTCAAAGCCCTGTCCAGCCTGGCCTGAACACTGCCAGGGAGGGGGCAGCCACAGCTTCTCTGGGCAACCTGTGCCAGTGCCTCACTTTACCCTCCCAGTGAAGAATTTCTTCCTTACATCTAATCTAAATCTACCCTCTTTCAGTTTAAAATTGTTACCCCTCATCCTAATGCTACACTCCCTGATGAAGAGTCCCTCCCCACCTCTCCTGTAGCTCCCTTTAAGTACTGTGAGGCTGCTATAAGGTCTCCCAGAGCCTTCTCTTCTCCAGGCTGAACAACCCCAACTCTCTCAGCCTGTCCTCACAGGGGAGGTGCTCCAGCCCCCTGATCATCTTCATGGTCTCCTCTGGATCCATTTGAGCAGGTCCATGTCCTTCTTATACTGGAGGGCCCAGAGCTGGGCACAGTACCGCAGGTGGGGTCTCATCAGATGGAGTAGAAGGAGAGAATCCCCTCCCTTGACCTGCTGGCCACACTTCTCTTGAGGCAGCCCAGGATACAGTTGGCTTTCTCAGCTGCAAACGCACATTGCTGGGTCATAGTCTGGTTTTCATCCACCACTACCGCCAAGTCTTTCTCTGTATGGTTTCTTTCATATATGTCAATATGCTTAATATTTGGGGGGCACAAATAATATTACAAAAGTGAATTACAAGAAAACTTCTCTGTAATACACATTATTATGAACAGCTGACAGCTTTATCATCTCATCGAGTGTTCTGTATACAATTGTAGAAATATGAGAAACCTTTGCCAAACAAAAACACTGAAGGAAAACTAAATAATTCTAGAATCACCTTTGTTTCTGCAAGAATATAAAATAGTGAGAACACAGAAAGGTCAATTTCACATATTGGGAAAGATATTTAACTTCTTATTGAAGATTAAATTAATTTTATTTGAAATTACAGTGAATTACATCTTCTAGACTTCTTAACTTTTCCTACAAAAAAACTATTTATATAAGTTATTAGTGTATGCAATTTTTTGAAATAAAAAAATTTCTTAGAAAACAGGAAAGTACATATAAGGTCAGAAAAGGTTATCCTACAAAAATTCAACTCTTTTTTTCCCATGTGTTAATCCTTTTTCTGTCATAAGCATTTGTGCAAAAAGTAGTGAACTGGACCAGGAACATAATCCAGCCTGAAATTAAATTGGGGATGAAGTGGTGGAAGGCAGAAAGAAAGAACACTAATTGCATACTACCATCCCCTTTATTTTCAATCCAAATCCACAACATGATTTACTGTTCGGCCTCACAAACAGCTCTATTTATAGAAGGCAGGAGAGAGGCTGAAGGTCATAGGAAAGCAAGACTTTTTTTTTTTTCCTGGTGGTGGCATCTTAAATTCTTGATGAAATATGACCTGAGTATTTTAAAACTAGTTTTTTTCCTTACAGGGTAAAGCTGGTGTGACAGAAGACCAAAGAAATTCCTGTTTTGGAACTGTAGATTGACGTTTTATTGGAAATACTAATATTTGAAGATGTGTTGTAATATATTTAGGGTATACTAGTAAATTTTTTTAAAAATAAAACCTGAAGTTGGCCAAATTGACAATATCTGCCTGTTTTTAATATAAATGAACATTCCTGTACATTCCTATAACTCAGTACAACAGCATGTTTTGGTTGACAGCTGACCTATGGTGAGGGATGGTACTATAGGATCCTGAATTTGTTGTTCTTTAAGGTTTTTCTCTCTTCTTGGTAAGAATTTGGCAACTCACAAATATCATTCCCCTATAGATGTTGATACTATTTATTATAAACCAGTTTAGTTTGCTGAATTTAATAAACTATTACTTCCACAAAGAATGCTGTCAATATGATCATGAGCATTCTTCTCTTCATGCCTGTACAGTCCTTTTGGTCATGTTCTTCACTTCTCTCTCTTTTCATCTCATGCTAGCATTTACGAATGGAATCTCTGACAGATATGGTCAAAAAAGAAAAGCTGGATGCCTACCCTGCTGTTGTGCTCCTGCCAACCCTTTCCACTAAGGCTGCTGGATGTTATGCAAATAACTTAAGTTCCTTCCACACAGCTACAAAGACTTCCTTCTGAGCTCAATACAGCAGCTGGTTTGTTAGCCACAGTTACAGTTCTTTAACATGGAATGATTCCAAGTTTCCTGGGGACCTGGATAAATGCCCACAAATGTTCCTGTGCCAGTAGCAGAGCAATGAATAAAAACTTTACTATTGGACTATCCTGTCAAAAGGAGGCTGTTCGGTAACGCTGCCTCATGTCAGCCTTGATAGATGGAAATGAATTATTTAAGAAGTCTTTCTGTGATCATTTTGTTGATCAAGACTTTGGAAATCTGCCCCTATTATTATGTAATGTTATCATCCTAAAAAGAATGCATAATTTGGATGAAAGCATTAATCTCTACTATTTATCAAGATGACAATTCTATAAACCATGACTCTCAAGCTCTACTAATCTTAAAAAATGGGAAGTGCAATTTGATAAAATAGGAGGATAGGCAGGAACAGTATGCCAAAAGCTGAAGATCAGAGATTTAATTTGCATTCAATTGATTCTACACAGCATTTTCTGTGTGCTCAGGGTCTGGTTAGTTTCCACACTTCAAAGAAACACCTAGTAGGTAGTAGTGTTATGTATTTTGCCAGTATAGCAGCGTAGCAGTTACACAATGGCTATTTTATGGAATCCAAAGTTTGCAAGAAAATTCTGCTTTCAGGCCCATACTTTTAAATGGAATGAAAAAGAACAGCACAAAGGAGAAATGAACATGACACGTAAGCTGCTTGTATTTCTACAAGTTCTGGACCAGATAACTCACTGAACAAATCTGTCACAAGGTATCATTTCCTAAAAGTAAGGTTACTACTAGAAGAAAGGTAAGTCACTTTTGAAAAGGAAGAAAATGATATAAAAAGGGTTTTTAATGCAAGTTCAAACTTGTTTCAGTTTGCTTATTTTTAAAGACAGATCACATTAACAAATGTTTTTAGATTTACATATTTTCAGTGTATCTATTAACAGCATTTATTTCTTAACAATTCCTAAATTGGAACTGCCCAATTTTCAGAAATAATATGAGGGCCATGACTGGTTTTCAAGTCATACTACTTATTTGTGTGCCCAAGACAAAAAATTATTGTCACATTGAACTGTGATATCATATCATATGACAGTTGCTTATGATGTCACGCAGAAGAATTATTACTACAGATAGGAGTATGGAAGAGGAAAATGAGTTCTTCATGCATTTGTTTTCATGTAAATGTCTTTAGAAAACTATGATATTTAAGCATAATTGTCTTTAAATAGAATATTTCTTTCAAAGTTTTCCATGAGGCACAGTGAATATTAAAGGATAACACCAACTATAATTGAGCCATTTATTCAGATTGCAGCTGTGGAAAATGGATTGGAAATAATACAATGAACAAATTATGAGCACAGCTCATGAAAAAAAAAATGGTTCAAATTATTATACATCAAATTTACAATTAAAGCTATAACTACTACAGTACAAATGGTTACTTCTCATATGCATATTTCAGATACTTGATTAATATGCAGACATAGACAAGAGGCAGAATAAGAATGGGAAGCCCCTCATTTGACTAATGGAAATACATATGAGCTGCTGTGTAGTGAATATTTGTTGCACACTTCCTTAGTTGTGCTGTATTTCTTCACATTTACAGTCTTGTGAAAGAAATGATAGAGTAGAAACTGAAAAGAATCCTTCATTGAAATGACATGGTTACAGAAATGTATCTGCAGAATAATCCACCAACAATCATACTATAGCTTAGCTGATTTGGGGGTTGGGAGGAAGGAGCTAACTAAGAGTGACAACAGCCTATGTGATTGTCAGTGCTGGTGTAAGACCAGCATGTTTCTTATGGAACTGCAGTGGAATTGCACTAGTTTGGGACTGGTGCAAGATTTGGGGTTAAAAAAAAAAATAAAATAAAAAATCATACTCTGTTCTTCAAATACAGTTCTCCAACAAAGAAAATGGCACATAAATATGGAGACAGAGATGCAACATGTAATTTTGGATCAATGGATCTTTAGAACACAAGTCTGAATTCCACAGCTATTCAGTACTGTTCAGTGAAAGGTGTTTATTTTTCAGAAAGAGAGACCCTCCAGTCATAACTGCTCTCCTTCATTCACAGGCTGAGAAAAATCTCATCATCACCTACAGGAATAATTGCATAAGATCTAACAGTAAAAAGCAGACCCCTCAAAACATTAGACTTACGTTTGTCTTATGGTGAAGATCCCTATCTGTCCTATTGGCTTTTCCAGACAAAATAATCCAATAACTCACACTTTCCAACTACTAAATACTAAACTCGCTACTATTAGTTGGGTAGGGTTTTTAAATATACTACAGTCATTTATTAAAAGAACTAAAAAAGCAGTTACAAAATACATACACTTACACTGGTGTAACTCATTATCCCAAAGAATACCTAACACAAAGTTCCAGCAGTTCTTTATCATGTCTTCTATCACTTTCCCTGAATCGTAACTCAATCCATGCATTGTTTCATCAAAAAACAGGTTTTCATCAAGCAATGTAGGTTATGTCTCAGTGAATACCAAAGTTTTATACAAAGCTTTTACTGACTATAGCATTACTGTCACTGATTTTAAACTTTGTCAGATATCACCTTCTGTGACTGAAAAATATGTTTAGATAAATTTGTTACTGTGTGTTTTAGCACTGTATTTTCTTAGAATATTAATACTGATATTCTGTTGTTCCATTAGCACAAGTTTTGACACTGACATGCATTAAGGCTAATTCAATTTCCAGAACAAACTGGATATCCTCCTATTCTTACAGCTCTATTATAAATAGTTCAATTATGTAACCTATGCAGAGTTTAACTATGAAACTGGAAATGAAGTTATATCTTGTTCAGGTTGAACCATGTAAAATAGCAGAGTGAAATCACACTTATGTTGAAATCAACAGCAAAACTACCACTGACACACACAATGAGAATCTTTCATTTGTACTCCTCCAATTCAGTTCACTTATTTTTAATTGAAATTATGGAACCTAACAAAATACAGTAAAGCCTACAACTTAGTGTTTCTAATGAAGTAAAAAGGAAATGTCTTAATACAAAATTCTTAAACAAAGGAATTTTTCTAGGGAAAGGTTGAAAAAACATCTGTAAGCTCTGACAACTTATTATCCCATGAGAGAGAGAGGGGGGAAAAAAAGGCACCAAACTCCTCATAGATTATTATTACCCAATACCATTTTTCGCAGCCTTTACTAATTGCAAATAGAAGTTATATACCTGTCGGTCAAGTTCTTGTATCAGTAAAAATTTTAAACAAACAGAATTCAAACAGGTTTTGTTTCCTTCATTCTTTTCATTCATGAATCTAGGTGTCCAGGGGCAGGATAACAAAAAAGAACCCTACTTATCAAACATTAAATAATTTGTTTTCTACAGGGAGACTAAAACGACATCCAGAACATAATTTACATGCATGCAGATTATGTCTTCAGGACAGAAAGCAATATGGCAGACTGGATGACTCTAAGACATTTCCCTACCTTAATGTATTTAGATGTACTTATCTCTGTGCCTCCAACATTTCATAGTAATTACAATTTCCTTGTAAATATATTTAGCTTTAAAGTACTGACAATACAGAATTTTAATTCCAGTTTCACCTTTGAGAATGAAGTATCTTCAACACATGATATAGGCATGTCATAAACAAGATTCAGACAAAGAATCAGTCAGCAAATAAACACAAGCAAATTTTGTATAATACTTTATATATTCAGTATAGTTCCAGATCTTGCAAAGTACGGAGTAAAAATCTGTTTGTGTGACATGTACTTTTCCTCAGCTAATAGAACCTATTCAGTAAGAGTTCAGATCAGACAGAGCATGAATTATTCTGGAAGAGTAAAGATGATTCAGTTACAACATTGAAACATCACATTGAAGCAAAATCCACTCAAAACAAACAAACAAACAAAAGTCATTTTCAGTGGTCTTTCCAAGCAAGTTGGACAAACTTGGAATCTTCAGGAGAAACAGTAATGTTTACAGGCTCAGAAATTGTCACATGTCCACTGATTCTTGAATTGACCCTTCCTGCTAGAATGCATGTATTCTCATTTAAATTGTATAATCCCCAAGGCAAGGACTATTTTTTTGTCCTGTTCCAACAGGATCCTCATACGATGACCCCACTGTACAAGATGCTAAATACTATGATAATCCAGTTGGTAAACAACAAGTGTACCAAGTCACTTTCAGATGCAAAGCTTAGAAAGATAAAGACAGGACTTGTGCACCACACTGACATCATTCAAACACAAGGAAAAGGACTATCATGTACTGACTCTAAGCAATCATTTGCATAATCCAAAAGGAAAGTCAGTAGTTGCTGAATAACCTGTCGCATGAAAATGAGCTTCTGCCAACCAGTTGTATGCATTGGGGTAACACTCAAAAGAAAATTTCATCATCTGTAAACTCACTAGCAGAATATTATGCAGAAAGGAGAATATTCATACTGTATATTGAACACAGAACATACTACAAGTATTTAATTTCAAAACAAATTTTTTACCTTCAAGTTGTTAATATACATTAACAAATACTAAGAATGCTACCTTTTTTTTTTTATGTAGTTCTTAGAAAATACTGGTAGAAACAAAAACCAGCAATTTAGAAGAAATAATGGAAGTGTATTCCATTATTTTCCATTATTTTAATACAATGAAAATAACATATTCTACCTTCTCCCTGAATTAGTCGCATTAGAAATTATCTTTTTTGCTATAATCCTAGCTCAGTGCACAAAATGGTTCTTGAAATTCCAATGGAAAAGCACTCTGCACAAGAGCAGGCATAGAGAAAACGAAGGAGAAAGAAAAAAAAAAAAAAACAACCCACAGAATATTAAGAAATGTTTTATTTCTTTTAAAAAAGGTAACACTCAGAATTTTTGCTCTCACAATACATAAGAAATTGTTATAGCTAGAATGATGTAATAGAAAAATTAGAAGTTGTTATCATTATCTATACTTATCAGTCTACAAAAATTTGAACAGACGGTGATTTCTAACAAAAAAATATGTTTAGTTAAATTTCTGACTGTATGTGTTAGCACTGTATTTTCT
Organism: Athene cunicularia; assembly: GCF_003259725.1. Classification (NCBI taxonomy): domain Eukaryota; kingdom Metazoa; phylum Chordata; class Aves; order Strigiformes; family Strigidae; genus Athene; species Athene cunicularia. The sequence goes on from NW_020799097.1 coordinate 81,069,983, forward strand.
AGACAAATTATCTCAAACATTTTTTGGAATATGCATGTGAGGCTGTTTTCACATACTGCATACAATTGCTTTTGATTATTCTGAAAAAATTAAGAGTATTGGAGTTTGCGCCTCACGCGGTATTGAAATAAATGTTTTTTAATTAAAGACTGATAGGAAAGGAGAGATGTGCTAACATTGACTGTTTTCCACATTCGGAGGTATAAATTTGGAAGTGCGTTCGGAGGCTGTACTTAAGTTGAATAAGAAGTCAAGTAGTGAAAGAGGAAAAACTGTTCAGTACAAGAATAAGATTGTAAGCTTTGACTTTGAAAAGTCAATATGCCACAAGAATTTGTAAGGGTCAATTCCACTTTTTCTAAGTCTACTACAGTGAGGCCCAAAATAAAGCTTTTCCATCCACTCAGTGACAAGATAAAACAATAAAACTTTTAAACAGCTGAGGCTGCCTATTCCACAAAGCAGGTTTCAGATTCTGACAATGTACTCGAAAGCTTTTGAAAGGTACAAAGCCATTTTTAGCCAGAACAAGAAAGTTCTTTTATATGTTTCTATAATAACTGTGTTTCATAGTAAAATGTTGCTACAGGCTGGAGCAGAGATTAAGCCTGCCGCGTTCACATTGGAGAGGTGAGACTATTTGCATTGTCCTAAGCACTTGCTTGGATTCCATGCTATGAGCTCACAAACCCATACATTGGGCATCATCTCCAGAGATCACCAAATTTCTCCCAACAGCAAAACACTTAGCACTAGAACAGAATTAATGCTACTGCCACCAGAAATACTCTCTCCAATGCATCATGAGACATATTGCATATGACTTTTAAGGGCAGCTAAACTTCTAAAGTAGAAAGAAACAGCCTCCTTAAAGCAAAAGGCACACCCAATATAGAGGTGAAAGAGGTAACCAAAGAAGGTGCATGGACTTTAATCATAGGGACACAACAGCTTGAGTCTGACAAACTCTTTATTCCATTCTAAAAATCTTCTGTTTTGAAAAATTACCATCAATAAGACTCAGTACCCAATGGAAACAGATGTTCCAAAGTGGATTCAAAAGTAAAAACTGAAAGGACTGAGAATGATAATTGAGAAAAGGTTGAACTTTTGTTCTGCTTATGTTCACAAGAAATGGGTATATCATCCTACAGGTCTCCGTATATTTATTTGCAGCAGACTCTGCTGGCTCAAAATAATCAGATTTTTGCATTTAAGGCATAGGTACAAGAACATATTTTACAGACAACCTCTCTAAGGTCCATCAATTATATAAAGCTTTGGGTACCACAGAACATTTGGATATGATATTAATACTCAATGCCTATAAAATTACACTATTTTGTTATATATACTATTTTATCCCATTTCCTGTTGTACATAGGTATTTGAGAGAAAACTGCAACGATTAAAATAAGATTTGAAAGACTTTGTTAAACACCCCCCAATATTACAAACACGTTTGTGTTCTTTGTGATTTTTCCTGTAATAAAGCTATTTGATCATACTCAAGATGGTCTACAACAGGACTCCAATTTCTGTACCTATTAGAAAGGCTCACAAAGTTCCAGCTTATTTTGGGGAAAAATATTATTCCAGAAAACCACTGTTTTGGTGATTCTCTAGATAATTCCTACAGACAGTTCTGCCTGTGACAGCAAAGGGTCATCCTCCAGCTCTTACTCCGTCATGCGACTAGGCAAATCACAAATGCAGTCTACAGCCTCTCTGCTTATATGCAAGCATGTGATTCCTCAAACATTCTACAATTTCCCAACAAAACACAGAAAGGCAATGAACTGACTCCTTTCCCTTCCCTTCTTCTGCTAGTCCTATTCCATTCACCTGACTTTTCCAAACACCACCTGGCACTGAACAATACAGTTTAGGCAAAAAGCACCTCTCAGACAGACAGCCTAGAGTCCAGTTGCTCTACAGCTTCATATAGCTATTTCCTAGTTCTTACCAAGTGATTATTTACAATAATGAACACAGTGCTTCTCAAAATTTTTCAGCATGTAACTCCTGTTAAAAGTCCTGTCTTTGTGCCATCCTGACCAGCTGCGTTCCTCCAGGTCAGATGAAAATAGTCTGTAATCACTAAATGCAACTGTAGACATTCACTTACATGCTCTTTAGAAACAGAGCTGCTTCAGCTAAGACCACTTTTTCTAAAACTTTGCAACCTCTGGGCAAAGAGGAAACACAAAGTGGATAAAATGCAGGCTTAGAAGTTCAAGTTAGTTCATTTTTAAAGCAGAAAAAAGAGATTAAGTCTACATAATTGTTAGAACAAAGAATTTGAATAATCTTACCCATCATAAAAGTCTACAACAATGAAAAAAACCTAAAAGAACATGCTCTCCCACTAATTAATAAATAACCATTTAACACTACCTATGACAACAGACGGAGTGTTCAAAAACTCAAAAGATTCTAGAGTGGAAGAGATCTAAACTTCAGCAGGAAGAGAGTAGAGGCACATTTTATGAAAAAAAAAATAGAAATACTAGCTTTGCCTCCGTTTCTTATGATTTCAAGAAAGTAAAACAGAAAAGAAGTTTTATGCCATGTCATTTGGCAGTAGAATGGCTCTGATGTCAAAGCTCTGAATTATTTTTAGTAGCAATGAAGGAAGTGGTTAAAATAAGTTTTAAAGAAAAAGGAAACATTAGCTTTATCTTTATTAGGTTTGGGGTTTTTTTTATGGAAACTTTTAGTCTGACCTTGGTTCTCTATTAACTGACGGGAATGGTGAGGTAGCATAAACTGATAATATTAGTGGCCAGTTTTCTGAATCTTTCAAACTGACCTCAGTTCTGCAGTTTTAGATGTCAGCAAGTAACTTCTTAAGTACTTCTGCATTGCTTCAGAGCTGTAAAGTATTATTTTACATCACTGCTCATCAAGATCTTTTAGAAAAGTTATTTTTTGAGAACAGAGATTTCACTTTTTTTCTGTCCTTCCTCTCTGAATCGAAAGAGCAGAAATTCCACATAGTAAGAAAAAGGGTTGACATCTATGCTGAAAATAATACACTTAATTCATAAAGTCTTACTATATAAAACCAATTTTATTCTTAATTTTACAATGTAAATTTGGAATTATATTAACAAAATACATTAAATATCTTGGTAGTTACCAAGTAACTTGGTAACTTGTGTCCACATGACATTTCCAAGCACATGCAACTGAGCCTGGACCACCTGGCACTGAACAATAGAGCCTGGGCAAACAAGCACATCCCTGAGACAGCCAACCTATAGGCCAGTTGTTCTGCAGCTTTGTAGAGTGACAGTTCTTTCTGCGTAGTTCTAGACATAAACACAAGAGTAACTGGAGTGAGAGAGTTGCTAGTAGAATAATGTTCTTCATTTTTCTGCAGTCCACTCAAATTCAGCACAACTCAATAGCAAAAGTCTTTGCCATCTGTTTAGTGATCATTTGATATCTTCTCTAGAATCAAATTGCTGTCAAGCTAAAAAACTTAAAAGGGTCGTAACAGAAAACAATTTTGGTTAAAGTTTTATTTAAATTTTAGGGAACACTTTCTTCCCCTCCCCCCTCAAAGATAGCTTAATCATTGCTCTGCAGTTCTGCCTTTAGTTTTTCAATTTAAAGCACGTGTCAGAGAATTTTCTGGAATTGTTCTTCCAAGAAAATACACTACATATTTTCATTTTAAACATGAAGAAAGTAACTGTCTTTGAGATTATAGTGTGGAAACACATCTTTCAAAAATTCTGAACCAGATCAGCAAGACTTCATTTTCCTAAATTGAAAAAGAGACTTCTTGTATACGTGCATTTTCCAGACAAAGTCATCATCATGACTGGGGTTAAGGAACGTAGATTCAATGCCTTAAGCCGTCCTGTTAGAGAGACATTAAATAAAATGTCTATAACCCTTTCTTGATTCTTAGCATGATGACAATGGAGTAAATTATAATCCTAAACCCAAAATGTTAATAATACAGGAATCTTACATCTTTGCCCTCCCCCACCCCCGGT
>NW_020799097.1:81074042-81087202 GCF_003259725.1 Athene cunicularia
GCTACTCTCAGTCTTATCTCTTTCTTTGGATTCTGAAAGAAAACTTGTATGGGGTGACACATGAGATGATACCTGCAAGTGATTACAAGCATGCTATCATCTTCCTAAATTTACTGCTTTATGGTAAAGGGCCGAAAGACAAAAATCTGGGAAAAAACTCTTTCTTTAAGATTACTTACTGAAATATTCAGTAATTTGATAATCAGCAATTTACCTTTAAATAGCTCTCTGAACACACTAATAAGAAATAACACTATTAGGAAGTATGAAAAATAGAACTGTGGTCCACTGTTGATAAGCATGAGGAATGATAATTATAAATTCACATTCATCTGGAATGGTTTGCTTTTATAGGGCCAATTTAGTTTTAACTTTTGCTTCAAAAATTCCTATTACATAACACCCCATCCAATAATTCAGACACTGAATTTTATATTTGATTTATCAAGTTCTGCTCCTTATGTAAATTAAAACATTCAAAAAAGAGGGTATAATTAACTGATCCAAAGTGTTCACACACAGACATAGTAAAGCAGTGTAGGCATTGTAAAAAATCTGCCTCAGAATTTCATTATTGGCCTTGATTTAGCACGAAGCTTCTGGTCAGCCAACAAACTGTATATCATTCAGGCAAGACTGCACATTTCTGGAATTGTGTTTTTACTTGTTGTCAGTGCATATCTCCCTCTTTTTTGCAGCATATTTGCATTATAGAAACTACAGATGTATTTAAAAAATCTGAATTTAGAAAAGAACAATCACATTTGCTAAGTTTCTGACTCTTAGAAAGCGTGTATTAGATTATAAGAGAAACTACACATTTGACATATAACCTAGAGTAAATGGCATTCCTTCTGCTTCCCATGCATACTCACCTACTTTATCAGTAAAATCCACAGATTTTTTTTTTCCCCCAAAATTCAGGACACTATCAAATAAAAAATTTTTTTTTTTTTTTTTTTTTAACCTAGAAAAATGTTTTCCCCTAAACTGAACTCGGCCTATTTGTCAACAAATTATAAATTGCTTACAAAAGGTCTCAGCTAGTCACGTCAACATTATGTATGACCCTTTAAGAAAAGTATCCTTATCTAAGGCAATTTATAATGTGAGTGATTTTAAAGGATTTTCTACAGAATCTGTTCAGCTAGCTTTTCTGCGTTTTTAGAGAAATAAATGTACATGAGAGTTAAACAAAAAAACCTCACACACTAACAAGGCAACTAAACATGCACTAAAATATCCATACAGTAAGTTATTGTGAATTTCGAACAGCTTGAATAAAGTATGACGAGTACTCTTTCATAATGCAAAAGGCAATAGAATCAAAATAGTCAGGGACTTACTAACCATCAATTGTGATAAATTATTTTTCCCTTTAAAACAAAAAAACAAAACCATAAATACCCAATGCCAAAGATATACAGAATTTTAATAAATACTTATGTTTCTATGCAAGTGTATAGTTCAGTTCTTTGAATTTCTTCCAGCCAAACTGTATGGAAACAAGTTTTTGTGTATGTTCAAGGCTGCATTCCTCAATATGGGCGCTCATACAACAGTGTGTGCATAAAGTAAACAAAAATATTTTTGCATACAAATACATCCATACTCTCATTAATCTGTAAACCCATGTTAACAATGCTTTTGCAAAAAAACTATATGGAAATTGTAGTACCATTTTTAAAGTTAAATATAATTGCAAATTCCCTCCCATCTTGTTCTTTAACTACTCTAAACACTGTTTTAAAGGCTTAAATTGAACTAAGAACAGATTTTACAGAATATTTTAAGACTATGGTAACTAGGGGGGAAAAAAGCTCTTCTTCCTAGAGGGTAAGTAGCTTTCTGAAAATGCAGACTAAATTTCTGGTCAACAGTTTTGATTTTACATGAAGCAAGACTTTTCCCAAATCCCCTTAGCTAGAGGACTACGTTAAAACAAAAAGCTTAGGCAACAATCTGGTCAAAACACAGGGGTTCAAACTGGCTAAGCAATCACCTAAAGCCATATTTAGAAAAATTAAAAGGCTCCTTGCATCTCAGAAAGCTTGATTATGAGGCCTGAATTGGCAGTGACACAAATTTGAATTAGTAAATTGTAGCAGACTGCTCTGAGAATCCAGTGGCCACCTGCTAAAACGATGTTTTAAGGAACCATGTCATTCTGCTTAAAAGAAGGTTGCACAGTTTCAGTCTTATTTTTCTTATCAGTCCTATTCAGGAATCTGCTCATATTTTCTGACCAAAATGCCAAGTCTTGAGTGGAAAACACAGTACCAAAGTCTCCTGTATTGCTGTTTCAGCGTACAGCAGCCTTTCATTACATCATTAACTAGGTTGTCCTCATTTCACTAGGAAGATTTCATTATGAAAATTTATATTTACAAAATAAATAGCACATATATGGGTTTCCTTCCATTCTAAGGGTTTGTTAACTTTCAAGAAAAGTGATGGTGTGCATCTTCATGCCATGTTTGCTGCATACACCAGGAATTCTTTGCCTCTGATGATGTAGCTCTCATCCATATTTATTTCAGTGTTTTCCTTCTAATGCAGAAGTCTCTCAATCTCCCGCTTCTATCTCACATATTAAGGATGCTGTGTGCTTCTTTACTTCATCTTTTCTCTCTTTCCGTATACTAGGAACCTTGTATTCACCAAATCATACCCAATTCATATGACATTTTCCTTCTCAATCCATACTTATCCTCCTTTTAAGGAGCACAAGCCAGATAGATAGGTTAGGTATGTAAGGACCATGACACCCTTTGGTCTGGAATGAGAGTGTTCAAAGATAACAGTTATTCAGGCATAGCTATTCAGAATGTAAAGAGGCCAATAAGGTAAATTAAGATGCTAGGCAAAGGTAGGATGGTAGGTTGTCATACATTTATTTAATTTGCAGGCAATTACAGAGATGGCAAAAGCTAGCAGCTTTGCTAATCATCAGGCAAAAGCTCCTACCCATTCACACTATCTTCTTTCTGTTTTCCACCCAAATCAATTGGTTTCTCCTTATTGATGCCTAAAACTATCCTGGAAAACTCAGAATTAATCCAAACCCTTGTTCAAAATGATCTGTTATCAAGAAGTGATCTATCTGGTCTTGGCAAGTCCAGCCTCCCATAACATCCTGAAATCAAAAGAAATATCCTACATTGTCTTCCCCAAGCCCATTTCTTCCTCTCTTAAAAATAACCTTTTTCTTGTCCTTTCCAAGGTCTATTACCCTGACAAAAGGCCAGCTTTCCAACACAACATTTAAGTTCAAATGACTTTAGAAGTAAATCTCTTTATTTTAGCCTTCTTATCTAGAAATATTCACTTCAGGTTCTATTTCATTCTGAAGTTTTACTATTTATTTCCTCACTGAATGCTTTGTCCTCTTTGATATCATTATGCTCCTCTACTGCCACTACCTTTATCTCAATATTGTTTCCTTTTTATATCTTCCTAAAGTATTATACCATTCATCAGTCTTTTCTGTTCTACCAAAATACACCGCTGTGGTATCCAAAACAGTCAGACGAGACACTCTACAACAAAAGTAGCGTCAGTTACCTTACATATCTTTAACCTTCTTTCCAGGAAAGTAAGGATGGTATAGGAGTTTAAAGAAGTCCACTGTGCTGTATGATTATTTAAATGTTTTTTCTTTTCCTTTGAATAAGAAAGGTCTGTACCTGCTCTCAACAGTTATTAACATGCATTACACTTATGTGTTAATTCATCCATTCATCTCCTGTCAAAATCAAGGCAAAACAAATATGTACTTCAGTGTGTCCTTAAGGTCAGCAAATGATCTACTTCAAACAATAGCCTACATAGAGTTCCAAGGAACAAAGCCCCTCAGAGAACACTCTGTCAGCAACCCTCCTTCAATGACAAAAACTGACAAGCCTAATGAGAAAAAGGGTAAACACAAATGAGATCTTAAATGTCACAAATTACACATTTTTAGTATAAACTAAAAGGAGACATTGATATTGAAAACAGAATGTACAGTAGCCCTGTGGTACTATATCATACATTTTTTAAAACTAGAATTATTTTTTTTTTATTGTTTTACTTTTCAGCTATTATTTTTAGAGGAAATATAATAGAAATATTTAGCCTTTGCTTTTAAAAAATAATAATTAAATACTTCAGAAACTGATTAAAGCTGCATGAAAGAGTTCAATTAATGTTTGAGTTTAAACACTGAGATTACTATGTAAAAACCTCAAAGATGCATATCAAAGCCATAAAATAATTTATAGAAATGGAACATCTATGAAAAATTAAAAAACAACACCTATATCAAGAGAATAACTGAAATAACTGTTCTTCAAAGTACTTTATGAATACCAGAACTCATCTTGAAGATGAAATGGGAATACTATGTTATCTTGCTACATCTTCCTGGAAACCTGTGTTTCAGAAAAGCCATAATGTGTTAACTGGAATTATTTTTTTGTTGCTAAGATGCCTCCAAAATACCTTTTAATAATAAAGACTAGACTTAGTGTTCCAGTCAAAACAATTCTTCCACTGATTAAATGAAAGTGGGACTCTGTGCTTACTAATAAAACTCTTCATGAAAGACATAAGGGCCTATCAACTCATGAGTCAATCAGTTCTTCCATTCTAATAATCAACAACTGTCAGTTAGAACAGTATTAGTCATAGCAAGAGGTAGCAGACCAACTTGTTAATCCTTTCAGAAAATTAAAAGCAAATCTATAGCCAATTTCTCAGGTAAAACACTGACCCTTCCCCATTTGCCTAGTTTGACTTCCCCCCCACCCCCGGTTTCAGATGAAAGTGGACTCAGTCTAGTACCAACTGCACATAGAGGTGACCTTGGATGCAAGGACCACTCAAGGGAGAATTTTAGAAGGGAATAGTTCTTTACCAATCTCTTTTCTCCAGAAGCATAATTTCCTCATTAGTCTGTACAAGCAACTAACATCATGGCTGCTGTAAGGCTACACACTTTGTTAGACATACCTGTCAACTCACCTGAAGGTAAAGCAATGACTCTATCTAATTCCTTCCCAACTATTTAAGAAACTGGAGTTGGTTAGTTAAACTTTTAAAAATACATAAGTACTTTAATATTGTCTTAAAGCATTATTACAATTGACTTTCTAGTTATACAAAAGCAATTAAAAGCTGAAAAAAATGAACAGGTCATCTTAATGCAACTTTTTTTTTCATATGTGGTGATCAAACAAGGTATAACGTGAACAAGTACTTGCTGAATCTCTTAATTTTTAATAAATTTTAATAAACCTAATTTTTAAAGCAGGCATCAGCAACAACATTTGTAGCTAAGAAAAATGCACATTATTAAGCAAACACACAAAAATGGAATGCAATTTACTGATATACAATTAATTCTTCCTACACACACAATGACTACATTAGAATGAGATAGAATTCAATGCCCCATGCAAACAGCTTTGCACATTAAAAAAAGTTGGGTAAAACTACTATAGTAGCATATTGTGCTTAAGCTAAACAAAACAGGCATTATTTCCATTGAACTCTATAGAACCCCAGAGATGGTGTGAAGTGACTGTGGAAAGAGTACACATTAACATAAAAATCCTGAGTCTACAGGAGAAAAGCAGCTTTGTAGAAAAGCTGAAGTACAAATAGAACTGAAGTACAAATACAGAAAAAATTATCCAGAGCAGCTACACAGTACAACACAGTAAACATCTTCCTACCCTGAAATACTCCAAGAAGGAACTGAATTTAGGTTTTGGTTTTGTTGATGGTGTTTGCATTGGGTTTTGTGTTGGGTTTCTCTGTTTGTGGGTTGGTTTGTTTTGGTTGGAGGGGGGGGGGCAGGGAGAGGGATGTTTGGGTTTTAGTCTAGAAAAAAGTAATTTTTTTAATTTAAAAAAATCAGTAGAATCTGTCCAATATACAGCTTGTTTTCTAAGCAACATCTATAACTATATGTATTCCTGCTGTGTTGCAGTATCACTCAGATTCCAGTAAGAAATAAGTTCTCACTACTCTGTTTAATACAGGGAAGTAAACTAAATCTTATTGCAGCAAGTCTACAGAGTGTAACCTCAGCAATCAATACCCCAGTGAAATACTAAAACTACCACACAACTGGCAACTTCAGAGTGTGGAGGCATCTAGAGGAAAGTTTGCAGATCTCTACTTCATCCTCACCAAACACAGAAACACTTAGAAATCAAAATATTCACGTAACAGGAAAAAATACCCCAACATTTCCCAGTTCTAGCTATCATCAACATCTAATAATTGCAGACAAGACAACAGAAGTAGATCCTGAGTCTCAGCAGTGGATATGTAGGCAGTACTTTCCTGGAAATGTTTGCTTCCAGAGAAGGAATACCACTTGACAGACCACATATGTGGTCAAGATTTTTTTAAAAACATGAATAAGTATCAAAACCAGATGTTTTGATTCAATTAATAAGTAGTTTTCATAAAAATTGAATAAAGCAGATAGAACGTATGTTATGGAATAAATTAAGTGTGAATCATACACTGCAAAGATTTGTCCACAGAATACATACAGAAGCTTCTATCCTGCCTTTGTATGGGCAGTTTTTGTAAGTACAAGAACTAAAAGTGCTCCAACAAAAACAGCCACCCCTAATCCATCATACAGATAGCCTTCATAGAAGGTAATGGGATACCAGTAAAGCCTCCTTATATGCTATAAATCAAGGTCATTTTACAACATTCTCTATTTGTGTTTAAATTACAGAAACATCTGTTTACATTTCTGCGAACTAGAGAAGAAAACACAAGTAAAAAACTATTTTAGTAAAGTCTTCACTGAGCAGTACAGTCAACATAGTTGGACAGTTGCCGGGCTGAATACTTAAGAGAAATGGACCATGTAAAAAAGGCAGAGCATCAAGGTGGTAACACTTGAATCAAAATAATGGGGGTTGCTGTCTGCATACAAGTCAGCAAGGTTATCGGGATTGAAAAGAGACTGTAAGTATATTCCAGTCAAAGCTGACACCTGGAAGTCAGTCAGTAAGAGCAATTAATAAAAAAAAAATAATAATCTGTCAGTTAGAAAACTTAAGTTATATGTTAACAGTCCAGGCATGGAGTTGGGAGAAGGAGAGAAAAAGAGGAAGAAGAAAATAAATTAACGATAGAGAGAACTGCTAGAGAAAATAATTTTTAATAGAACTAGACAATTAAATTAAGCATTACCAATTAATTCTAACAAAAATTACAATTTCCTCACCGGTGTTTCTTTCTGCCTCTAAGTCTACACAATATCCAAAACAAATCAGTTTTGCAGTTTTTATTCTATCCATGGCGTGAGCAAGATTAGATTGCTTGATCCCTCAGGTTAGGAAGCATATGAACACATATGCCTAAAATATATACCAGATATAAATGTATGCATCAGTAAGGCCAGGAGGTTTGCATGTGCCAGTTGAGTTCAGTTTTCTCTTTAGCAACTGTGTGGATCATGTGCACATAACCTTGTGGCTTAACTGCGGCAAGAAGAAAGAAGCTGTAGGACAATTACTTTATTATTTCAGGGAAGGGATAAAAGACAAGGGAATATCGCATTAGTAGGTGAAACAAAGAGAATGAAAGAGTAGGAGAAAGCTCCAGAAAAGGAGCATGTGGGCAATGAGGAGCATGCAGTAGAATGTATGCCCCAATAGAATGCACTCTATCACCAGTCCCTCATTACACATCCCTTGAGCTTATGGGCAGCACTGAGGGGTTTAATGTGAGGGAATGACTTTTCTAGTGAAAGAAAGAAAAAAATCAGTTTAGTTAAGATTTGTTCCTATTTCACTCAGCACCAAAGTAATAGATAAAAAAGTCAAACTAATTTTAAATCAACCAAATGAGTGAGGCATTAATAAAACATCATCAACTTTAGTTGGATATTCACAAGAGACACAAGATATTACTGAGGTCTTACCAGGATGGAGTTCTCATTTTATCTTAATACTCCAAGATAACATTATTTCTTACAGTGCTCTACACAAAGGTCTATACCTCATGTGACCCTGATCAAAATGCCTTACGTCCATCCAGAATATTGGTTTGATTATGTTTGTATGAGATCCTTTTAAAATAGTTACCTTTACTCATTCTCATTTTAAAGTTAACTTTTAAGTTTTAATCTCCTTGAACTAAAAGGGAGATTTTTCCATTTTTTGGATGATGACTTTAAAAGTTTAGAAACTAACAAACTATATCTCTGCAAAAAGCTATTAAATATACCCTGCACCACAGCAGCACCAAAATACTCTCTAAGTTTTCAAATTTTGCTTCAGAAGTACAGTCACAGGTATGTATTCGCTAGGCCCTATACTTCCTGTAGATTTGCAGCTGTTCCACTGGCAACTGTCATGGTGTTCCTCTGTCATGAACGTATCTAGTTTCAAATTGTGCTTTAGTTCACTTTCGCAAACCAGGAAACATGAAGCTTCTAAACAATGAAATAATTATTGCAGTACATAGTTCTAGAAGCCCTTCACACAACACCTCATAGTAAGCTACACACACCTAACACAACAGAGAACTCTATTTTAGTTTCCTGTGTGTGAGCTTAATGACCAAAAAAATACAAAAAATAGAAGAGCAACAGGAATATAAACATGGAGGTTTCAAGACAAAAATCACTTTATTTCATTAAAAAAAAATTTGTCAGATAACACATAATTTCAGTGTGCAGTCTGACAATTTTTATATTTTCACAGTTACTTCTTTAAAGAGACACTCTGCCAATCCCCCCCCCAAAAAAAAAAAAAAGAGAAATCTTATATTAAAAAATAGCCTTAATTTTAACTTTTTAGCTACATCACTTCATTATCTTGACACAAAATGTCAATCCCAACAACTCATTATATTGGTAATAATCCTATGACAGAAAACGTTTCCTTTCTACCTCATCCAGTAACACCACACTTCAGTAATTTAAAATCTATCATAGTTGTATACACTAACCTGTTCAAGAAAAACAAAGTATTTCCAACACTTATTTCTACTGTGTAGTTGAAGAACACTGTTTCAATGTCAAACTATATCAAATGCAAAGTAAAAGAGACCCAGGATTACCTTGCTAAATCTGAAAGTACCATAAAGGCTGACTGCCCTGGAGACAAGTTAGCTGAAATGCATACAACTGTCATATAATCCACTCTTCCTCCTCCTCAGACAAAGCTACCAACTGCCAAATGTAATCTAATAATTAGCATATGTAAAGCAAAAGGGCTAGACTATGACATCAGTTTATGTGCTCCTTAGAAAATAGTGTTGAATTAAACCTGCAGCCTACTCTGACCTTGAAAATTCTAAAAAAAAACTTGCCAAAGAGAACAAAACAGGAAAAAAAAAAGAAATCTATTTACAGGTGTATTCTAAATTTTAAGATGAGCAGGAGGATATTTCTAAACATTCTCTTAAAAAAAAAAAAAATCCTACTTTAGGGAATGATGAAAACAATCAGAGGCAAAAATCAAAGTCACATTCTTTGTACCTGGCTTCTAACTTCTAAACATGAAAGGAGAGTACTTTCATCTAAGTAAGAGAAATTAAGTAAATATCTGTGAATGGTGCTTTGGAGCCAACTAAGAAATAAAGAAAGGCAAAGTAGAAATTGACAGTCTATCTAATCTGTCAGTCACCCAAACATAATTAACTGTTATCAGCATTAACAATAATGAAAATCACTTTCCTACATCTCCAAAAGACAAATGACAAAAGGAAGGATGTCACACACAGACATGTCCTCCTTTCTTCTAAGGAGACAGTCAGTATATATGCTCAACAAAACCTACATGAAATAGAAGCATGTGTTCCTGCCCCTCTTAGAAATAACCACTTCAAAAAATGTTTACATATTTAGTTTATATTCTTGAGAAAACTTTGTTGCTGCAGTGGACTTTGATCCTCAGCATTTGCTGGCACGTAGCCCTGCCCTACCTGAAGCTCTCCAGGGCAGTTAATGTCACTGGTCTTAAAGATGACAGAAATCTCAAGAAATGTCAAGAAGAAAACCGTCCTGGGGTGGGGTTTTTTTGTTGTTTTTGTTTGTTTGTTTTTTTAAGTAGAATTATTTTCTCTCCATATCACTTTCTCCCATTTAATAAGACGAAACCGAAAATCTCTATACAAGTGGACACTATAAAGTGTAAGATCTGAGAAAATTTTGCATTCCTCCTTCACCCCCACCCCCAGGCTATCAAGCATGACAGAGTACACACTCCATTCATAAGGATGAATTTGATGAGGCAGCAAATAAGGTTACTAGGCTAAATGACAATAGTGAAATGGCAAGACAAAGAAAAAACTGCAAAAAGTCTAACAAGTAGGAACTACGAAGTATTGTTCATATTAAATTAATAACTTCTTAGAGGACTAACAAAGATTAATAGAGTACTTGTGAGATTTCTATTTCTGAAACTAGATGCTTCCTTGCCTCCTGCCCCCTCCCCCCCCATGTTTGCAAATAGACAGGGCTCAGAGTGTGCTGGGTTAATAACCAGACCAGGTCAGCCTGCAAGAGATTATTTTAAGCTGTCTGCATTTTTTAGATAGGACTGGATGGGACATGCTACCCAAGAGACAACTAAATATATCAAGAGGTCATCTGTATCAGATTATTGATATTTTAAGACTAAAATTTATTGAAAGCAAAACTTAAGACATTCCATAGACAGAGTAAAAATACTGCACATAGAGTTTCACAAAATTCAAGGCACTGGTAGTTCTTTCAGACAATCCATTCTGACCCTGAAAAATGCTTCCAAAACCTCATTAAATCTTTCCCCCCTAATGAACAGAGCCTGAAAAAAAAAAAAAATAAAAAAAAATCTGATGTCGATTATCCTGCTACCTAAGCTCACTAACCAAGGAATAAATGACCTGAGCATTTTCCCTACAACTTCTACAACTTGATTAAGAGCAAGCTGCAAGCAACCTTGATTTAATCTTTTTAATTCATGGAATTTATCAATATGTTCTAGCTTTTTTCTGCTTTGAAATAACACATCTATACCTCCCCTTCTCCTATAAATTTTCTCAGAATCACACAGAATCACTGAATAGTTGAAGGGACTGCCGAAGATTATCTAGCCCAACCCCGCTGCTCAAGCAAGGTCAGATAGACTGGCTGATCATGGCCATGCCTGGTCAGATTTTAAATATCTTCAGGGATGGAAAATCCACAATCTCTCCTGGAAGTCTGTTACAATGCCCAACCACCCTCACAGTAGAAGTCTTTTCTTATAGCCAGATGGAATTTCATGTATTTCAATTTATGCCTATTGCCTTGTCCTGTCACTGGGCACCACTGAAAAGAGCCTGGTTCTATCCTCTTTACACCCTCCCTTCAAGTATTTATACATTGAAGAGATCCCCCTGAGCCTTCTCTAGGCCAAACAGTCCCAGTTCACTCAGTCTTCTCCTATACGAGAGATGCTCTGGTGCCTTAACCTTCTTTGTGGACTGTACTGGATGCTCTCTGGTATGTCCATATCTCTCTTGTACTGGGAAACCCATAACTATAAAGTATTCCAGGTATGGCCTCACCAGGGCTGAGGGGTAGGACCACCTCCCCCAATCTGCAGGCAACATTCTTCCTCATACAGCCTAGAACTCTATTGTCGTCTTTGTCACAAGGACACAGTGCTGACTCACATTCAACTTGCTGTCCACCCAAATATCCAGGTCCTTTTCTGCAGTGCTGCTTTACAGATGGTTGAGCTCCAGTATGTACCAGGTCATGGGGTTATTTCTCCCCAGCTGCAGGACTTTGCATTCTCCTGCTCTGTACATTTCTCCAGCCTGTCAAGGTCCCTCTAGATGGCACCCCAACCATCTGGGTTATCACACTCCTCCCAGTTTTGTATCATCAGCAAACTTGCTGAGGGTGCACAACAGTTCCATCATCTGGATCACTAACAAAGACATTAAGCAACACTGAGTCCAGTATAAGCCCCTAGGGTACACCACTAGTAACTGGCCTCCCACTGGACTTTGTGCTGCTGATCACAACACTCTGAGCCTGGAAGTTCAGCCACTTTTAAGTCTATCTCACTACCCATTTATCAAGGCCATCTTTCCTCATCCACCAAACCAGCCATCTCATTGTAGGTGGCTATCAGGTTGGTTAAGCAGGATTTTCCTTTTTAAAATCCATGCTCACTACTCCCAGTCACATTCTTGTCCTTCATGTATCTGGAAATATCTCTCAGGATTACTTGCTCTTGCCACTTTCATAGGGGCAGGCAAGGCTGATCCACTTGTACTTCCCCAGATACTTCTTGGTCTCTTGCTTTTCTCCAGTCCTCAGTAACCTCTCCAAATTGCCATGACCTTTCGAAGAAAATCAAAAGTGCCTTGACACAGACATAAGTCAGCTCCTTCACCATTCATGGCTGCATACTATCAAGTCCCATGGACTTCATTATGCTCAGTTTGTTTAAATATAGCTTAACTTAATCCTCCTCCACTGAGGGTAAGTCTTCCTTGTTCCACAGTTTCCAGGATTCCTGAAGATCAGTCTTACCAGTGAAGTCTGAGGTGAAAAAAATGTTGTGTACTTCTGTCACCAGATCCCCTATCCCATTCACCAGTGGGCTCACATTTTCCCTAGCATTCCTTCAACAGCTTATGTACTTGTAGCAGGTTTTTTGCTGACCTTCTTTAATCATCTTCTTTCCTTTAATCATCAGCTTTAATTCCATGAGGGCTTTGACTCTCCCTGAACCATTTTCAAATTTTTGTATTTTTTTCATTTCTCATCTTTCCCATTCTGTTATATGCTTTGTTTCTCCAGTTTTCTCTGATAAGACTCTCCTTCACAAATTCCTACACCTTTTCCAACCTTTCCACTCATACTCCACAGTTCTGGCACCAACCAAAACCAAGCTCATAGCATATGCTTTTGGCCCATTCTTCAGTCTATCTTCAAAAGTATTTGCATTTACTCAATTATTTCAAATATTTCATTAGATTTTTTTCTGCATGAATCAAAAACAAAGGACTTCAATTAAGATAATTTATTGTAATACTTCACTTTGTATAAATGAACAATACACATAATTTTACTGAAGTAAACTAGATTATATTAATTAAGAGATCATGAATTAAGAGATCAAGATTGTGTGCATCCTTCTGCACCTCCCCCTCCC